>NC_012875.2:32344313-32649804 GCF_000003195.3 Sorghum bicolor | reverse complement strand
TTTAATAATTTATTAGTATGTCCAAAAATCACCAAAAATTATGGGGAGTCTCTGAATATTATTCCCTGGCTCCACACAAAATTTGGTGTCTTTTGGATAATGTTTGAATAAAACATGACTAAACCCTTAATTAATAATTAAATAATAATTCTAGGATAATTAGGTAATAATTAGTTAATTGCTCAAAATTAGGATTTGAGTGATTTTGGGATTATGTGATGACCTGAGGTCATTAACCCTAATGACCTTTGGCATTTAATTATTGTTTGGCCTTAATGCTTAATTACTGTCTTTAATAATTAATTAAGAATTAATTAAGGTAAATAGGATTAATAATTAGTTAATTTAAGATAATTATGAATTAAGAAAAGTACTAATTTACAGATGCAACCTCTTGGGTAAAAACACTAAGTTGTTGAACAACTTTAATTATTGTTTAATCTGTGTTGCACCGAGGCGGCCAGTTGTATTTAACTTGGTCCCTTTTTGCATATTTGTCATACGCATATCATGAGCATTCATCATTTCGCGTATAGTGCACGTGACCGAAGGAGCGCCCGTTGAACCGAACCCCGAGGTCGGTGCTCCATTCGAGGAAGTAGGATCCGAGACTTGGGAAGTCTCCGAGGGTCCCTCTCTGCCCTGCAACCAAGGCAAGCCCCAACTGTGTCGATTAAGGACCGTTCCGTTGGTGGCCTGATGGGTTGAGAATTTTTAGTACTAGCCACTTGCCCTCGGTAAGCCCGGTCTTGGGATCCCTCGACGCGAACAGCTACTCGCGCACTGGGAGTGGAAAGATGGCGAGAGTAACGTGTTCCCACCTTACGGATCTGAGATGACCGGAAAACATCTAGATCGGCTGTAGGATGGTGGAGTACTGTGCTCTCGGGTGCCGCAAACCTGGTCAAATTTGGGGAGAGCTTGATTTGGGTTGATATATGCAAGATTTGGTTCTACATATGTCGGGTGGTTAGGAACTCCAGCTGGATTGCTAAGCGGTTCGAATCGTCGTTGCTCCCCGATTGGGAGACTCAATCCACTGACCCTCATCGTAGTTAATTATACAACTAAGTGATAAAAATGAGAAAGGGGGAAATGTCTCCTGAGGTTCGGATCCCAATTCCCGGACTCAGAGTGACATGAAGCTATGGCCGTTGGATAGATAATACTTTGATTAAGGACTAGGAACTTACAGACTTGTCTGTGAGAAGCAACTAGGTAGACTGTCCTCGAACTCCTCGACCTCTTAAGGAGAGGAATTCGTGGGTAAAACTTGAAAGTAAGGATGCACTATTAGTAAGCTTTTTGGCAAAACAATTTGGCTCCTTGCTCAGCCACTCCTTGCCTACCCAAGCCTGCATTCCTAATTTCTTCTCTTTTTCCTTCGGGTAAGTCTTGTTGAGTACTCCTGTACTCAGGGTTTTATAACCCCTGTTGCAGGTGAAGCTCAGGAACCGACCTGTTTCGGACCCTGTTGTGTGTCCGTCGTCGAGGTTGACGACGAAGAAGAGTGAACGTGACCCATGGGCAGGGTCTGTAAATTTGTAATATGTGTACTAAAGTTTAAGTTGCTCCGCTGGACCAGGTTTGTAATAACACTCTACTATTTGGAAGAACTCCTTTTGTAAAATAAGTTATGTAATACTTCCGCTGTCTTACTCTGAAATATTATTTTGGTCATATGTCATTTGTGATACTGCAATGTCTTTGCAACGAATGATCCTGGTGTTAAGGTGGCCACTTGCTATCCTGTAAGGGCGAGAAGAAGAAGTTCTCGTTAATTGACCTTCACCAGTGGTCAGGACGAGCCTGCTTAGTACGCCACAGGAAGCAGTGGAATGAGCGTCCAACGATGCTCATCGGACTTCTAAAGTGGGAGGACCCCCGGCATCACCGTCAGAGGTCCTTAGGACGATGACAGGTGTCGGTGGGCGCAAACACTTAGGGGGTTCTGCCACAGCTGGTATCAGAGCATTCGTTGCTAAGGCGACTGTTGTATCCTTTGAAAAGCTTCAAAGCTCGTTTGGATCCAATAATATAAACTTGCCTACTTTGAGTCCAAGTGCTTTAGTCCTAACTTACCCCTGTCCGTAGGCTTTCTTAGAATTTTTGAAGTGGTTTGGAGGAGCAACATAAAGTATTGCCCTATATTGTAAAATTTTGAACAATACCGTTGTAAATTGTTGATAGTAATCGTAAGTTCGTGCATGCATCATGATATACTACTTGGTTAAATTTCCTTCCTCCTTGTTTGGGTTGGGTGAATAGAATCGATCCTATTCCTGCTAACCTTTAAGGTCTCTCTTACTAATCCAAACTTACCCTCTACAGGATGGCCCGTTGGAAACAGACCCCGCGCAAGAGGACAGGTCCAAAAGGGGTCCCCAGACATCAGTTGGCCCCGCGCAGCGATCAAGCAAGCAGTAGCCGTTCACAGCCTCAGCAGGAGGTGGACAGGTTGTCCGCCGAGTTGACTGAAGTGATGAGAGAAAGGATGTACAACGTCATGGAGATCGGCGAACTTAAAGCTCAACTAGCCAAAGAAAAACAAGCTACCGAGAACTGTGAGGCCATGCTGTCCCGTATGGTGGAGGAGAGGAATGCCGCTATTGCCCGAGAGGAAGAGGCCAGGAGCACACACAGGCACGAGCTGACTAGGATGAATGCGAAGCTGGGCAAGGCCAGGTACCTTAAAGATCTGTACGTAAAGATGGCGGCCACGGTCACCGCGCAGCGGGATGTCGCGTGGCAGCGAGAGGACCAGCTCCAGTTGGAAAAGCTGGAGCTGGCACATCATTTAGATACCGTCAATGACTTGGCAATGCAATATCATGATATTGCATTTGACCTATATCATCAGCTCCATCCACCTCCAGGCGAAGGAGAGATGGATACGGATGGAGAGTTGGCGGACGATGGGGATCCCGATCAAGGCCTCAGTGATGAAGAGGAGTCCGACCCCGATAACAACAACCCGGGGGGTAATCCGGATGATGGCAATAACGACCCGGGCTATAGCTCTGGCCACACCGACTAGCTCGGTGAAGCCGCGGGCAATGTCGTTGTAGGAATCCTAGCTTACCATAGTAAGGTCGGGTTTGTAATATAAAGTTTCCTTTCAGTTTGAGAAGTTGTACTTGTTTGTTCCTGGTGTGTCGAACTGATGTTTAATAAATAAATGGAAGAATGTAAGATATGTTTTAAGTTATGAATTTCATGTGGTAACAAGTACCTATGACTCTTGTAGTAGATGCCAATGCGTACACGCGGATCAGATGGAGCTGGGACATCTCAGGGAGGGGATGATATCCCCAACCCTCCACCTGCTCCACCTTCTTTGGCTGATGCCATTGCTGTTCTTTTGAGTGCCACTACCGACAACGCTCGCTTGCTGCGCGAGTTAGCACAACGTCAACCACACCCCGCCCCAAATTTCAGAGCACAGCACAATGGGGACGAAGAAGCCCGGTACGTGGACTTTACCGAGACAAGGCCCCCGGTATTCACTAAGGCTGATGAGCCGTTAGAAGCGGATGACTGGCTCCGGACCATGGAGCACAAGTTCAGTTTGATTCAGTGTTCAGAAACTCAGAAGCCCCTGTTCGCAGCTCAGCAGCTTCGGGGAGCTACAGGTGCCTGGTGGGAGAACTTCCTAGCTATCCAAGCTCCGGGACACCAGGTCACCTGGACCGAGTTTAAGGACGCGTTCCGCGCCCATTACATCCCTGAAGGGCTCATGGCCATGAAGGCCGAAGAATTTCTCACCTTGCAGCAAGGTGATAAAAGTGTCATGGAGTATGTGGCAAAGTTTAATCATCTCTCTCAATATGCCACAGACCATGTGAACACGGACAGAAAGAAGAAAGCCTGCTTCATGCGTGGTCTAAATACTAAACTTCAGACCATGATGACCACCTGCCAAAATGCTACCTTCTACGAGGCGGTAAATATTGCCATCGCCTCAGAAGAAAAGAATAGAAAGCGCAAAGAAGCCAAGAAGAAGGCTGCTTCTTCCTCCTTCTCTGGTCGCGGTCCAAAGCGCCAGAGAATCATTTATCATCCGCAGGGCCACGGACGTTTTCAAGCGCCGTCACCTTATCGTGGTCCCTTTTCCCCACCACAATATAGACCAGGGCAGCAGGTATATTCTCGACCTCCTGCCATCGCTATTGCACCACGCCAGCCGAACGCCCCAGGTGTTCGCCCCACTGCTCTGCCCAGCCACAATTACCCTTGTTTCAATTGTGGTAAGCCTGGGCATTTTTCTAAAGAGTGCCCTTACCCCCGCCAAACCAACCCTACCTTCCAAAGGCCACCTATGGGCCAACCCCAGCCGGGCCAATTCAGGACTGGGGTTCAGAAAGGACAAAGTGTGCAAAAGGAAAAACCAGCGAAGAAAGTGGGACAAGTCTTCCATACGGAGGTGGAGACGATCCTGGAGGGTGAACCAGTAATGATGGGTACGTTTCCTGTCGCGAAACATCCTGCTTTAATGCTTTTCGATTCTGGTGCATCTCATACATTCATCAATCGCACCTTTGTGTTAAAGCATGGCATACCCATTGGGGAAACACAAGATCATTTTTATATACAGTCGCCAGGAGGGCGGCTGAGTTCTAAAGAAATGGTTCACCAGGTACCCATCGAATTTGGTGGGCATAGTTTTCCCACTAGCATGATTGTTCTTAAGGACCAGGAGATTGATGTCATACTAGGCATGAACTGGATGGCACAACGAGGGGTTGTGCTAGACACTTTGCATCGAACCATTTAAATCCCATTGCCCAATGAGAATTCTTATTTGCTAATTCAATTAGTTACTCCCAAGCGGGCAATTGGGCAAGTTCATGCCGCTAATGTGTCTGCAGTTGAAGATATCCCGGTAGTTCGGGATTTTCCAGATGTATTCCCTGAAGACCTACCAGGTCTGCCACCGGACCGGGATGTACAATTCAGTATAGAATTGAAACCAGGGACAGCCCCAATATCTCGAAGGGCCTACAGAATGGCACCAAAAGAGCTGGCTGAATTAAAAACCCAACTACAAGAGCTATCACAGAAAGGTTTTATTCAACCCAGTTCTTCTCCATGGGGTTTCCCAGCCTTGTTTGTGAAAAAGAAAGATCAAACATTAAGGCTGTGTGTCGACTATCGTCCCCTAAATGAGGTGACGATTAAGAACAAGTACCCATTGCCCCGTATTGACTTATTATTTGACCAGCTAGCCGGGACCACAGTGTTCTCAAAAATTGATTTGAGATCAGGGTATCACCAAATTAAAATTAGGCCGGAAGATGTACCCAAGACAGCTTTTACAACCCGGTATGGGCTGTATGAATACTTAGTAATGTCTTTTGGGTTGACCAATGCACCGGCCCATTTCATGTACCTGATGAACTCTGTCTTCATGCCAGAACTAGACAAATTTGTGGTCGTCTTTATTGATGACATCTTAATCTACTCCAAGACTAAGAAAGAACATGCTGAACATTTGAGAATCGTGCTGACCCATCTTAGGGAGCATCAACTATATGCCAAGTTCAGCAAATGTGAGTTCTGGCTGGACAAAGTCCATTTCCTGGGTCACGTATTATCAGCGGAGGGAGTCGCTGTAGACCCAGGCAAGGTAGAAGATGTGTTGAATTGGAAACCCCCGACTACGGTACATGAGGTCCGTAGTTTTCTGGGTATGGCGGGATATTACCGTCGTTTTATCCCGGACTTTTCAAGAGTTGCCAAACCAATCACGACCTTGCTCAAGAATCAAACAAAATTTGTTTGGTCACCTCAATGTGAGCAAGCCTTTCAGACTCTGAAAAGGTTATTGACAACTGCACCTGTCTTAGCCCAGCCAGATATTGAAAAACCCTTTGATGTGTATTGTGACGCATCAGGGATTGGGATAGGCTGTGTGCTGATGCAGGAGGGTCGCGTAATTGCATATGCTTCCAGACAGCTTAAACCACATGAAGAGAATTACCCGACCCATGATCTTGAACTAGCCGCCGTAGTACATGCATTAAAGATCTGGCGCCATTATCTGTTGGGAAACACCTGTCATCTATATACGGATCACAAAAGCTTGAAGTACATCTTTACTCAAGCTGAACTCAATATGCGCCAGCAAAGGTGGCTAGAATTAATTAAAGATTATGACCTTGAGGTGCATTATCACCCTGGCAATGCGAATGTAGTAGCTGATGCCCTCAGTCGTAAGGCTCATTGTAATTGCTTAACAGTGACGCCTAAAGATATAACTTTGTGACAAGAGCTAGAGAATCTGGGAATAGAAATGATTTCCCAAGGAAGCCTTGCCAATCTAACGGTTGATTTCAATCTCGAAGCTCAAATTATAGAGGCACAAAAGGAAGACAAAGGCATGAAACATCTTAAAGAGAAAGTTTCTAATAGAGCACCCACAGACTTTAAGGTGGATGATGCAGGAGCGATCTGGTTCAAGAATCGGTTAGTGGTTCCAAAGGTACCTGAGCTACGTCAACGAATCCTGGATGAAGCTCATACCATGAGGTATTCTATTCATCCGGGGAGCAATAAGATGTATCAGGACCTAAAGCAAAGGTTTTGGTGGACAAAAATGAAGATAGAAATAGCTCGCTATGTGGCCCAATGCGATACCTGCCGAAAGGTCAAAGCTATTCATCTCAAGTCCGCTGGGGAGTTGCAACCTTTGCCTATTCCAGCGTGGAAATGGGATGACATAAGTATGGATTTCATAGTAGGATTGCCCAAGACAGCCAAAGGCTTTGATTCAATTTGGATCATAGTGCATCGTCTCACCAAAACAGCACACTTCTTACCTGTAAAGAAATCCTATTATACCTCCACCTATGCTAAGATTTATTTTGATCGTATATTAAGTCTGCATGGGATGCCAAAGACAATAGTGTCAGATAGAGGCACACAATTTGTCTCCCAGTTCTGGAAATGCTTACATGAATCTTTGGGCACCAAACTTTTATACAGCACAGCCTACCACCCTCAAACAGGTGGGCAAACTGAAAGGGTGAATCAAACCCTAGAAGATCTATTAAGATCTTGTGCCCTGAATTTTCCAGATAAGTGGGATGACTGCTTGCCTCTAGCAGAGTTTTCTTACAACAATAGCTACCAAGAGAGTATCAAGATGGCTCCCTTTGAGGCACTATATGGCCGTCGATGTCGAACTCTGTTACACTGGTCAGAGCCCGGAGAAAGATGGTTCTTCGGAGTTGACTTAGTGAAAGAGACTGAGAACAAAGTGAGACAAATCCAAAATAATTTGAAAGTTGCTCAGTCTCGACAGAAAAGCTATGCCGATAAAAGACGTCGACCATTAAGGTTCGCCAAAGGCGATCATGTATATTTGAAAGTATCCCCAATGAAAGGAGTAAATCGTTTTGGTGTTAAAGGCAAGTTAGCGCCCCGTTACATTGGTCCATTTCCAATCCTTGACCGATGTGGACAGGTAGCTTATCGCCTTAAACTGCCCGAACGATTATCCGGGATACACAATGTATTCCATTTGTCTCAATTGAAAAAGTGTCTTCGAGTACCGGACCAAATCCAAGATATTGAAGATGTGGAACTTGAACTGGATTTAACTTATTCGGAGTATCCTATCCGAGTATTGGACCAAAGAGATAGAGTTACTCGAAGAACAACTACCAAATGGTACAAGATACAGTGGAGCCAGCACTCTGAAGAGGAAGCCACCTGGGAATCTAAAGATTACCTAATGGAGAATTTTCCTGAGTTCCATGCTTCTCTTCAAGATAACATCTGATAAATAGGGAGTGTACTCTAGTGAAGGAAAAGAGTGGCCAAAGTCATGTACTTGGTATATATATGTTATAATTGAGTAATCTTTCCCCACGTCTTGTTTTACGAGAAAGTTGAAGATAAAAGAGTTTTGACAAATTTCCTTTTCCATTACGTATCCTAAGGCTTTAAATCTCGGGGACGAGATTTCTTTAAGGGGGAAGGGTTGTAACATCCCCGATGTTACGGTTACTAAAATTTGGATCATGGCATCATCAGCATTGCACCGCATATTGGTTAAGCATACCTTGATGCATCAACTTAAAATGAGTTTAATTTGGTCGAATGTGCTTAGGGAATTAAAGTGTGATTATCTTGTATATCGATGCTTGTGTTGGATGCTAAAACCCTAGGGTAAAGGATTTCCGAAAGATTAGGGGGGAAAACCCTGATTTTTGAACCCTAGATTTGCCCCCTTTTTGCACAATTTAAAAACTAAGCAAAACTTAAAATTGAGTTCAAAAGCAAAGTTGTAGATCTTGTCAAGATGTACAACTTTGGTGTTTTGAGTTTTTGAAGTTTCAATACAAAATTCAAAGTAATTCTGAAAATACAGATTTCCAGAAAGTGTCCCCTTTTCCAATTTGAACCTCCAATTCAAAATCTATTTGGAATTTTGAAAAGTGACCAACATGAAAGTTGTAGAGCTCAAAAAGTTGAACAACTTTCATGTTGGGAGTTTTTCAAGTTGTTATGCAAAATCAAAATTAATTTTGGAAACCCTGTTTTATCCCCAATTCAAAAATTTGAATTTCTTTGAATTGAGTTGTGAATTCCAAACTGTTTGGCCAAATTAACCAATTTCCACTTAGATTTAGCCTTGGGCACCAAAATATGATTTGTAGCTTATAAAATTCTGAGCAACTTTTGTTTTGGTGAAATTTGGTCTTCAGTTCAAAATTTAGGCGAATTTTGCAAAACGACAAACTAAATGGATTGAGCTTGCTACAGTGATTGGGGAGGGGGGTGCTCTGCCGTCGGGACAGAGCCACCGCGCCCGGCGCTGCCACGTGCCTGGCCACGCAGCTGCTTGCCGGCTGGCGTCGCTCGGACGTCCTCATCCGCTGCGGGCACGTCGCGGTGAGGATAAAGCCTCGAGCCGCCGTGGAAAACCTTCTTCCTCTTTGAACTCCGACGCCGACGAGCTCCCTGCGCTCCACGATTTTGCCCTCCCCGCTCCCTTTCCAAGCCATTCGAGTGCACCAGTAGCTCCGCCTTGAGCCCCTCCATCGATTGCGCCCCCTAACGCAAGCTCTAAGCCCCCATAAGCCGCAACCGAGCCATCGTTTCCAACTCCGGCCAAAGCGCCGCCGCGAGCACACCACCGTGGCGAGCATCACTCCGACCCTCTCCGCTGCTGCTTTTTGCTCGGTTGAAGTCGTGGTGAGCTCCTGCTGCTTTTGCGCTACTCATTTCACGCTCTACTCGCTCGTGGTGGTCGGTGTTTGCTTGGCCGAGGCGGCCGTCCGCCATGGACGTGAGCAGGAGGGTTAGGAGGGAGTAGCGGTTGTCCCGTCTGTCCTAGGGGTTGCGCGAGCAGCCGGAGGTGCTAGCCCACCCCACCGCAGAGGCCGGGAGCTCACCGGCGCGGAGCCTGAGCTCACCGGAGCGGTGGTGGGAGGAAGAAGACGCCTCTGACGGGCGGGACCCGCCCGTCAGTGGCCGTGTGTGAGGGCAGCTCCCGCGCGCGACGCGGGAGAGCTTCCGGGCCGACTTGGGCCGAGTCCAAGCAGGCCACCAGCGCGGCATAGTGCACTTTTTCTTTTCCTTTTTGTTTAAAAATGCTTGATGTTTGAATTTGTATAGTAAATTTTGTGCTGATCCAAAAATTATGAGAATTTTTGCATAGCTTCCATAAAATGGGTAGAGCACAAGAAAAATGCTAGGTACTATTTCTGGTAGTTTGCATGTCTGTAAAAATTTGCTATTTTAATTAGTAAATAAAACTTCTAGGAATTTTAATAATTTATTAGTATGTCCAAAAATCACCAAAAATTATGGGGAGTCTCTGAATATTATTCCCTGGCTCCACACAAAATTTGGTGTCTTTTGGATAATGTTTGAATAAAACATGATTAAACCCTTTATTAATAATTAAATAATAATTCTAGGATAATTAGGTAATAATTAGTTAATTGCTCAAAATTAGGATTTGAGTGATTTTGGGATTATGTGATGACCTGAGGTCATTAACCCTAATGACCTTTGGCATTTAATTATTGTTTGGCCTTAATGCTTAATTACTGTCTTTAATAATTAATTAAGAATTAATTAAGGTAAATAGGATTAATAATTAGTTAATTTAAGATAATTATGAATTAAGAAAAGTACTAATTTACAGATGCAACCTCTTGGGTAAAAACACTAAGTTGTTGAACAACTTTAATTATTGTTTAATCTGTGTTGCACCGAGGCGGCCAGTTGTATTTAACTTGGTCCCTTTTTGCATATTTGTCATACGCATATCATGAGCATTCATCATTTCGCGTATAGTGCACGTGACCGAAGGAGCGCCCGTTGAACCGAACCCCGAGGTCCGTGCTCCGTTCGAGGAAGTATGATCCGAGACTTGAGAAGTCTCCGAGGGTCCCTCTCTGCCCTGCAACCAAGGCAAGCCCCGGATGCATTAACCCCTCCTTGAATGTTTTAAATCTTTTATCACTTATGAATTGAAAATGCTGCATTAGGTAGTTGAGAATTGGGTTAACCTACTTGCTTCATTTACTACCTTGATCTTTGTTATCTTGTCCTTTACACCTGTTTTATTTTAAAACTGCGTAGTAATGCTTAGCCCTGCTACTAGATAGGTTTTCAAACAAAGTTTGAAGGGTTGTTGTGGAATATACTTATGATCAATGATGTTTCAACTTGAGACCGGTTGGTGGACTTGCTTTAAGAATGGAGTCTTAAAGTAGTGTCTCCAACTGTGTCGATTAAGGACCGTTCCGTTGGTGGCCTGATGGGTTGAGAATTTTTAGTACTAGCCACTTGCCCTCGGTAAGCCCGGTCTTGGGATCCCTCGACACGAACAGCTACTCGCGCACTGGGAGTGGAAAGATGGCGAGAGTAACGTGTTCCCACCTTACGGATCTGAGATGACCGGAAAACATCTAGATCGGCTGTAGGATGGTGGAGTACTGTGCTCTCGGGTGCCGCAAACCTGGTCAAATTTGGGGAGAGCTTGATTTGGGTTGATATATGCAAGATTTGGTTCTACATATGTCGGGTGGTTAGGAACTCCAGCTGGATTGCTAAGCGGTTCGAATCGTCGTTGCTCCCCGATTGGGAGACTCAATCCACTGACCCTCATCGTAGTTAATTATACAACTAAGTGATAAAAATGAGAAAGGGGGAAATGTCTCCTGAGGTTCGGATCCCAATTCCCGGACTCAGAGTGACATGAAGCTATGGCCGTTGGATAGATAATACATTGATTAAGGACTAGGAACTTACAGACTTGTCTGTGAGAAGCAACTAGATAGACTGTCCTCGAACTCCTCGACCTCTTAAGGAGAGGAATTCGTGGGTAAAACTTGAAAGTAAGGATGCACTATTAGTAAGCTTTTTGGCAAAACAATTTGGCTCCTTGCTCAGCCACTCCTTGCCTACCCAAGCCTGCATTCCTAATTTCTTCTCTTTTTCCTCCGGGTAAGTCTTGTTGAGTACTCACGTACTCAGGGTTTTATAACCCCTGTTACAGGTGAAGCTCAGAAACCGACCTGTTTCGGACCCTGTTGTGTGTCCGTCGTCGAGGTTGACGACGAAGAAGAGTGAACGTGACCCATGGGTAGGGTCTGTAAATTTGTAATCTGTGTACTAAAGTTTAAGTTGCTCCGCTGGACCTGGTTTGTAATAACACTCTACTATTTGGAAGAACTCCTTTTGTAAAATAAGTTATGTAATACTTCCGCTGTCTTACTCTGAAATATTATTTTGGTCATATGTCGTTTGTGATACTGCAATGTCTTTGCAACGAATGATCCTGGTGTTAAGGTGGCCACTTGCTATCCTGTAAGGGCGAGAAGAAGAAGTTCTCGTTAATTGACCTTCACCAGTGGTCAGGACGAGCCTGCTTAGTACGCCACAGGTAGCAGTGGAATGAGCGTCCAACGATGCTCATCGGACTTCTAAAGAGGGAGGACCCCCGGCATCACCGTCAGAGGTCCTTAGGACAATGACAGGTGTCGGTGGGCCCAAACACTTAGGGGGTTCTGCCACAATAATTAAAATTGATACATAAGAAACGTCAACAAACACCCCCATACTTAGGCTTTTACTCGTCCTCAAGAAAAGGATGGTTAAGAAAAATATCTGGAGTTAAAACATTGTAAAGCATTCTCTTCATATCTGCAGGGTGTTGTAAAAATTCACTGTGTACCGTAGTCTGGGAAATATATAGTCAAGAGTAGAGATCCTTTCTTCTCAATCCTATTACTTGGAGTTTTTGTATATTTTTGAAAAGAAATTTAGCATACCTTTATCCTCATAGGTTCTCTCAGGTCACTCATTATCTTTTATATATCTCACTGAGGCTGTTTTAATTTGCAAAAATTCTCAAGCATACTTACCTTGCATTTATTGCCTGATCAAAACAGGATCCGAGGAGAGGAATGCCATACTCTTAGATCAAAGACTTTGGAAATTAAAAACTTGTCAACTCTTGCTGGCATATTGCTTATTAGAGGGACCATGGGCTATCATTTTCTTCTTTTTTTTCTCTTTTTTTTCAGGTGGATACCGAGGTACCCCTAATTCTACTGCCGGACACTTGTCCATTTTTTTCTGCGAGGTTATCGAGCACTTGCTCCTTTTTATTTCCTCGAAATATCCTTATTTTTGCATAGCCCATGCCTCTAACGCAATAATACTTCGGAAGAGTGAATCTTTCTGAATAGATGTTTTGATCTTAGGAGCATGATAAATCTCTCAACAAGGGTCTAACTCATTTTGAATAACCTCAATACAGAGTAGATAGCTTTTATAATTATCATATTAATATTTTCAGGTTTATCAGGCATATAAAACACTGAGGATGGTAGCTAGAATTTTTGAATAAATTCTCCAAGCAACAATGATATCAAGAATAAGATACTCATACTCTACCATCTCATATTCTCCAAGCAACAATGATATCAAGAATAAGATACTCATACTCACACAGGGTTTTAAAATGATTTTTCAATTATTGCAGGTTTTTTCAGGAAATATCACAGAGTGAGATTAATCATGATTAGAAACATTTTAATCTTTTTAATTTATCATGTCGGAGACAATATTCTGCATAATCCAAGATGTATGTGTAAAGTGTGCATAGTATGTACCTAAATCGTAGAGTGGTGTAGTCGAAGTACGTTTGGCATGTCGAGGGATCTCCCCCATACTTGTTTTCTGCTTTCTTGCATAAAAATAAAGTAGAGACACACAAGACATAATAATAATAATAATAATAATAATAATAATAATAATAATAATAATAATAATAATAAGAGCAAAATCCACCGCCGGTCCCTGAACTTGGCTGGCGTTGTCATCTAGGTCCCTAAACTTCTAAAGTGATATCTATGAGTCCATAAACTTGACAGACGGTGTCATCTAGATCCCTGAACTTTCAAGATAATCACCACATGTCCCTAAACTTGGCCGGTGATGTCATTCCAGTCTCTGAACTTTCAAGATGATGACTGCAGGTCCCTAAACTTGGCAAGTGGTATCATCCATGTCCAAATATGATCTAACCTACTCTATAAGCTGTTATGTCTCAATTAATTAAGCATTATTTATCTAATATTTATCATGAAAATATAAATTATATAAAATAACTTATATCAACAAAAAATAAGTTAAAGTGTTAAAATAATTTACACCAACAAATATATTAGGTTTAAATTGAAGTATAAAAATACTAAAATTAATTAAATATTTATGTATCATTGATAGTATTACAAAATAATATTAAACTTCCTATATATAGTATTAAAAGTTTTCTCTATTAGAAGTTCTAATTTTGGTATTATTTTTAAAATTTTAATAGTATTATTATAGAAGTCTCTGTTATTAATACTATCACATTATTATTAAATATTTTAATACCATAATACTAGTATTAAAAGTTTTAATACTACAATACTACTAATAAAGGTTAACTTTTCTCTGTTATTAATACTGTTGTTGGGTATTTTAAACGCAAACAGAAAAATCCGCAAGCGCACGGATACCGATGTAGCCTTCACCCGGGAGTATTCGAGAGTATCGATTTTCCACAGGGAACGTGAGTGTACTAATTAAGAATCAAGATCGCCCAAGGATAACTATATAATTATTTTTGGTGGGAAGAGAGGAAGTTTCATGAGAGTTCTCTAGTTGATCTAAGAATCAAGAATTACTTCAAGATTATCTATTTCGGAACATCAGAACACTAACCACAGAAAGAGATGAGAAGGGGGCTAGGAAGCTCTGACTACGGTCCTACAAACACCGATCCGAACGAGGTGGAATACATCGACCGTTAGGGCTGTCACTACCCTAGGGCTACCACAACAATCCGTAGGATTGGGTGCAATTCCAGGTAATTGCAAGACTAAACACCACGTCTAATCTATTAATTACTACTCTAGCGTTTCAAAGACTAGAGCACTTGATGCAAGCGGGAATCCAATAAATAACTTGAATGTAAATAAAAGTAATTAGAGAACTCAGGAATTATGAATTGAAGAACCTGGAGAACGATGAAGAACGAACCAGTTGCTGCAAAAGTACAATGTTGAGGAAGATCCGACAGGCCCGGCTCCTCCTCCGCTCTCCTCTTCTCTCTCCCTATTTTCTAGAATACAACTAGAACTAACTAGAACTAGAACTAGAGGAACTAGAACTAGAAATAGATGAACTAGAACTAGATCTAGATGAACTAGAGGTAGAACTAGAAGAACTAGAGGGATCCTCTCTACTTGGATGAAGAATTGAAACCCTAACTTTGATTCTGTAGAAGAGGTATGATCTCCAGGGGCCAGGGGGGTCTGGTTTTATAGTCCCTTCAAGTGAATCTGGGCCGTCGGATCAAACCGACATTGGTCGTGTGGTTTTCCTTGAAGTATTAGGTCGGTGGAGCATGATCCCCGAGCTTCACCCTGATTGGTCCAGGGGGGAGGGCGGCCGCCCAGTAAGGGAGGGCGGGCGCCCAGTGCCCGGCTCCGTTACGTCTCCCGTTCGCTCCCGTGACTTCTGGACTCTTCTAGATGGTAGATAATTGTGCAGCACGTTAATATCTCTATGTAAACCCGACGTGTGGGCCTTTCTTCCGTATTTCCTGATAAACCCCTGCAGAAATAGACAAACACCAAAACTTGTGGAATTCTGTCAGATAAAACCCTAAGTCTAGGTGTTGGTTGCATTTGGATCCTTTTCTATGATTAGTTGATGGTTAATTAGCATTAAGGACCGTCAACAACTGTCACATTATTATTAAATATTTTAATACCGTAATACTACTATTAAAGTTTTAATACTATAATACTACTATTAAATGTTACTTCTATAATAACATTATTAAAAGTTTTAAAATAATACTAAAATTAGCAGTAACTTTAATAGAGAAAACTTTTAATACTATAGGAATTTTTATATTATTTTGTAATACTATCAATGATACATAAATATTTAATTATTTTTACTATTTTTATACTTTAATTTAAACCTAATATATTTGTTATTGTAAATTAGTTTAATACTTTAATTTGTTTTTATTCATGTAAATTATTTTTATATAATTTATATTTTTCCTGATAAATATGAGATAAATAATGATTGATTAATTGACATATGTTGGATTCACGTTAGCTTATACAGTAGGTTAGACTATGTTTGGATAGGGATGATACCGCTTGCTAAGTTTAGAGACCTGTGGTGATCACTTTGAAAGATCAGGGACTAGAATGACATCACCGGCCAAGTTTAGGGACCTGTGGTGATTACCTTGAAAGTTCAGGGATTTAGATGACACAGTTTGCCAAGTTTATAGACTCACAGATATCACTTTAGAAGTTTAGGGACCTAGATGACACCGCCGGCCAAGTTCAAGGACCGGCGGTGGATTTTACTCTAATAATAATAATAATAATCTTTATTAATCTTGAGGCATTTATTACAAATGACTAGTAATGAACTGAAGCTAATAATAGATCTAAACCCAATTTAAAGATAAATAACTAAGACACATTTCCTCAAGATCTAATCTAGATAACTTAGCGACGCTCTAACTCCCTGATCTTCTTATTGGCACTAGCAAGATCATGCCTAAGATCTAGTATAACGGTGTTCTGGTTAGAGAGCTGCCTAGTGATAGAGTTAACCGAGGACTGGAGCTCTATGATGACCCTGTCTAGCCTACGAACGTCCTCATCAATATCTATTATAGTCTTGCGACGCTTAGGAGGTGTCTCGAGAGCATTGAGAGCGTGCTTCTAGATGCAGAGTTTATTCGAAAAATATATATGTGGGCCAAAAACGCCAGATTAAAAAGGTCGGGCTCTAATTCTCTATGGGAAGACAAAAATGGATCACACCTATCTCTTCTAGTTCTTTATTGGGCTCTAAAAATAATTTAAGATGTTGACCATTTACCTTGAATAACGTACCTTCGTCATTTTGAAGTGTGATAGCTCCGTGGGATGATGAATTGATTACCTTTAATGGTCCTTCCCATTTACTCTAGAGTTTTCCATGCCCGAAAAGCTTCACTCTGGGATTAAAAAGTAATACCTTATCTCCGGGTGCGAACTCCTTCTTCTGGATCCTCTGGTCATGCCACCTTTTGACTCTTTCTTTGTAGATCTTCGAATTGTGATATGCTTTCTCTCGCCATTCTTCCAATTCTGATAATTGCATTCTTCTATGATCTCTAGTGACATCTAGGTCCATATTCCATCTCCTTATGGCCCAGTGTGCTTTGAATTCTAGTTCAACAGGTAGGTGGCAAGTCTTCCCGTACACCAATTGGTATGGGGACATTCCAATTGGGGTCTTGTATGCTGTCCAGTATGCCCAGAGTGCATCAGGTAACTTGTCCTTCCATGCCGTTCCCATCTTGTTGAATGTTTTCTGAAGAATATTCTTGATTTGCTTGTTGGAAGTCTCTGCTTGGCCACTTGTCTGAGGATAGTAGGGGGTAGCGACGTTATGACGGATTCCATGTTTTGATAGATATTGCTTGAAGCGTTTGTCAATGAAGTGTGCTCCTCCATCACTTATCACTACTCTAGGAACTCCAAATCTTGGAAATATAACTTCTTCAAACATCCTCTTTGAACTGATGTTATCGGCGTGCTTGCAAGGTAATGCCTCTACCCACTTGGAGACGTAGTCAACTGCCACCAAGATGAACTCACACTTCTTTGATGGGGGAAATGGACCCATGTAGTCTATTCCCCAGACATCAAAGAGCTCAATCTGAAGGTTGTTGGTGAGTGGCATGGCATCCCTTGTGTTTATGTTTCCATGCCTTTGACATGACCCACATCTTCTGATATATTGCTTCGTGTCTTCATACATTGTAGGCTAGTAGAATCCACACTGCCAGATCTTTGAATGTGTACGGAATGCTCCATAATGACCTCCATATGGTGATGAATGACATCTGTCGATGATCTTCCATCCTTCCTCAGTGGTCACACACCTCCTGAGTAAGCCATCAGAGCATACTCGGAAGAAGTATGGCTCATCCCATATATGTGAATGACTTTCTTGAATAAGCTTCTTCTTGTTTGCTCCTGGTGGTACATACCCTGAAACTATAAAATTAACAATATCTGCATACCAGGGGTCAGACCTGTTAATCCCGTAGAGCATGTCGTCCCGAAGTGAATCATTGATGGGGGTTTCCTGTGGATTCTTAAAATACATTCTAGACAAGTGATCAGCAACGGAATTTTCTACTCCCTTTTTATCTTTTATTTCTAAGCCAAATTCTTGAAGTAATAAGATCCATCTAATCAGGTGAGGTTTAGCATCTTTTTTAGTGAGCAGATATTTTAGTGCAGCATGATCAGTGTAAACAATTATTTTAGCTCCAACTAGATAAGATCTAAATTTATCAATGGCAAAGACAACAGCCAGAAGCTCTTTTTTAGTGGTTGCATAATTCAGTTGAGCTCCTGTTAAAGTTTTACTGGCATAAGCAATTGCATGATGCTTCTTATTTTTAGTTTGCCCCAAAACTGCCCCACAGCATAATCACTAGCATCACACAGAATTTCAAAAGCCAATGACCAATCAGGGGGTTGAATGATTGGTGCAGAGATGAGTGCATTCTTTAATAAATTGAAAGATGTTAGGCATGCATCATCAAATTCAAAAGGAGCATCCTTCACTAGCAAAAGAGTAAGTGGTCTAGCAATAAATGAAAAATCTTTTATGAATCTACGATAAAAACCAGCATGGCCAAGAAAGCTTCGAATTCCTTTTATATTCACAGGTGGAGGTAGTTGTTCAATTACTTCAATTTTAGCTTTGTCTTCCTCAATACCTCTTTCAGACACTAGGTGTCACAGCACTATTCCTTCCCTAACCATAAAATGACATTTTTCCTAATTAAGGACTAAGTGCTTTTCTTCACATCTTTGCAAAACCTTGTCTAAGTTTTCAAGACAACTATCAAAAGTTTTTCCATAGACTGAAAAATCATCCATGAAAACTTCCATAATTTCTTCAATCATATCAGAAAATATAGACATCATGCTTCTTTGAAAAGAAGCTGGTGCATTATATAACCCAAAAGACATTCTACGGTAAGCATAAGTTCCGTATGGGCATGTAAAAGTGGTTTTGCTTTGATCATCGGGATGGATCGGGATCTGGTGATACCCTAAATATCCATCTAAGAAACAGAAGAACGAATGGTTCGCTAATCGCTCTAGCATCTTATCTATGAAAGGTAAAGGAAAATGATCCTTTTTTGTGGCTTTGTTCAGTTTCCTATAGTCTATGCACATCCGCCACCCTGTGACGGTGCGTTGCGGAATTAGCTCGTTCTTTTCATTCATAACAACAGTCATGCCTTCCTTTTTAGGCACAACTTGAACTGGGCTCACCCTTCACTGTGCGGCACAGGATATATAATCCCTGCATGCAGCAACTTTATAACTTCCTTTTTAACTATCTGTCATCGCGTTGTTAAGTCTACGTTGGGTTCTCGAGAAGGTGAAACAGAAGGATCTGTCGTAATGCGATGGGTACAAATCATAGGACTGATTCCTGTAAGATCTTGGAGTGAGTAGCCAAAAACTGAGTGATGTTTCTCAAGAATGGTCATTAATCGCAGAGTTTGCTCCTGAGTGAGTTTATCACTAATGATCATAGGAAACTCTGGATTATTGTTTAGGAAAGCATAGATAAGACCGGGTGGTAAAGTTTTAAGCTCTATGGGAGGTCTAGGTGTTTCTACAAACTCGTCTAAGGGTTCAGGTTCAGAAGGTTCAGCTTCTTCTGTGAAGAAAGGAGCTTCATCTTCTAAGTCTGGTTCATCTAAAAGCTCTTGAGATGCAGCCTTTACCTCCTCCATAGGATCAGGCAAAAGATATGAATCGGCCTTATTATTTAAGGAGCGTGAAATTGTTATTGGAATTTTAAAAGTTTTTCCTGTTGATGCAAAAACTGATCTGCAAACACAAAGGGCTAATACCCGATTCAAAAGTTAAGGCGTGCCAGCCGATCTGACCTTACAATCGACAAAGGTGGTATCTCGAACACTTTGGTCCCGACAACAGCGATGCGCCTAGATGTCATGGCCAAGAAGTGCTCACGCGGAACTTGAGAACGCGCCGAGTTTGACCTGACGAATTCCTAAGAACTCGTAATAAAAAGAAAATATGACAAAGTCATCGAAAAAGTAAATGCTGGAATATGAGTAAAAACTTGTGTTTGATTGATTGATAGATGTCTCATTACATTGCCCTTGGGTCTACATTTATACCCTGTCCAAAGAGCTACAACCAGATACGACTAGGACTCGAATTCCAAATTAAACGGAACCCGTATACAAAACGAATCCTAATAACTAAGGAAAACATTAAACTATCCCCCGTAACCGATCGGGACATTGCCATGAATCAATCGGCAACCTCCGCGCTTCTCATCCTTCTTTTATACTTTTACTGTACTCCAGTTCATCTGCAAATCTGGTTACTGAGTACTTTTTATTTCTTTTCTGTTCTTTCATCCTCTATCTCTTTAGGAATTGGTTGATAAAATTGTTATTCCTACTGATCAACCTCACTTCCAGTGCCTTGGTCAATTAGGAAACCCAGATCCTACCGATCTGATAAACGCAGAGACAAATAAGATCCCTTTTAGAACCGAAAACTTCTCCTTAGATCTATAGAAAGATTCTTTCTGTTCCTGGCCCAGTCCCACCAAAGGATGGAAAGACTGGTTCCTGAGAGTTAGCCATTCAAATGAAGTCCAATGGGGTGAGCGGAAATTAGACCAATGCATCAGATTATCTATTGCCGATATGGAGAGGAACGAGTCGCTGCTGATAGCTGCCTTGTACTTTTGATCAGACACACTCAATGCTTTTGTATTCGGCCATGGCCCTGCTTCACCTACTCTTGCCGATGTGCTCATGCTCACTGGCTTAGACATATCAACTGCCGATAATAGTCATCTGTTTGACACCAAGCCCAGTTCTAAGGTAGAGACTCGCGCTATCGGCGGTTGGTTTAGATATATTTAGAAGTAACAAAAAACAGGATATGTCAGAGAAAGAGAGCAGACCATTTTCTTGAACATGTGGCTGGATAAGTTTGTATTTTGTGGCCGATCGGCAGGACCAACCTCTATCTATCTATCGGCAGCGGAAAGACTGGCCAATGGTGGCCGATTTCCTCTTGGCCGATATTTGCTCGGCTCCGTTTATCACCTTCTCCATCAGGTAGCTAAGAAACTCCTGCTAGGCCAAACCATCGGTAACTTAGGGGGACCCTAGTGGTTCATCAATAAGTGGCTTAGTGTACACATGCATAAGCGCCTTGAATTCAACCTTTTTGCACAGCGCTTCCCAAGAGATATAGACGAAGATCATCAGCTGGATGAGGAGGAATCGGCAACTCGCTCCCCTCTGAACTATGGTGAAGCTGCCATAGTTCTACCGGGTACCGGTGGTAATGAAGATCAGGTTAGCCGATTCTTTCAGACTCTTTACGAGGGTCTGGCCAAAGAACAACGGGAATGGATGCCTTATGAGGATCCAGACACCAGATTTCCCCTGACTTTTCATCCCTTTGATAATGCTCTCAACAAGGATCATGATCTGATGATGCCAATTATCACTCTGAGGGCTACACCAGTGAACTTCTTTGGTCGTGGGAAAGCTTCTAATCTCACCTACGAGTTCTACAATCCATCGGCATTGGCCCGTCAATTGGCCTTCGGACAGCTGCCGATTGCACTCTGCTACGCCGATGTGGTGAAACCAAGGGAGATCATCACCAGTGGTCTTGAGTGGATCAAAATAGCTCAACTCACACCAAATGCCGATACATCAGATATCGATTTATCGGCTTGGATCCCAGCTCTCTTCATCACCCAGGCGTACAAACAATGGTGGGCGGAGTGGAAAAAGCATTTGTTCTGCAAATCGGCTCTTACATACCGTGGTATGATCGACTCCACGTACAAGGTCCCTGAGAACACTGTATGTCTTCAACCGATGCCTCAATCCTAATACTTTTGTTCTTATCGGCAACTTACTTCCTCTGTTTTATACAGGTCGACGATACTCCACCGTCAGTCAGCAGAAGTGGCAAGCCGATCGAACTCCTCCCATCGGGCCTGATCTCTTTGATCGGCAACAATGCACCAAGCTTAGCGGCTCTAATGCACCGGGGTGCGCGTTTCAAGAAAACCACCACCAAGTGGGCCAAGACATCTCCATCGGTCGCTGCTGCTGCTTTGGCACAAGTTTTCAAGGTAGAAAGTTTTAATCTCTTCAATTTATACCGATTCATTTTATACTTACACGGCCTTTTCAGGATACATCGACTGTCATGGGAACTTCATCGGTAACTTTCACTGTTTCAACCAAAATTCCATCAACACTCTGTTACACTTGTACTTATGAAACTTTTATTGTTGTATCAGCAAACTGGCAAATCGGCAAAGATCAAAAGTACCAAGACAACTGCCGATGCCCCCAGTCCAGCCAAGTAAAGAGAAAGGGTCCCAAGAGTACTAAGTCACAAGCAAAACATCAGAAGACAGCAGCGCCTCCTCCTCCTCCTCCTCTAGGGTCACCGATTCATGTGGAATCGTCTCCTTCTTCACCAGAGACTCAGACACAACAAGCACCGTCTCCACCCCAGCCACAAGAAGAACCTCAGCCAGAAGAAACACTAGCCGATGTACATGAGCAGACCACCGATCCAGTGGGATCAATTATATCATCGGTAGTCTCTTCAATCCAGACGAGCACTGCACCCCCTCAAGGTAAAGTTCTGTCCATAAGATTATTTGCCGATGGATTTTTAACTTGCGGCACTCATTATTATTATATAATTTTCAGCTGACATCATTCCATCGGCAACTCTAGCCGATCAACTCGTGGTACCATCGGCATCAGCTAGCCAGAGGTGAGAAATTGCCCTGAAACAAGTAAGTCACCTGATTTCTATTTTTCATCACCAGTACTTGATCATCAAACAACTTATTTTATTTTCTTTTGAGGAACAGGACTCTCCCGACAGCTTGTTCTCCTTTGCCATCGAAATTTCTGATGATGAAGGCGAGGATGCAAGCTCTTCTCAAGCAGTTGGGATTTCATCAGCAGAAATCAGAGCAAAGCTGGAAGATCTGTTGGCCCTGCTTCATCAGGATACAGCTCAACTGGTTGATGACTCTGATCCAGCCAAGGCTCTGTTCAAGGCTCTCAGAGGCCAAATCCCTGCCGATGCCGAGGAGACTCTTTTTCAGGCTGCACACTTAGAGAGCCGCCAGCTTCAGTATCAAAAAGCTGCCCAACGCCTTGCCGATAGAGCCTCTCATGCCCAGCTCTCAGAGGAGGTAATGAAAGTGAAGCACCTTACCGATGAGAAACACAAGAGCATCGGCATTCTAAAATCCTCCAGAGATACGCTGAAACAAAAGATCTCCGACCTATCGGCAAAAAGGGAAGCCCTGTTGGCAGAGCTTAAGCAAGTAGAAGAGGCTCTGTCCTTAGCTCAATAAGAAGAAAGTCAACTGCCTAAAATGATCAAGACCCTCGAACAAGAGCGAAACATTCAAGTCTGCAAGGCAATGTAGATGAAGAAGAAGCTGAAGCCAGTGGAGGATTCTGCCGATGAAGACATCAAGGAGATAGAAGAAGCCGATCGAATCCGTCTGTGCGCTATATCGATGATCCAATCTCTGCTAAATGTATAAGCTTTTCATCGGCGGCGTGTTTTGCTCTTTCTTCAAAAACTGCTGATTATTTTGGTCTAGCCGATAGGACTGTTATCGGCATCTTTTGAAACATCGTATTCAGTCCGAGATACACTTTAATCTAGCCGATAGGAATGTTATCGGCACTTTAAGCTTTCACGCATCGACCCATATGCTCGGGTAATATTTCTTTAAGTACTTTCCATTCAATGCTCTGGGAAATTCAACTCCTTCGAGAGTTTCCAAAATATAAGCATTACCGGGAGCAGACCGATTTATCCAATAAGGACCTTCCCAATTAGGAGACCATTTGCCAAACTTTAAACTTTTAGTCCCAATCGGTAATATCAGCTTCCATACCAAATCTCCATCGGTAAACTCCTTAGCCTTTACCTTTTTATCATACCACTTAGCAACTCTCCTTTTATTTTCCTCTATACTTACCAAAGCCTTGAGCCGATGCCCTGCTAAATCATCCAACTCATCTTTCATCAAAGTAGCATAGTCATCGGCAGTCAACTGATCCTGGAAAGATAATCGCCTAGACCCAGCCTTAATTTCCAATGGTAGTACTACATCGTGCCCATACACTAACTGATAGGGTGAAACTTTGGTCGACCCATGACAAGCCATCCGATATGACCATAAAGCTTCATTCAACAATGTATGCCACCTCCTAGGATTTTCCTCAGTCTTTCGTTTGATAAGTTTAATAATTCCTTTGTTAGATGGCTTGGCCTGCCCATTGGCTTGAGCATAATAAGGAGAAGAATTCAACACTTTAATTCCCATACTGATTGCAAATTCATCAAACTCTCCTGATGTAAACATAGTACCCTGATCGTTAGTAATCGTTTGAGGAATACCAAATCGGTACACAATATGCTCCTTCACAAAGTCAATCATATTAGCCGATGTAACTGTCTTCAAAGGAATAGCTTCAACCCACTTAGTGAAATAATCAGTGGCAACCAAGATCAACTTATGCCCTTTGCTTGATGGTGGGTAAATCTGGCCGATTAGATCAATAGCCCATCCCCGAAACGGCCAAGGTTTAATAATGGGATTCATGGCCGATGCGAGCGCCATTTGAACATTGCCAAATTTCTGACATCCTTGACACCATTTGAAATATTTGAAGCAATCCTCAGACAGTAATACCCATTTCTCCTAATCATCCACTTCATCTTAAAAGCCGACTGATGTGCTCCACACACTCCTTCATGGATCTCACCCATCAAACTCTTAGCTTCATCATTACCTAAGCATTTAAGAAGAATTCCATCTATAGTTCGATAATATAGTTCATCCTCGAGGAGCACATACTTGGTAGCTTGAAACCTAATACGTCTCTCAACCTTTTTGGATGGATCCCTTAAATAATCAATGATCTCCTTTCTCCAATCACCAGCACCGATCACCGATAACGTGTTTGACATGGGTTGATATCCGGAAGCGTGCTGAGCCAACCGATTAGCTTCCTCATTATGTTACCGAGGAACATGCTCTAATCAGAAATCTTTGAATTCCTTTAATAATTGCAAGCTCTTTTCATAATAAGTTATCAAGACTTCACTTCAGCATTCATAACTTCCAGCCAACTGATTTATGACTAGCATAGAATCCCCAAAGATTTCAACAGCATTCGCATGAACTTCCTTTAATAATTCCAACCCCTTGATCAAGGCTTGATACTCAGCTTGATTATTCGTTGACGTGGCGACAATCGGCAAAGAGAACTCATACTTCCTTCCCTGAGGGGAAACTAGTACTATGCCGATTCCTGCCCCCCGGTCACACGTGGATCCATCAAAGAAAAGCGTCCAAGGTACAATTTCCAAAGTCTCCACTACACCACAATGTTGAGTCACAAAATTGGCCATAATCTGCCCTTTAACCGCCTTAGCCGATTCATAACGTAGATCAAATTCCGACAGCGCCAAAATCCATTTACTGATTCTATCACTCATAATCGGCATAGATAACATATATCAGACCACATCATCTTTGCATATAACAGTGCACTCGGCCGATAGCAAATAGTGCCTCAACTTAATGCAAGAAAAGTATAAGCATAAACACGATTTTTGAATGGCCGAATACCTAGTCTCAGCATCAATCAATCTTCTACTCAAATAGTAAATCACATGCTCCTTCCCTTCGATTTCTTGAATCAAAGCCGAACCGATGACCAGCCCATCAGTAGACAAATATAATCTGAAGGGCTTTCCTTGCTGAGGTGGAATTAAAACTAGAGGATTTATCAAATAATTCTTGATTTCATCTAAGGCCAACTGTTGTTCTTTTCCCCATATAAATTCTTGATCGGCTTTCAATTTAAGTAAAGGACTGAAAGCATGAATTTTACCAGACAAATTGGAAATAAATCGCGTGATAAAATTTATTTTGCCGATCAGAGATTGGAGCTCAGTTTTGTTGGTAGGAGCAACTATTTTGTTAATAGCACCGATAGATCTCCTACTAATTTCAATTCCTCTCTGATGCACCATGAAACCAAGAAATTGCCCTGCCGATACACCAAATGCACATTTATTAGGGTTCATCTTCAAACCATGTTTCCTTGTGCATTCCAACACCGTATGCAAATTGGCAAGATGCTTTGTGAAATCCCCAGACTTAACCACCACATCATCAATGTAAATTTCTACTAGCTTGCCGATGAGTTCATGAAAAATAAAATTCATAGCCCTTTGATAGGTAGCACCAGCATTTTTCAAGCCAAAGGTCATGACTATCCATTCAAACAGCCCAACATGTCCATGACACCTAAATGCAGTCTTTGGAATATCTTCTTCAGCCATGAATATCTGATTATATCCTGCATTGCCATCCATGAAGCTTATGATCCGATGTCCACCCGCAGCATCGACCAGCAAATCGGCCACCTGCATTGGGTAGCCATCCATCGGCGTAGCCTTGTTAAGATTTCTGAAATCAATGCAGACTCGAAGCTTCCCATTTTTCTTGTAAACTGGGACAACATTGGAAATCCACTCGGCATACCGACACTGCCGAATTAATTTAGCTTCAATAAGTTTAGTTAATTCGGCCTTAATATCAGGAAGAATATTAGGATTACATCGGCGGGCCGGCTGCTGATGTGCCCGAAATCCAGACTTAATAGGTAACCGATGTTCAACAATCGATCGGTCTAAACCAGGCATCTCGGTATAATCCCAAGCAAAGCAATCTATATATTCCTTTAACAAATTGGTTAACTGTTGCTTACACTCAGAATCTAACTTAGCACTAATAAAAGTAGGTGTGGGCTTATCACCATTACCTATATCCACCTCTACTAAATTATCGGCCGATGTAAACCCCTGGCCTAGTTTTCCATCATCGGCGAACCTATCCATTAAAACTCCTCATCAGAACCGAATGATTGGATCGGTGGAATTTCATAATCGGCAACTTTGAGGAAATCCTTCTCCCAAATCTCTCCTGAGATGCACCTGGTCCTTTCATAAGTATCTGCTTCTGCCGATGTGATGACATAAGAAGAATCTCCTGGGACAATCTCAATCTTATCATCTACCCACTGAACCAAGCATTGGTGCATTGTTGATGGGATGCAACAATTGGCATGGATCCAATCTCTCCCCAGTAGCATATTATAAGCACCCTTTCCACTGATCACGAAGAAGGTTGTCGGCAAGGTTTTGCTGCCGATGGTCAACTCGATGCATATTGCCCCCTTAACCGGAGACACATTCCCCTCGAAGTCTTTTAGCATCATATCGGTCATGGTCAAATCTTGTTCTCCTTTCCCAAGCTTCCGATAAACTGCATATGGCATAATATTGATAGCAGCCCCACCATCGACTAATATCTTGGTCATTGGCTGCCCATCAACCCTTCCTTTGACGAACAAAGCTTTAAGATGCTGCCTTTCATTGTCGGCAGGCTTTTCAAATATAGCCGTCATCGGATCCAGAGCCAACTGAGCTATCTGGCCGAAAAAATCCAACTCTTCATCATCACTGGACGGTGCAAGGAACTCCATCGGCAACATAAATACCATGTTAACATCTACCGATGGACCTTTTCCTTTAAGATTCGGCTGCTGCTGATCTCCAGATTTGCCAGAATTCTCTCCTTTGCTCAAATCTTCTCATCTTTCGCGCTGCAACCTCCTTTTCTATGTTCTAGTCAACCCTTCTAGACACCATTGTGGCTGTCTTACCGATGAACGACGATTTTCCCTTGACTCCACTCGATAATTATTAGCATCCCTACAGAATATGAATTCATCGGGAACTCGTGCATCCGCCATTTCTTCAAGTTCTTCTTGGTTCCTGGGAAAGTACCCAACACGGTCACCAAGTCTATCATGCACACTGAGCCTGCCCCCCAGCCGATCATGAACTAAAGTTCTCCCCTTAATCGGCTCATTAAATCGTCGATCATCATTCTGATACTACCGATTAGGTCTATCATACCGATCAACCATTGCACTCAGAACAATCTCTAACAGTGGTCAGTTTAATGTTCTGCTCCCAGCAATGGATAAAGAACGAGCAGTACTAGTGATCTTTATGCCGATTCCACTCCTGTCGACGTTGGTCTTCTTCTCGGCGATGATCCTCCTGTTGACGGCGATACCGATCTTCACGTTGCTGCCAAGTCTCCCGATGCCTTCTATGAGTTATCACAATGCCAGATCGGAGAGGCCTTCCTGAGCTGGTTCCTTCCTAAACCAGACCCTTGCCTTTAGCGTCATCGGTAGTACTCTGATGTTGAGGATCCACCGATGCACTTCTCTCAGCTGCCTCTGACGTCAAGACCTTGGTTTTTCCCCTAGCATCCAACATATTTGTTGGGAAAGGATGTTGATCGATCTTCATCGGCTTTTGAGCTTTAGAATTATCAAACTTGATTCTCCGAGATTCTATAGCCGATTGCAGCTGTTGCCTGAAAACCTTGCACTCATTTGTGCTGTGAGACGTTTCATTATGCCACTTGCAATATTTCATCTTCTTTAATTCCTCAGCCGATGGAATCACATGATTGGGTGATAACTTAATTTGCCCTTCCTGAAGTAGAAAGTCAAATATCTTATCGGCTTTGGTGATATCAAATGCAAACTTATTTGGTTCCTTATGCCCAAAAGGGCAAGACATCGGTTTCTTGTTTTTCACCCACTAAGCTAAGCCGATAACTGGTTCTTCATCAGAATCTGAGCTTGCTGCCTCATCAACAAATGACACCTTTTTATTCCATGCTCTCTTGGGTTCAAAAGGTTTAATGTCTTGGTCAGAAATCCTCTGCACCAAATGACTGAAACTCTCGAACTCTTGAGAAGCATACTTGTCTCTGACATGTGGCAACAGTCCCTGAAAAGCCAAATCGGCTAGCTGCCGATCATCTAGAACCAGACTATATCATTTATTCTTGACTTCTCGCAATCTTTGCACAAAACTCTCAACCGATTCATCATTGCGTTGCTTCAGCCTGACCAAATCGGTAATCTTCTTTTCATGAACTCCAGAAAAGAAGTATTTGTGGAATTGTTTCTCTAGATCGGCCCAAGTGATCACTGAGTTGGGAGATAACGAAATAAACCAGGTAAAAGCCGATCCAGACAAAGATGATGAGAACAGGCAAACCCTTAATTCATCTCTGTTAGCAGCTTCTCCACACTGGATGATGAACCTATTGACATGCTCCATAGTTGATGTATCATCCTGTCTAGAAAATTTAGTGAAATCTGGTACCTTGTACCGATTTGGAAGTGGAATCAAGTCATATGCAGGAGGATACGGTGTCCGATAAGAGTAAGTGTTGATTTTGGGTTTTATCCCAAATTGGTCTCTCATTACTTCAGCTATCTTATCAGCCCAATATGCATCGGCATCTTGCCGATGAAGCGGCTGTGGATCTAGCACCTACTGATACGCTTCCGTGTGTCTCTATGGTGCGCGATCTCCATGGAATATCAGATTAACCATCTGACGACCAATTTGCTGACCAAGATTCATCGGCTAGTTGATCAATCCTTGATTCTGGAACCCAGGTTGGATTGGTCCTTGTTGAAACCCTACAGCCTGATGATTTTGCTGAGGCACCTGTGGAAAGACTAACTGCTCGGTCCATCCACTGTTAGCATTCATCGGCATAGGCCCTGCCGATGACTGGTAATTGGTTATCATCATTGAATTGACATACCCTGGCTGTGTCATAAACCTCTGCTGCGTCGGCATTGGATCTGCAGATGCATTAGGCATCTGGAACGTTGGAGCTTGAGAATTCCCAGTGTAAGGTCTTGCAGTAGTAGTTGTAGAGTACTGGAGATTTTGATTCATCGGTGGATTTGGAGGTGCCGATGTCATAGGAGCCTTGCTTGTCACGTCAGCCACCTGAGATGTCCCAGGACTTTTTGCCATAAATTATGGGGGCATACCATAACCCCACCAGTTGGGAGGAACAGTCCCTGACATCGCCGATGCCAATAGATCTGTGGCAAGTTTGATTTTCCCGTCTGACGTAGATAGATTAGTGATCATCGGTGTGGATTGTGCATTGGTCATCCCTAATGTACTTGGGGAAGAAGTAGCTTCTGCGCCCGCAACGGCCGTACTAGCCGATGGAGCTGTAACCAACGATGACCCTGGCTGATGATGGGCAGGACCCACATAAGATGGTGGTACTTCTCCTTCCTTGAAAGTTCTAGCCACTGCATTGAAAACCGTGTTGGACAGTACGCCAGCTTGATTGATTCGAGTACGGTTGACAGCACCATCAACCATCTCTTGCAATTTACCAGGATTGGCTTCAAAAGTTATGTGCCGAGGCGCTGGCAATGCTTCCTTTTGGATCACTTCACCACTCCTGTTGATACTGAAGGACTTCAAGCATAGCTGCTTGTAGTCCTCCATGGCTTCTGCCATAGCTTGCTTCTGCTCATCTCTGAGATTGGCCTCCGTCACTGGGATGACGTTCTCCAAGTCGAAATCGGTGTTCAACATGTTGATCTTGATCTTGAATCTATCCCACTGGGCGTGCCAAAAGATGTGTTGATGCAAAAACTGATCTGCAAACACAAATGGCTAATACCCAATTCAAAAGTTAAGGCGTGCCAGCCGATTTGACCTTACAATCGACAAAGGTGGTTACTCGAACACTTTGGTCCCGACAACAGCGATGCGCCCGGATGTCACGGCCAAGAAGTGCTCACGCGGAACTTGAGAACGCCCCGAGTTTGACCTGACGAATTCCTAAGAACTCGTAATAAAAAGAAAATATGACGAAGTCATCGAAAAATTAAATGCTAGAATATGAGTAAAAACTTGCATTTGATTGATTGATAGATGTCTCATTACATTGCCCTAGGGTCTACATTTATATCCTGTCCAAAGAGCTACAACCAGATACGACTAGGACTCGAATTCCAAATTAAACGGTACCCGTATACAAAACGAATCCTAATAACTAAGGAAAACATTAAACTATCTCCCGTAACCGATCGGGACACTGCCACGAATCAATCGGCAACCTCCGCACTTTTCTTCAGAGTCATCGGCATACTACTTGTTACAGCCATCGGCAAACACCGGCACTGATCATCGGCATGAATACGTCACCACTTCTGGACTTAGTCATATTCGGTTGTTCCCCCATCGACAACCACCTTCATCGGCAACTCCCCCGTAGACTAGTCACCATTGCTCCACCTGCCGATCCACATTCCATTAACTCCAGGTGCTTATCAAAAGATACGTGTCCAAAAAACAGTGTCAACATTTCCAAAAGAAATGTGTAGCATTCCAGTTTGACCTTCATAAAGGAGTCTTCTAAAAGGTTGTCCTATCAACAGGTCGAAGTCCCATGTATCAAAGATATAAAAGTTCAAATGAACCATGGAGCCTTCTACCGTAAGGGGTAGGACATTAATAATTCCAAGACTGGGGACTAATCGTCTCGAAGATTCCTTTATGACCTTTGTTGTGGGGGTTAAGACCAAATTTTTAAATAATTTAAGTGCAAAAGATTCAGACATGATGTTGATCCCCACAACAGGATTATAGAGAGCATCAAATTGATGAGAATCTTAAGCACAGCGTATAGTTATAGGAGATGTGTCCAAACGGATCACATCAGAGGAAAGCTCTGACTCCTCCAACCATTCGCTAATCATGACTGAGATAAGCTCTCTCAATTGATGTGCAGTTGGGAAACAAATGCTAAAATGGTCATTTTGGGGTCTGTCAATAGAATGGTAGTTTGAAATATTTCCAAAATCGGCAAAAAGATCAGATTCTATATCCAGCATGAAATCAGGTGGTGGATTTTCTTCCTTTTGTGGCTCAGAACTTGGGATAGCTAAAGTAGATGGAGAATTTGGCAGAGTGTCTACTTCGGCTTCGTGGATTTCATCATGAAGGGTATTATCCATCTAAGCTTCTAGGATTCTATCTAGGATCACTCTAGCGTCATTAGTAGGGATGCGAAAGAAAGAACCTCTAGACATTGTATGTAGCATTTGTTTATGATCTTTCTAAAGACCTCGAAAAAAGTGAAATAAAAGAACAGGGTCTTCAAGATTAAGGTTTGGACCAGATTCTAAAAGATCAGAAAAATGTTTCCTGGATTTTCCCGAAGATTCATTATCTTTTTGTTTAAAAGATAGGACTTTGAGTCTAAGGTCGCCGATACGGTCGAGGCAATAAAAATCTAGACAAAAGTTGGCTCGTAAAACTCCCCATTCACCTCGTTGTTGACTTACCTTCTGATTATACCATTGTCTAGCTTCTCCCCTTAAAGAAAAAGGAAAAAGCTTCCCACGTAAAGTTTTATTAGAAATGCCTTCAATGCGAAGACAATCACATGTTTGCTCAAAATCTCTAATATGAAGGTAATGGTTTTCGTCTTCCTTTCTTGAAAAGGATAGGTTTTGAATCATAGCAATCAACCTAGAACTTAACCTATACTGGGATGTTTGGATAGGCTGTGATGACTCCCATGGTAAAAGGTCAGTTTCCGAAGGTGTTGCAAATTGATAGATCGATTTAGAATCTTGGTTTTCCATAAGGTAAGAGTAAAGAAAATAAACAATATAAAAAGATAAGAAAAGATAAAAGTATAAATACAAGCTAGTAGTAAGACTCAAGGTTATCTCAGCAAACCATCTTTATCCTCGGCAACGGCGCCAGAAATGCTTGTTGATATTTGGTAACGCCATCAGGAAATGATCCGCAAGCGCACGGATATCGGTGAGCACTTCATCAGGAAGGTTATCTAGAGTATCATATTTATATTTTTACCACTGGGAGAAAGTGTGCATCTGACTAACCAAATCTATTGTTACTACACTTTAGGCTACAAAGAATGTGACTCGATGTGAGTGATGTATAGAGAAGACTACAACCGTAATCTCGTTCCAACCTTGGTAAGGATGATCTACTATTCTGTTGGGGAGGCTCACGGAATCTAGACACCACAAAGGATGTTCGACCCGCACCTATAAACCCTATCGATCCTACTAACGGGATATGGGCTGCAAAGGTAACTCGGAAATTTCACGTTCCTCGCTACTACCACGGTCTAGCTAGTCAGGGGATATCTATGAGTATCCTAGCCCAAACACCACGTTTACGCTAGAGATGATTACTCTAAACTCTACACGAAGAGATCAAAGTAAACTCATAAACCAAAGAACAATAAAACAAGAACTTACTAGAATTTAGAAGTCGAAATACTGAAGAATCCTAGGAGCAAGCCTCGGGTTAGAAGACTTGATCCCGCAGGTACAACCTCGGAGTAGACACCGACAGGCCGGGCTTCATCCGATCTACACCTCCACTCTATCTCTCACAATCTAGTAGAACTAGTCTACTCTCACATTGGATGCTAAGCCCTAAGTCTATGTAGAGGAAAGGTTATCCTTCGAGGGCACCTCTCAACTCTATGATAAACTTGTTCTCCTCCAGGGGCCAGGGGATCTGCTTATATAGTCCCCTCAGGTGAACGTGGGCCGTCGGATCAAACCGACATTGATGGAACGGTTATCCTTGATCCTTTTGGTCAGTGGAGCATGATCCGCGAAGTTGAACGCGATTGGCCAAAACACTAGGGTGGGCGCCCTAGGGGGGGAGGGCGGGCGCCCTGCCCCCGGGCCCGATCACCTTCCCGTTCGTTCCCGTGGCTTCTGGAGTCTTCTAGATGGTAGAAAGTTGCGCGACACATTAATATCTCTATGTAATCCCGACATGTGGGCCTTTCTTCCTTATTTCCTGATAACCCCCTGCAGAAACAGATAAACAACAAAACTCTTGGTGTTGTTCGTATATTAGTCTTTTCCATTGTTTATTTGATAATTAAAATTGATACTTAAGAACCGTCAACACAAAGTCGCAGTACTGAGCAAAAACATCGTCAGGGTACGCTTGCTCTTCTTCACCTTCTTCCATCATAACCCCGGACTCTCCATGTTTGGTCCAACAAATATAGTTTGGCATGAAACCATTCGTGAACAAGTGCAAGTGAATTTCTCTTGAGTTTGAAAATTCCTTCAAATTCTTACACACGGCACATGGACAGCATATAAAACCATCCCGCTTATTTTACTCTGCCACTCTGCGGAATTCTCGCACGCCCTCAATGAACTCGTTGGAGCGGCGATCGGCATTGTACATCCAATGGCGTGCCATTATCTGCATTATCATGGTATTGTAATTTTTCTATTAGAAGCTATAATTTCATCACTAAAGAAAATTAATTTCAAGAATTTTTAAAGTGAAAAACAATTTATTTAACAATTACAACAAAAATTATATTATTAATATTTTAAAATAAGAACATGACCATATTAAAGTAAAAAATATCCTATAATATCTATAATAGAACTTAACATGATTCGTGTATACATAGTAGTAATGATTTGTGTATACTAGTTTTAGCGGGCACACACTTAGCATCGTCAAAAAAATCAAACATGAGAAGATGATGATTGGAGAGATGGCAACATGAAATAATTAAAATAGATATATGTCCAGTATGAAATTACATATGACGGTGAGAAACATAGGAGGATGAAGCTAGCAACCTTTCAAACAAATCGACGACGGCGTAGAAGCGTTGAAATGGATCGATCGCGGGAGATGAGAGCAATAACAAGCAAGAATAATAGAAGAATAAGCAAGAACAAAGCACCTCGAGCTTGGACAAGGAGAGGAAGAAGGGAGGAGGGAGATTCAATTTATAGCGGGGAGAGTTTAGTCCAGGTTATCAACCGGGACTAAACGTCTACCTTTAGCCCCGGTTAGTGCCAACGACCGGGACAAAGGGTTTAGTCCCGGTTAGTGTCACAAACCGGGGCTAAAAGGTAGACGTTTAGTTCCGGTTTGTAACACACACCGGGACTAATGGTCACTCTCCGACAGCGCCTGACACCGGAGCCGCTGGGGAGGGACCGTTAGTCCCGGTTGGCTTTATCAACCGGGATTAAAGATCTCTTTTATCCCGAACGCCAAAAATGTCGGGACTAAAGCTCATTTGGCACATCGATGAAAGGTCTATTCTCTAGTAGTGACACCAAAACTAGAGAAGCTCCTAGTTTAGCAAATCTCTAGTGTATGGGCCCTGGCATCTCATCTCGGGACCTCGAGGCGTGCCGGATGTCCAACGAGGCTCCGGCGGATGACGAAGTCGCGGCCCGAGTCAGGGCTGCAATTGCTGGCCATTTTCAGCCGGAGCATGTTAACGGCTTCCCCATGAGGCCAGACGTTGGCTCGATCGATCTGGTATGTTTTCTCCATGCGCGCAGCCTCGATTCTGGGTTTCTTTTCTTTCGCTCTCTTTCTCTTTTCTAAGTCTGCCTTTATTTCGACAGGGACGGATTGACGTCCGGTCCTCGAGGCCTCCGGTAAAGGAGGACGAGGTCGATCGCGACAAACGGCACCAATCCGCCGAAAAGCTAAAGTCCGCCAAGGATTCTGCCAAGAAGGGGGAGAAGAAGAAGAACCTCGACCGCCAAGCGTTAGAGGAGCGTCGAGCCAAATCCAGGCAGAGGGGGGAGCCTGAGGAGGAATCCCCCAACGACGATGACGACGACGACGACGACAGCGACGATTCCTAGGGGATGGCATCACGCCTTGACCGAATCCTCGAGGGTCCATCTCAAGGTGATGTCGACGCTCCTCGGATGGAAGTTCCGACGGGGGGTCCAGGCGAATCCCATCGTCCGCGCGCCGACACCCCTCCTGCGCCCGCGGCTGGTTAGGCCGCCCAGCGCCCTCCTCCCGTGCCCAAGACGGGTGGCCACGCTAGGTCCCAGGCGACGGGGCCATTGACTCGTGGTCGCGCTGCGGCCTCCGACAAAGGAGAGGCCGGTCGTAGGAGCGCCAGTCCCGGCGCCCGCCAGGCGGGAACTGACGCGCCTGGGCCAGTGCCTGCCCTCGATGGGTCTAGAGCCCCGACGCGGGGTGGCTCGAGGCCCACCGGTCGGGGCGGCGGGAGGCGAGCTGTTGTCCCTGTGGGGTAAGCCTTTTTGAAGTCGTGGCTTTTGTTTTCCGCCTTTCCTCATATGCTGATCTTTTTCGTGCTCATTTCTTTCTTCTCTCAGGCTAAAGCGGACCCTCGAGCAGGCCCAGCCGTCCATGGCGAAGAGGCTCAAAGCCGGTGCCGCCTCTAAGGAGCCAGGTTTGCGGCTTAGTTTTGGGGTCTATGATGCTCTTGTGTTAACCATCGTAGTTACCAGTCTTTATTCTTTATTTTGTAGGCTCCTCCGACTTCCAACCTCCAGTAGGCGCTGGGAGTGCTCCGCCTCGTTCTGAGCCCACCACGTCGCTGCCGGCGTGTGGTGAGGCGCCCCAGACACAAGTGCCGGAGGGAGCCCCCGAGCCTCCTCGATTGGGGGTCGAGGGGGAACCCATCACTATCAGTGATACATCCGATGGTAACGAAACGACTGGAGGCGCCCGCCCTATGGAGGAGGAAACGTCGACCTCTCACGTCGCGGGACCGACTCCCTGGCCCGCCGGCCTCCGCGCCCTCGAGGAGCTGAAGAAGAAGAAGGAGGAAGATGAAGAACGGGAGCGTGAGGCGGCGCGGCAGCCGCAGGAGCAGGGCCACGGGCGAGAGCCGCAGGAGCATGAGGCGCAACAACAACAGCAGCAGGGGGGCCAAGAGGAGGGACTGCTCGAGCCCCCGCCCCAAGGTCCGGTCCAGCCAGTACCGCCGGAGCCGCAAGCGCCCGGCGAGCAGGAAGAGGATCTGCCGGTGTATGGCCCCCCGACCCCAGCGTGGCTCCTACCGGGGGCACCTGCCGCGATCCGGGCGGAGCCGGGTCGAGCGGATGGAGTGGTGGCGCTCGCCTGCATGATGCGCACCCCCACCGACCCCGAGTCCGAGATCAAGAGGACGATCTACGGCATGGACGGGATCGCCCCAGGGTTCCTCCGGGAGCGTCGGGCATGGGAGGACCACTTTCCCTCCGAGGAGGATGAGATCGGGACGTCGGGGACCAAGGACGGAACCTGGAAGACGGTGGACGGCGATGGGCGGTTCCCATGCCTCGTCGACCTGTTCCTGCGCCATGGGGGCTCCCTCGAGACCGTCGAGGACCTCATCCGCGGCGTCAAGGCACGGGCCGACCGGGAGATGGAGCACTGGTGCCCCGATCGGATCCGCATCCGGGCTTCCCACGACCCGTCCGAGCCTAACATCTTCCTGGACGATAGGAAGAAGGCGGAGAAGTGGGAACACGTCGAGGAGCTCCGCCTTTGGATGAAGCATGTGGTGGGGCTCCTCGCAGACGTTATTAACAACGGGCTCGGGCCGGCTTATTTCGTAAGTGTTTTTCGATCTTCGATCCTCATGGAGACTTTCGGTTTTGTGCTCTAACCGTTCGATCCTTGGTTCGCAGGATATGAAAGAGACCTCCCGCATCAAGTCTAGTTTCATCCATGCCACGAGAGGTGGCTGGGAGCAACTCCCCCTCCTTAAGGATCAACTCCTCGAGTCGCAGGAGAAACTCCTCAAGACTTATAAAGAGCTCATAGCGCTCGGGGAGGAGAAGAAGGCGAAGGAGGCTGCTTTGGCTGAGGCTCAGGAGGCCTCGAGGAAGGCGGAGGAGGAGACGATGATGCTGCGGGAGCGGGCTCTTACGGTCGAGGAGGCCGCGTCCAAAGCCCGGGAGGAGGCCCTGTCCTACAAGAGCGTCATTGCAGACCTGGACAAGGAGAAGGGCCTTCTCAAGTCCGACCTGGACTCCCTCCGCGACTCCTTCCAGAAGATGAAGGTGGCGTACGTGGATAGTGAGGTCGCCAGGGGTGCCGCCGAGGACGTAAAGAAAAAAGCCCTCGAAGACCTCGAGGCGGAGCGGGCTCGATCCCGTAGTCTCTCTGACGACGTCGAGCGTCTGAAGGGAGAATTGCTGGAGAAGAATGGAGCCATTGCTCAGGCTGGCAAGGTGATCGAAGATCTCCGCGTTGCCAATACTGAGCTGGCGCGCTCCAACAGAGAGATCGAGCGTGCCAACACCAAATTGGTCGGCGAGAACACGGCCCTGGAGGAGAGCATCAGAGGTATGTTTCCTTTGTCGAATTTCTTTTTCGAGGTGTGCTTGAGTTTTTCCTAAAGCTTCCTTGTATTGGCGTTTACAGGGCTCAAGGACGAACTCCTAGCCGCCCAAGCCGAGGCCCGTAATGCTAAGGCCCAGCTCGAGGCGAAGGTCACTTTGAACCGTCGCGTTCGGGTGGCGATAAGCGACCTCTCGGCCTCGTGGGAGGTCGAGCCTATGGACGAGTCGAGGGAGGGAGCTCGAGGCGACGCACTGGTCGACCAGCTGTGCTACTTGGGCGCGACGCTGAGAGACCGAGTGCGGGACGCCCTCCACATCGGGGTGAAGCGGGCGATGGTAGTTGTCTGCTCGGGCTTCTCCTATGACATGGAGGTGGTGTCCCACGGCTTCGTCACCGACATCTCCAAGACCGACGCGGAGAACGAAGAGAGGCTCCACGCCTTGATCGACGATGCGGAGGCTCCTGGAGAGAGGCTGGCCAAGCTTTTTGAGCCTGAGGTGCTTCCTCCAGAAGCTGGCTCGGGCGGAGGTGAGGGTGGTGAGGATCGTACCGCGGACTGAGGCCTGCGAGCCTGCTCAGGGCGCCTGGGGCCCCTTGTTTGATACTTTATTAATTCTGCTGTTAGGTGATACAGTATCTTTTGTGATTGTTAAATGCTTATTTGTCTTTCCGCTCGAGGTTCTTTTGTTTCTCTTTGTTCCTACGTTTGTATCCCTTGCTCGATTTTTCGTCAAAAACGACCTCGATCACCTCAAGGGTGAACCGCGCTAGGTTTACTAAGTAAGAAAGGAAAATTTCTTGGCTTTTTCGACGCTTGGGGGGGTCGTCCCCCTGGTAGCCCCCGAGGGGGTGTTGACTAAGATGGGTCATAGTCGGCATCCCCTTCTAACGTCGAGATTATGACTTGTAAATCTTTTGTCGAAAAAAAGAAGTTGCTCGAGGGAAAGACTTTGTTTATTCATTCATTCGTTTACAATGTCTTGGTACAAAATGTACGTAGGAACATAAGTTTAGAACTTCTAGGGGTAGAATCGACGTAGCTGTTCGATGTTCCATGCGTTGGTGAAGACTGCCCCCTTCTCGTCCGCCAACTTGTACGTTCCCGGCTTTAGGACCTCGGCCACCACATACGGGCCTTCCCAAGGTGGAGTCAGCTTGTGGCGTCCTTGATTGCTTTGTCGGCGTCATAGGACAAGGTCGCCCACGTTGAGGTCCCTTTTGCGCACGTGCTTGTCGTGGTAGAGTCGAAGTTTCTGCTGATATCTGGCGGAGTTGAGGAGGGCCATGTCTCGAGCCTCCTCGAGTTGGTCGACCGTGTTTTCTTGAGTCTCCTTATTGGATTGCTCATTGTATGCCTTGAGTCGAGGTGACCTATACTCGAGGTCTGTGGGGAGGACAGCCTCGGAGCCGTAGACCATGAAGGATGGGGTGTACTTTGTGGCCCTGCTTGGTGTTGTCCTTAGACTCCATAGGACCGAGGAAAGTTCCTCGACCCATTTCTTGCCGAATTTCTTCAAACGATTGTAGATCCTTGGCTTAAGTCCTTGCAAAATCATGTCGTTGGCACGCTCGACCTGGCCGTTAGTTCGAGGGTGGGCTACTGCAGACCAGTTCACCCGGATGTGATGCTGATCGCAGAAGTCCAAGAACTTTTTGCCGGTGAACTGATTGCCGTTATCGGTGATGATGACGTTGGGAATCCCAAATCGATGGATTATGTCGGCGAAGAAAAGGACGGCCTGCTCGGAGCAGATGTTGGTGATGGGTCGAGCCTCGATCCATTTGGAGAATTTGTTAATGGCCACCAGCAAGTGGGTGTACCCTCCTTTCGCCTTTTGTAGAGGTCCTACTAGATCGAGCCCCCACACCGCAAACGGCCAGGTGATCGAGATCATCTGAAGAGCGTGGGCGGGCAGGTGCGTCTGCTTAGCGTAGAATTGGCACCCGTGACACGAGCGTACGAGCTCGATGGCATCTGCCACGGCCGTCGGCCAGTAGAAACCTTGTCGAAAAGCGTTTCCTACGAGGGTCCGTGGAGCAGCATGGTGGCCGCAAGCCCCCGAGTGTAGGTCCTCGAGGAGTTTTCGGCCCTCTTCCACGGTGATACAACGCTGTAAGACCCCCGTCGGGCTTCGTCGATATAGCTCGTTGTCTTCGCCATAGATCACATATGACTTGGCCCGTCGAGCGATACGACGGGCCTCTGACCGATCTTCTGGCAGTTCGCCGCGGATTAGGCAGTCGAGGTATGGCGTGCGCCAGTCGAATGGTCGACCAGGCTGCCGTTCTACCTCCATCACTTCAGCCGCCATCAAGAGTGTGTCGATGGTGTTGGTTGGCTGGGCAGGAGCTGCATCGACGCCAGCCCCCGAGCCTAAGTCGACGGATGGCTCGTGGAGATCTCTCGAGAACGCGTCAGGCGGCACCGTGCCTCGAGTTGATGCAATCTTGGCGAGTTCGTCGGCTGCCTCGTTGTAGCGTCGGGCGACATGGACAAGCTCGAGACCATGGAATTTGTCCTCGAGTCGATGGACTTCTTTGCAGTACGCCTCCATTTTCGGGTCGTGGCAGCTCGAGGTTTTCATTACTTGGTCGATGACGAGTCGGGAGTCACCTCGGACGTCGAGGCGTCGGACTCCTAACTCGATGGCAATCTTGAGACCATTGACGAGGGCCTCGTATTCTGCGACATTGTTAGACGCGGCAAAATGGATCCTGATTACATACCTCATGTGGACGCCCAAGGGTGAGATGAACAGCAGGCCGGCTCCGGCCCCTGTTTTCATGAGTGACCCATCAAAATACATCGTCCACAGCTCCGCCTGGACCTGAGTCGGGGGAAGCTGGGAGTCTGTCCACTCTGCGACGAAGTCTACCAGGGCCTGCGATTTGATGGCCTTGCGAGGCGCGTAAGTGAGAGTCTCACTCATGAGCTCGACCGACCATTTTGCTATTCTTCCCGTGGCCTCTTTGCTCTGGATTATTTCGCCTAAGGGGAAAGACGAGACCACCGTGATGGGGTGGCCAAGAAAGTAGTGTCGCAGCTTACGGCGAGCAAGGATGATGGCATAGATCAGCTTCTGGATTTGGGGATAACGTGCCTTGGTCTCCGAAAGCACCTCGCCGACGAAGTAGACTGGCCTCTGGATTGGTAGCGCATGTCCCTCCTCCTGCCTTTCGACCACCACCGCTGCGCTGACGACCTGGGTCGTCGACGCAACGTAGAGGAGCAGCGGTTCCGCAAGTTGAGGTGGGACCAGGACTGGTGCTGAGGTCAGCGTCTTCTTCAGCTTTTCGAGCGCTTCCTCGGCCTTGGGGGTCCAAGAAAAACGCTCGACCTTCTTCAGAAGTCGATACAATGGTAACGCCTTTTCTCCTAGTCTCGAGATGAAACGGCTTAGAGCCGCCAGGCATCCCGTGACTCTCTGCACACCCTTGATGTCCCGGATCGGCCCCATTCTCGTGATGGCCGAGACTTTCTCAGGGTTGGCCTCGATGCCACGCTGCGAAACAATGTAACCCAAGAGCATGCCTCGAGGCACGCCGAAAACGCACTTCTCGGGATTGAGCTTGATCTTGTTGGCGCGCAAACAGCTAAAAGCGATCTCGAGGTCCTGGATCAGGTCCCCTCGCCGTTTTGACTTGACGACAATGTCGTCGACATAGGCCTCGACTGTCGACCCTATGTGTTCACCGAAAAGGTGGAGCATGCAATGTTGGTATGTAGCTCCTGCGTTTCGAAGCCCAAATGGCATAGTCACGTAGCAATACATCCCAAAAGGTGTGATGAAAGAGGTCGCGAGCTGGTCGGACTCCATCATTTTTATTTGGTGGTAACCAGAATACGCATCAAGGAAAGAAAGGGTTTCACATCCCGCGGTAGAATCGACAATCTGATCAATACGTGGCAAAGGAAAAGGAACTTTTGGACATGCTTTATTTAGACTAGTATAATCGACACACATCCTCATTTTCCCATTCTTTTTCTTAACTAATACAGGGTTTGCTAACCAGTCGGGATGATGAACCTCCTTGATGAATCCAACCGTCAAAAGCTTGTGGACTTCCTCGCCAATGATCTTGCGCTTCTCCTAGTCGAATCGGCGCAACCGCTGCTTCAATGGCTTGGAACCGGCTCGAATCTCCAAGGAGTGCTCGGCGACTTCCCTCGGTATGCCTGGCATGTCCGAGGGACTCCATGCAAACATGTCGGCGTTTGCACGGAGAAAGTCGACGAGCACAGCTTCCTATTTGGGGTCGAGATCGGCGCTGATCGTCAGCACCTTGCCGTCGGAGTTGTTGGGGTCGAGTGGGATCTTCTTGGTTCCTTCTGCCGCCTCGAAGCTGCCCGCGTGGTGCTTGGGCTCTGGAGCCTCAGCGGCCAGGGCCTCGAGCTTCGCGATGAGCTCGGTGGAGTTTTTGACCGCCTCCCCATACTCGTCGCACTCGACGTCGCACTCGTACGCGTGCTCGAAGGAGGAGCTGACGGTGATGACGCCTCTGGGACCGGGCATCTTCAGCTTCAAGTAGGTGTAGTTGGGTATGGCCATGAACTTGGTGTAGCCCGGGCGTCCGATGATGGCGTGGTACGTGCCTCGGAATCCAACCACTTCAAAGGTGAGGGTCTCCTTCCTGAAGTTGGCCGCTGTGCCAAAGCAGACCGGTAAGTCGATTCGACCTACTGGTAGCGCCTTTTTCCCTGGCACGACGCCATGAAAACCGCCGGCGCTTGGTTGGATCTTCCCTCTATCTATGCCGAGGAGGTCGAGGGTCTCGAGGTAGATGATGTTGAGGCTGCTGCCACCATCCATCAGCACTTTTGAGAGCCGTGTGTTGACGATGATCGGGTCGACGATGAGCGGGTAGACACCTGGGGCGACTACCTTGTCGGGGTGGTCCTCTCGATCGAAAGTGATGGGAGTGCTTGACCAGCTGAGGTACTGGGGCATTGCCATTCTTGCCGCGAAGACCTCGTGACGCTCCCTTTTGCGCTGCCTCGTGGTTAACTGTGTCGAGGGTCTGCCGTAGATCATGTAGCAGTCGTGGACGGCGGGGAAGCCGTCGTCGTCTTTGTTGTCCTCCTTGTTGCCGCCCTTCTCTTTCTTGGAGTCGTCACGAGCATCCTTCTTGAACCCTAGACCGTCGAAGTGCTTTTTCAGCATACGACAGTCCTTGAGCTTGTGGTTGGCGCCTCCCTTATGGTAAGGGCACGGCTCTTCTAGCATCTTGTCGAAGACGCCTCCCTCCAGAGGGCCTCGAGGCTTCTTTCGTTCCATGGCGGCGACAAGGTTGTCGTCGGAATCCTCCCGCTGGAACTGCCGTGCTTTCTGCTTCTTTTTATTCGTCTTGAGGCCCCGACTAGGGGTTCCATCTTCATCGGCAGGCCGCTTGCCTTTCCCCCCTTCACAGCTGAAGAAGGCGCCGACTGCCTCCTCCCCTGCCGCGTAGTTTGCCACCACATCCATCAACTCATCGACGGTCTGAGGGCGATTTCGGCCCAGTTCCCGCACTAAGTCTCGACTGGTGGTACCAGAGACAAAAGCCAGGATGACATCATGGTCGGGGATGTGCGGCAGCTCAGTGCGCTGCTTCGAGAAGCGTCGAGCATACTCTCGAAGAGTTTCTCCTGACTTTTGTTTGCACTTGCTGAGGTCCCACGAGTTCCCGAGCCGTATGTAGATCCCTTTGAAATTACCCTTGAAGACCCTGACCAGATCAACCCAGTTGTGGATCTGATTAGCGGGAAGTTCCTCGAGCCATCGACGGGAGGTGTCGGAGAGGAATAGCGGTAGCTGCCGGATGATGGCTCGATCATCCCCTCGAGCTCCCCCCAACTGACAGGCCAACCTAAAATCAGCTAGCCACAATTCTGGTTTGGTTTCACCGTTGTATTTCGCGATGCTGGTCGGGGGTCGGAACGGACTGGGCAGCGGCGTGCTGCGGATCGCCCTACTGAACACTCGTGGGCCCGGTGGCTCGGGGGCCACCCGATCTTCGTCGCTGTCGTACCTCCCACCGCGATGCGCGCTGTAGCCGCGTTCTTCCGCGTCTCCGTGCCGGCGGCGTTGATTCTCTTCGATGTCATGCCGCGCATCGTGTCGACGCTGATTGTCGACGGGGAGAACGAGAGTGGTCTTTCTGCCTCGAGGTGGAGGCTGTTGATGGACTGACACCTCCTTTTCATTTTAAGGCTGTTCGTCGCGCTTTTCAGTGGCAGCTCCTCGTCGTCGAGAAGCTGAGCTTTCGGCTTGTTGAACTGCCGCCACCTGGAGCAGGGTCTGTACCTCGTCTCGAATGCGTCGAGCCTGGGAGTTCGATGGCTCTGGCATGTTGCGCAGCAGCATCGTCGCCACCACTACGTTTTGGCCTGCTCGAGGGAAGCGGCTGACGGGCTGCTCTGGCTCTGCGTCTCCGACGATTTGTCGATGCACCTCTCGAGCACGCCTGCGAACACTTCCGCCCGACGGATATGGCAAGTCTTGCTCAAGGATTTGCTCAAGCAGGACGAGGCGCTCTCGGTCTTCGTCAATCTTCATCTTGAGCTCTCGCAGCTGCGCTAGCTGTGCAGCCTTGTCTTCTTGTGGAGGGGGGTCGACCTGCCCGTCGGTCCCAGGCGTCCTGGGGTCTTCTCGTGCCGCGGGGGCCCGACCGCCCGTAGCAGCATCTCGCGTCTCATTGGTAGTTTCTACCGCCCCGTCGATGTGGTAGCATTCCCTTGTAGGGTCGTAGCTATCGGTTTCGGAGTCGGAGTCCGGTTCGGCGGCGTAGAAACATCCATGTCCCTCCTCCAGCAGCCGCTGCCTGAGTGAGGTGACCGTGTATCGTCCGGGGCCTAGGCGACGGAGGCCTCGTACCCGGGAAAGATCCGGCAGCTCGGACGCCGGTTGCTGTGGTTCAGTGTCATGTGGGAGGACCATTGGTCTTTCCATGTACGTCTGGGCGTTTGGGCATATCGCCCTGGCGAGCGATGCCGCGGCGTTGTCCAATCCGAATGGCAGTGCCCTTCTTGGAGTGAACAACCCGTGTGGAAGCAGCCTAGCAGCGGTGGGGGAGAGCACGTGGGATGCGCCCGCTCTCGTTGTTGTGCGGTGCTGAGCCGTCGCGCTCGTTGCTTCGACACATGGTGCTGCCGAATTGTGGCCCGCTTCTTGCTTCGCACGAGTTGTCAGTCGTGATGAAGCAGAGGGGCCGCGGTGGTGCTGTCTGCGCCTCTTCTTAGGCGGGGAGGCGTGGTGGTGAGGGCGTCTCGGGACCCTCAACCGTACTGGCGCAACGCGGGCTCCTCCTGGTCCTCTGACTGAGAGCAAGATCATGTCGTAGCCGGAGCCCGTAGACATGAACTCGAGACTCCCAAACCAAATCACCGTGGAGCGTGGAATCGGCAAGGCGAGAGTAGCCATCTGGAAAGGAATGGGAAATCGATGAAAAACACGCAGGACCCCTACCTGGCGCGCCAACTGTCGGTGTTTTCCCCCCGGGGGGTCACACCAACGAGTAAATTTGTATGCGTGCTCCCTTTCCTAGATGGTGATGCAAGAAGACGCAGAGATTTATCCTGGTTCGGGCAAGAGAAGGCCCTACGTCCAGCGGGGGGGAGAAGTTTGTATTATCTTGCACCTAAGTGCTTGTACAGGGGCGAATACAAGCGTTGTATGGAGTGTATGTGTCTACTGCGTATGGGTGTAGTGGTATCCCTTGTGTTCTATTCCTGAGTCCCTCCTTTTATAGTTCCAAGGAGAGACCCAGGGTACATGTATAGGTGTCAGAATAGGAGTTGATAGCAGTATGGAGCGCTGACCTACTCGAGGCTCCTGTACCGGCATGGCCTCGAGCTGTCCCGTCTTACTAGCTTGGTGATGATTACGCGTGCCCCTGCATTTGGCTCTGCGCGCCGTCTTGTGCTGGTTCAGCGGTCGCACGCTCGTACGGTTCGGCGGCAAATCCGGCGGAGTGGTTGCGGCGTGGCTAGTCGACGTCTGTCCCGTCCTCAGGAAGGAACCATGTTTAGTCGAGGGTTAGACGGCGTACGACGTCCTGATGTCGGAGCGCTGACCCTGGATACCTTGAGGGGGCCTTGATTAGACGTGCCATCTCTGTTTCCCACGTCCTGACACGCCCTGGGCCGTTCGGTGGGGAAGGCCGCAAAAAGATCGATGGGACGGATGCCTGTTCCCTATCACGCCTCCCGTGACCCGTGTGTTAGGTGGGGAAGCATCAGGCGCATTTAATGCCCCGGCTCGCGTGCGTGCGTCAGGCGGCGGGCGGCGTCCTTGCGCTCGACGCCTCCCGGTTCGCGTGAACCTGTTCCGTATTCGACGGTAACCAGAGCTCGACGCCTGATTGATTCGCTCGACGCTGCTTCCGTCTTCAAGGCTGTGGCCGTCGATGGCTGCGCATACGTACGGATGGAGCGTCGAATCGAGGGCCTCCCCTTACGTACGGATAACCTTGTTATATGCCTTGGTGAGGGTACCCCTTGTTGATACCCTCGACACGTTGCATAACCACTAAGAAAGGAAAGCTTCCACAAGGTGATACTGTACCATCACTCTTCAAGTAAGGTAACATCTTAAGGTACTTGACTATCACTTTTATAAGTTTCTCCTTGGTTCTAGCATTCACACGAATAAAAGAGACAAACATGTATGAATTACAACTCTAAAATAACCAACCCAATTAATTCAGCATGTTTAGTCCTTTAATCTTTGTTTATAGTACTACCTTTGTGATCCCACACTCCTAATCATATGAGCTAAAATGTTGCACATTCAATCTCTGGAAGATATAAACAAAACATAAGTATATATAGATTATCTTTCCATTAGGTTGAGCAATCTGATCTGACAAATGCTTTAAAAGCTACACTCAGGATCTTATTATCCATCAACTTTGTCTTGCTCACTATGCTTAAGGTTAGAGAAGAACAAATACACTTTTGGTTCTGTTGGTGTTTTCCACCAACAGGGCCCATGCACTTGATCTCTGCCTTGTCTCTATGAGCAGGTACACTTCAAGCAAACTATGAAGGACTTTTTCAACTCCCAGACTCCACCAAGTGAAGAACCTAGATCTACGAGCACAAACACACTGGAGATACTGGACACTCAGGCAATCACTGCCCGGAGATGCTTGAGAACGTAACTACTGGAGTAACCCTGTTGTGGAAGTAATTACTGACCTTCTGCCAGTCAAGAGAGGCAATCTAGGATGCCCTGTCATCTCGATCTCTATCGGCATGGTAGACTTCCCAAAAGCACTCTGTGACTTTGGCTCCAGCGTCAACATTATGCTCAGGGTACTGTATGAAAAATTCTTTACACATCCTTTACTAGAAACAACCATGTGTTTGCAGCCTGCAGATCAGACACTAAGTTTCCCAAAGGGAATATTGAAGAACCTCTACGTCTGAGGAGGCCATTCCTGAACACCTCGGGAGCTATCATCTACGCTAGTGCTGCCAAGATCAGTTTCTACATCAAGGGGAGGAAGGAGACGTTTTCCTTCAAGAACAAGATTACACAAATCTCAGAGCAATCCAGACATGAACCAAGGAAGAGGACCAATAGGAGGAACAGGAACAAGCAAATGTAGACCGAGTCAGCTAAGATGGTCACTGCAGTTCAAGGAGGTCAAGATCGTCGACTTAAGTCACCGTCCCTGACCAAAAAGGACGACCCAGTCACCTATCAGCTCCTATTCGGATCCATGCTCCTAAAACCGACATACATTCAGCTCCAGATGGCAGATCAGACATTCCAAAAGGTTGAAGACGAATATGATCCACCCGTCATCCTTGGAAGACCGTTCCTCAGCACCGTTAAAGCAATCATCTACATTGGAACTAGAGAAGTCCACATGCACTTGCCCTCTGAGAAGGTACGTCGCCATTTTACTAACCCTAACTATATAGTTGAAGACTCTAAGCAGGTCATGACAAGAAGAAGACGACGCAACCGCAACCAGAGGAGGCAAATCATCAAGGACGGATGGGCAGACAACGAAGGAGAAGTAGTAAGGTCTGAAGACATACAGCTTGAACAGAAGTGTCCTGAGGAGACCGTAGCACCGAGTTAGGTGTGGAGAGAGAAGATAGTTATACACGAAGAGGAGGCGCCGCCGGAACCACCGACTACGCCATCCAGCGAATCCCAGGACGACAGAGAAAACGGAGAGTCCCGTTTGGAGGACTTAAAAACACCGAACGCCTTGCCAAGAGGTAAACTTTGTAGTTATCCTTTTCCTTTCAATTATTTAAAATAGTTTGCTTAGTCAATCAGGTTCATATCATCTTGAAAAGAAAATAAAAATGTTATAAATACTAAGCCCCATGTGAGTATGCTCGTGGCATGAAATCCATAATTACATTCACTGTGGTGGCATAAAAATAAAATAAATATTTCTTTTCTGCTTTATAAAATAAAAATATAAAAACAGGGAGTAATATTTATTGAGGAAGCTCAACATGATGAAGGCTAGATATTTATGCTAACACTTAATTAGTTCCACAAGCTTTGTTGTCTATTTGAGCTCCACAGAATTTAAGAATCAAGAAGACTAGCAGACGGAGGACATTCTAATCGCTGTCAGAATGTTGCTGACTTTCAAATACACCTCTGCCACCTGCTAGCTACATCAAGAGAAATTACGTCAAAATTCAGCTTGGGGGAGAGCACCCCCATTATCTCGCTAAGTATTTCTACCTATCTTTATACTTATATTATATTAGAATATTAAAATACATAAACTATGAAAAACCAAATAAAGATTTTGTGCTTATATATATATTTTTGCTTAGTGTGTTTAATAAATAAATAAAGTGGCTATGCTAATCTGAATCTTAATAATAAAACTCTAGCATGGATATGATGAAAAGTTGCTCTGCCTAATTTGCAAATTTGAAGTTCTCTCTCAAGTTTAGACATAACTGTTATAATTTAAACCTGCTCTAAACCTGAAATTATGGGGAGAGTACTTGATCTAAAGTCTAAGTCGTTAACGGATATGATATGGAAAGGTTGAGCTGTTGTTTATCTGTTCCTAGAGATGCTAGAATTCTAGAGAATTTTATCTTTGAAAATCTTTAAAATAACACATGATGAGTTCCTGTATGATGAGAGTTTAAATTCCTACCACAGCCATACATACATGCTTGCTAGACTATGAACCACACATTTACTATTTACTGCTTATGAGCATTGAGTGTGGTCAAGCTGTGTAGACCCTTAGGAGCTTGTCATGTGGTTAAATTAAGATTTACTTGCACGTTCACTCATACATGCTGCTTCTACTCCGGAAGTACGCATCCACATATATCCATCCATTCATTTCCATCTCCAGAACCACCCAAAAATATTCTACTCCTAATCCGGGAGAGAATAACCAAAAATATTTCTGTTTTTCCTTGTGAAATAAATGCTCAAGTTATCTTGTTACTATCACTTGCTATATTATCTCATGAGATGAGAGCTCTAAAAAAAGAGAAGGGAGAGAAAAAATATACGAGGAAATAAAAAGGGGCAAGTGCCCGGAACCTCAAAAGAAAAAAAAAGAGAGAGTGAGACGAGAGGTAAAAATGGACAAGTGTCCGACAGTAGAATTAGGGGTACAGGATACCCACCTGAGAGGAAAGAAAAAAAATGAAAGATAGAGCATCTCATTCTCCTCATAAAGTTTCAAAAAGCAAGGAAGGTATGTATCCCCTCAAAAGAGCAAAAGTAGAATTAGACTTCCACCATTGTTATCACCATCATCACCATACACCATTCATTCGCCACACATGCACATCTTGATTTGACTTATTGACTTGTTTCTCTGGATCCATGGTTTGACTATGCAATAAATGTCTTGTAAGTATGTATTAGCTGTCTCCCACCTATGAGCTCCAGATATTAAAGCCTTATTAGAGTAGGGTGAGAGAGAAGGCAATGTCACTATTCCTTATACCACAAATACTACATATCTTGAGAGAAGGCATATACCATCACTGCCTTGGTAAGGATCCAGAAATACCACAAAAGAGAGATTTAGAGAGTCATATAAGGAATCTCTGAGTTTTATTTGAAAATCTGCAAAAACTCCAGAGCTATAGCTGATCAAGAATAAGAGACATGGCACTTGGCTAGACTGTTCTATCTTTTAACTACTCAAGACAGAAGTGACGGTTACAAGTCCCATGGGTGAAAGGTAAAGTAAGTAAGTTTTAGTTCTTGACAGTTTACTCTAACTCAGAGATGAGATCTTATTTAAAAGCATGTGTACCGTCAAATTTTTAAGATATTGCAACAACTTATGATCCATTGCTGAGTCTATCCTTGCTCAGGGACGAGCAAGAGGTAAGCTAGGGGGAGTTTGTTGACGGTCCTTAAGTATCAAATTTAATTATCAAATAAACAAAGAAAAGGATCTAAATGAAATCAACATCTAGACTTAGGGTTTTATCTGACAGAATTCCACGAGTTTTGGTGTTTGTCTATTTCTGCAGGGGGTTATCAGGAAATACGGAAGAAAGGCCCACACGTCGGGATTACATAGAGATATCAACGTGCCGCAATCATTTTACATCTAGAAGACTCCAGAAGCCACGGGAAGGAAGCGGAGGCCGAACGGAGCCAGGACCTGGGCGCCCGCCCATGTCCTTAGGGCGCCCGCCCTGCTACAGTGGCCAATCATGTTCAACTTCGCGGATTATGCTCCACCGACCTAAAGGATCAAGAATAACCGTTCAATCAATGTCGGTTTGATCCGACGGCCCAGGTTCACTTGAGGGGACTATATAACCAGACCCCCTGGCCCCTGGAGGAGGCACCCCTTGATCATTATTCATTATTCATAGATAGAGCAAAAGCTAGGGTTTAGAGATGAGAGCTCTCCTCTCTTCTCTAAACTAGAGTAGATCTAGATAGTAGCAAGATGGAGAGCGAAGGAGGATTAGAGGAGAGGCCGGCCTGTCGGTTCTTCCTCCGGTTATACTTCGTCATGATCAAGCTCTAATCAAGCTTGCTCATGGGATGACTCTGGTAATCTACTTCTAATTCATTATGCAATTACTAATCATGTATGTTCTGGTTCACAACTCTTTTGAGTACTTCTAATCTATAGGACGCTATAGGTTAGAGTTGTAGTATAGGTGTAAGCGTGGTGATTAGACCTAGATTACTTGTGGATATCCCCTGTCTAGCTGGATCGTGTGGTAGGCCGCGTAGGTGACAGTTACATTGGTCCTCTGTAGTCCACCTCTCGTTAGCAGGACAGGTAGGGTTTATCGGCCTAAGGATAAGCATCCTTTGTGGTGTAATCTTATCACGTGGTTCGTCCCAGACATAGACATACCCCTTTGAAGTAGAGAAACCATAGTTATCCTCTCTATTCTGCTACCATCGCCCATATACTAGAATTGCTCTATTCTCTATTCCCATATTATCACTCACTGTTATCTTACCTTTAATATTGTTCTTATTTGATTCTACCATCTTTCCTATTTACACCTATCAACTTATCTTGGTTAAGTTAGAGCATAGATCAGTTCTCCCGTTTCCCTGTGGATACGATAAAACCTTTAACTGGGTAAAAGCAATAACGGTATCCGTGCACTTGCGGATTATCTGTGTGCGTATAAATACCATAGTACACTCTAGTGCCATGCTGGGGATGACAACCTAGTATTCAAGTGGTGTTAGCAAGTGTCAACACGCATGTGTATCTTTAAGGTATGAAACCACTGAGAAACTCTTGAGTTCAACTTTGCTCAGGGACGAGCAAAGGTTAAGCTTGGGGGAGCTTGTTGACGGTCCTTAATGCTCACATTTAACCATCAACTAACCATGGAAAAGGATCCAAATGCAACCAACACCTAGACTTAGGGTTTTATCTGACAGAATTCCATGAGTTTTGGTGTTTGTCTATTTCTACAGGGGGTTATCAGGAAATACGGAAGAAAGGCCCACACGTCGGGTTTACATAGAGATATTAACGTGTCGCACAATTTTCTATCATCTAGAAGACTCCAGAAGCCACGAGACCGAAGTAGAGGCCGAGAGGGCTCAGGGACAGGGCGCCCGCCCAAGTCCTAAGGGCGCCCGACCTGGAGTTCTGCCCAATCACGTCCAAACTCGCGGATCGTGCTCCACCGACCTAAGGGATCAAGGATAACCGTTCAATCAATGTTGGTTTGATCCAACGGCCCAGATTCATATGAAAAGGCTATATAAGCAAGGCCCCCTGGCCCCTGGAGATCATACCTCTTCTACAGAATCAAAGTTAGGGTTTCAATTCTTCATCCAAGTAGAGAGGATCCCTCTAGTTCTTCTAGTTCTACCTCTAGTTCATCTAGTTCTAGTTCTAGTTCATCTAGTTCTAATTCTAGTTCCTCTAGTTCTAGTTCTAGTTAGTTCTAGTTGTAATCTAGAAAATAGGGAGAGAGAAGAGGAGAGCGGAGGAGGAGCCGGGTCTGTCGGATCTTCCTCAACATTATACTTTTGCAGCAAATGGTTCGTTCTTCATCGTTCTCCAAGTTCTTCAATTCATAATTCCTGAGTTCTTTAATTACTTTTATTTACATTCAAGTTATTTATTGGATTCCCACTTGCATCAAGTGCTCTAGTCTTTATAACGCTAGAGTAGTAATTAATAGATTACACGTGGTGTTTAGTCTTGCAATTACCTAGAATTGCACCCAATCCTGCGGATTGTTGTGGTAGCCCTAGGGTAGTGACAGCCCTAACGGTCGACGTATTCCACCACTTTCAGATCGGTGTTTGTAGGACCGTAGTCAGACCTTCCTAGCCCTCTTCTCATCTCTTTCTGTGGTTAGTGCTCTAATGTCCCGATATAAATAATCTTGAAGTAATTCTTGATTCTTAGATCAACTAGAGAACTCTCAGGAAACTTCCTCTCTTCCCACCAAAAATGATTATATAGTTATCCTTGGGCGATCTTGGATCTTAATTAGTACACTCACGTTCTCTGTGGAAAATCGATACTCTGGAATACTCCCGGGTGAAGGCTGTTGACGGTCCTTAATGCTCACATTTCACCATCAACTAATCATAGAAAAGGATCCAAATGCAACCAACACCTAGACTTAGGGTTTTATCTGACAGAATTCCACAAGTTTTGGTGTTTGTCTATTTCTGCAGGGGGTTATTAGGAAATACGGAAGAAAGGCCCACACGTCGGGTTTACATAGAGATATTAACGTGCCGCGCAATTTTCTACCATCTAGAAGACTCCAGAAGCCACGGGAACGAACGGGAGGCTGATCGGGCTCGGAGGCAGGGCGCCCGCCCAACTCTCCTGGGCGCCCGCCCAGCTATAGTGCCCAATCAGGACACGTTTCGCGGACAACGCTCCACCGACCTAAAGGATCAAGGAAAACCGTGCGATTAATGTCGGTTTGATCCGACGGCCCAGATTCACTTGAAGGGACTATAAAACCAGACCCCCTGGCCCCTGGAGATCATACCTCTTCTACAGAAACAAAGCTAGGGTTTCAATTCTTCATCCAAGTAGAGAGGATCCCTCTAGTTCTTCTAGTTCTACCTCTAGTTCATCTAGATCTAGTTCTAGTTCATCTAGTTCTAGTTCTAGTTCTAGTTCCTCTAGTTCTAGTTCTAGTTAGTTCTAGTTGTAATCTAGAAAATAGGGAGAGAGAAGAGGAGAGCGGAGGAGGAGCCGGATCTATCGGATCTTCCTCAACATTGTATTTTTGCAGCAACTGGTTCATCCTTCATCGTTCTCTAGGTTCTTCAACTCATAATTCCTGAGTTCTTTAATTACTTTTATTTACATTCAAGTTATTTATTGGATTCCCGCTTGCATCAAGTGCTCTAATCTTTGAAACATTAGAGTAGTAATTAATAGATTAGACGTGGTGTTTAGTCTTGCAATTACCTGGAATTGCACCCAATCCTGCGGATTGTTGTGGTAGCCTTAGGGTAGTGACAGCCCTAACGGTCGACGTATTCCACCACGTTCGGATCGGTGTTTGCAGGACCGTAGTCGGAGCTTCCTAGCCCCCTTCTCATCTCTTTCTGTGGTTAGTGTTCTGATGTCCCGATATAGATAATCTTGAAGTAATTCTTGATTCTTAGATCAACTAGAGAACTCTCACGAAACTTCCTCTCTTCCCACCAAAAATAATTATATAGTTATCCTTGGGCAATCTTGGATCTTAATTAGTACACTCACGTTCCCTGTGGAAAATCGATACTCTGGAATACTCCCGGGTGAAAGCTACATCGGTATCCGTGCGCTTGCGGATTTTTCTGTTTGCGTTTAAAATACCCAACAAAGGCTATATCGGTATCCATGCGCTTGCGGATTTTTCTGTTTGCGTTTAAAATACCCAACAGCAACTTGATCTCATTAATTACCAAAACCAAACTTGGGCGTTCAAGGTGCCTATATGATATTTAGTAGCTAATCCTAATTCTACTTTTGCTCATTGAAAATAACTCCCTCCTTTAAAACTTAGAACTTCTCGCGGGTAACCATGGGCTATCTTTATTCTTTTTTTTCTTTCTTATTTTTCCTTTCTCTTTTTTTATTCTGAGAGGCGGGCATCTATGTACCCATTGTTTTAATTGTTGGGACACTTGTCCATCTTTTACTCCCAGTTTTCTTCTTCTCTTCTTTTTTTCAATACTTTTGCACAGCCACATGCATCCTTTGAATATAAATGATCGGAGGGATAATGATAAGAACTTAGAGCAATTAAATGGGTGCTGTCCTATAGGGTATATTTTTGGGTGTTTACTCCTAGTGTAGGAGAAAATATTTATTTAAGGTGGATCTGGATGAAACTGGAAATGACTGCGCTTACATCCTAGATAGGAGTAATGCATATGTGGGTGGAGTGCGTTAGTGATCTTAATTTTAAAAGCATGACAAGACTCTCATAAGGTATACTTCAAAGGTTGACTAATCTCAATGTAAATCAAGCAGTATGAATGTGCAAAGGTTTTCCTAACTCTAAATGTATCATATATGGCTTTGGTAGGAATTTAAACTTTATCATACAAGAGCTCATTATGTAAGATTTTGGGTTTTTGAAAATAAATCTCCAAAACTTAGTAATGCTAGGAATAAGATAAATAGCAGCTTAATATCAATTACCTCGACTCAGCTTAAACATATGCCTCCACAAATTTTAGGTTCAGAGTAAATTCTTATATTAAAGTGGTCATGTCTAAAACTCAGGAGAATTCATGTTTAAAAACTAGGCAATTGAAAGGAATCACTGTAGAGCAACTTTTCATCATCTCCAAGACAAAATTTTAATGTTCTTTAATTTTTATTTGACTCTAAACTAGACTAACTGTAGACACACTCTATGATCACACCTTAATATATAGATAAGTATTTTGTTTTTGATTTTAAATTATTATTCATCTTTTTATTTCTATTGGACTCACAAGACTTAAAAACATGGATCTTCATGGGCCCATATATTTTTGGTATTTTTATATTTTCTTATGATACTATTATGAACCTTCATGTGCTCACATATTTTTGGTATTTTATGACTATATAAAATAGACTCGATGAAGGATCGAGATGACCGACTAGAGGGGGGTGAATAGTCGTTTCTAAAAAATTAAGAGCAAGCACAAAAACAATTTAAATACGGAAGAGAATTAGCATTCTAGCTACAACTTCACCCCTCTATCTAGAAAGGAAGCAACCTTAATAAGAAGAGCTAAAGCAAGATCAAGATACTTTTCACAATATGAATTATTGAAAACACAATGTATCAACCAAGCATACTAGTGATCATGAAGTAGACAAAGAGCTCAAGCATAATCAACACAAGCACAAAGTATACATATCAATAAGATAAGCTTGTGTTGAGATAGGCAAACCACAATGAAGAGGATGCCACACGATGTTTTTCCGTGGTTCGGTGACTTGCCGGTCACTTAGTCCACGTTGAGGCGAGTTCTAGGATTGCCGCTCCTCTTGTTAGTTCCAAGCCTGCAAGCTTCGGACTACCTCACTAGGTAGGCTCCACGTGAGCTCTAAACTTGAGTCGGACGAATCAACTAGACACCCACACAAGCCTCGATTTTACTAGAGATGCTCTTCGTCTTCCTCCGACGGGGATGAGCTCGATAGCCCCTCACAAAGCCAACTTCGGAGCACCGCACAAAGCTTCTTGTGTGCTTCACAAAGACAATCACCAAGCCGTCTAGGAGCCGGCAAACTCCAAGAGTAATAAGCAACCACACTTTCACGACGACCACCTAGTGCCACGAGTAATCTCTCACGCAAAGATCCGCACTAGTGAGCACACTCAACTCTCCAAATGTTGCACTAAGCAAAGGGTGTGAGAAGAGGTGCTAGAGAGGAGCTCTCCCAAAGAGTATGCCATAAAAATGGCCACAAGATCCCTCACCAACCGGGCATCCAACTATATATAGAGGAGCCCCCCAAAACTAGCCGTTATGCTCTGATTCGTGACTCGCGGACAGTCCGCTGTAGAAACCCCGGACAGTCCGCGATTAACTTCAACTAGCTGTTGGGTTCAAACTGCTGAACCGCGGACAGTCCACCCTACAGGGCGCGGACAGTCCGCCACTGAAAAACAAACCCCTGGACAGGAAGTCCAGCAACTCTGCTCGCCAAGGAAAATGACCCGCGGACTGTCCGCCCTTACAGGCGCGGACTGTCCGCGGTCACGCAGTCAGCCCTGAGCAGATTGAAAAACTATCTGTTTGGTTCCACAAAAAATACCTGCGGACTGTCCGCCCTTACAGGCGTGGACTGTTCGTCGTCTACGCGAAAGTCAGCTGCAGAACCACCAGAAACTTTCTGGTTTCCTGGGATTGGCCCGCGGACAGTCTGCGCCCACAACAGCAAACAGACCGCCTTTGCCCAGAAACCACTTCCACAAGCGCATCTTCTCCAATACTTTGAGCAAGCACCCCATACCAATGGAGTGTTCCAAAGCATAAAACGGTTAGATAAAAACACTTCTCAAAAACCTTTTATCACGGAAAGCCAACACCAATAAACGATTTCTCAAAAGAGAAAACCGTTCAACTTGCCACCGGTTAGCTTTTAGGCAAATCATTTTTCATAAAGGTTTTGTAAAACCGCCACTTCAACACTAATCGTATCTCAATGTTAGAACTCACAAGTGCCACTAGATAACCGCAATGCAAAGCATATTTGCCCCTCTTAATAGTATGGCTATCTATCCTAAATCTGGCCATTTTAATCTTCTCTAAAACACCTTATGGCCGGTGAAATGAAACAACCTATGTTTCATACCTTTGCCTTGCACAAGCCGACATGTTGACAAAGCCACTTGATATGATTAATTTGTCTTTGGCTTCGTCCTCAAATATGATGTGGATCACTCAAACCATCACAAAGCATCCAAGTCCATCAACCTTAGTCTTACTTGCTCTTCACCGTTGCTTCGGTCCTTTGGAGCCAAGCTCACTAGCTTGCCCTTCACCTTCACCTAAGTCCATCGGCACCAAGCCCATTAGCTTGCCCTTCACCATTGCGTAGCAACTGGTCCATCGAAGCCAAGTCTTGCTTTGGTCTTCACTTGTTTGCCATGTCGATTTGAGCATTCCAACATGCTATCAATCAAATGATGTTGATGTCCATCTTTCCTTGTGAACTAAACCAACTTTTCCTTCACACACTTGAGTTGAAAGGTTAGTCCACAAGAGTTGTCACTAATTACCAAAACCCAAATACAGGCCTAGATCTTTCAATATCCCCCTTTTAGGTAATTCATGACAACCTCAAATAGAAGATAAGAATAATTAAAGTTTAACCATATAGAGAAAGCTCCCCCTACATATGTGCATAGAGATCTGAATTCAATGATTACACATATGCATAAATTTAGAAATTTTTGGCGGAGTTTCCCTATATAGTGGTATTTGAGGAACACAAAATATAAGATATCACCTTTGAAGACCATAATCATGAATAATATCCTCGAAATACCACAATCATTGCTAGAACTTTTTCACAAGAATATTAGTGCTATCATAATGATAAAAATGGATGATCAAGCACACATAGGACATGATATCATAAGAGTTTAAGTTCTAACAAGCCGCACACATAGGAGTTCAAAGTTATTTCACCACTAAGATAGTTTACACACTAATGCATTGTTCAATAATTTAAATAAACATGCAATGCAAATGTCCATAAGCAAATCCATGCAAGCTGCCATTTAAGTTCAATGATTCTTGACTTCTTCTTCACAACTTCTCCCCCTTTGTCATTAGATTACCCAAAAGGAGACATCAAGCATCACCATCATTGTCAGGAGGGTAGAACTGTGGAGGAGGAAACTGAGGTGGATAGAACGACTGATATGGACACTGTGTAGGAGGTGGAACAGGCCTCGGATAAATCATGCTGAAGTGATCACTGAAGATGTTGAAATTTGTGTTCAACACATCAACCTGCTGCTCAAGATGAGTCTGCCTATTCTGAATCTACTGATACTGCTCCTGAGTAGACAAGGTGCCCAACTGTGCACTGGGAGCATCAATATCATTATGCAGCCCCTGTTGGACATTCTAAAGGCTGGACATGATAGGCTGGTACATAGTGGAGTGAAGGTGTTGTCCAAACTGCTGGAAGCTAGTATCCATGTGCCCTTGCGACTGCTGCCCCATGGTGTTGAACCCTTGCTGCATCTGTTGCTACATATTCTGACCAAACTGAGCAAAAGATGTATTCCATGAATTTTGTATCCCTTGGAAGTATGGATCAAAGTACCCTGCAGGAGGAACCCAACCATGTGCCTCAGGCTCAACATGTGGAATATTTGCGCCGCCCATATGCTCATCATGACCATGACCATGATCTTGGCCATGTCCTGCCTCAGCTCCCCCAATAGGAGGGAAGGGAGTAAGTGATCTAATATGAAACTCTCTGTCATTCAAGAATGGTCTAAATGGCTCATGCTGCACTCTGCATTCCCCCTTGAATCTTGTCTTCTGAAGAATGAGTGACATGATATATGGAGCAAAATAAAGATTTGTGGTCATGTCATGCTTCAAGACTGCCAATTGATTCATCATGAAGGTGACAACATCAAACTTCTGAGAATACATGATATGATGAATTACATTCCAATACTTGAATCTTATCTTGCCTCTATCACCTTCCTTAGGCATGAAAGTCAACCTTGCAATCTTATTTATGGTAGCTGGATGGTGTCTCAACCCTCTAGATTCTCCCACTGAGATGTTTTGCTCTCCAGGCTCATAGAACTGTCTCCTTTGCTCCTCAGGCAGAATTTCTTCTTCATCAAGATTAATGGAGTTAGCAAAAAATTCATTGTCCAACTCATTAGCTTCAGCAAACTCATCAAAAGTTGCAATGTATCTTCTCTTGCCAGTCATCCACTCAATCTCATCTTTGTCAGTCCTAATCTCCATGGTAGCATGGAACTATCTGACAATCAAATCATTCCAATTGCATTGGTGCTCAAGAAAGTAATATATTCCCATGGCTTGAAACTTGTTTAGCAACCCAGTCAATCTATCTTTCTCCAACATATATCGCATATTGATGTATTGATGCTTGTGAACTGTAGCAGTAATGATGTACCCAAAGAAAGCATCTTGTTGTACCTTGGTGTAAAAGAAGGGTATGGTAGCATCATTTTCTTGGTCATATTGATCTGGGCTTCTCTATCTTGCATAGCTGTCCATGTCCCATTTTTTGAACTTTCCTTTGTAGTTGGAGACATCTATCTCTTCATTATCACCCTCATCTTCTTCATCAATATCTTCCCTTGGGTTTGGGCTCCAATCAAGATCATCATCATCATTAGCTCTTCTTTTCTTTGAAGTGCTTCCCTTCTTCTTGGAAGTTGTTTTCTTTGATGAGCCACTGCCACTGTTAATTTATAAAGGATATAGCAATGTGTAAGTGACATGCATGAATGTTGAAGAATAACTACCATTGATAAGTCACAATCATAATTTGAATATGCCATCACTCTTGGTTGCAAATAATATGAGAATAACAATCACAATCGATTTTGATTTAATCAAGAAATCCATGACTAAGCATATGTAATTTGAATCAGTGACTAGCTGATGAACTGATTGCTGATAATACTAGGATAGACAAGCATTTGAATTTTGCAAATATCATGTAACCATAGCTGCTGTTGCTGTGCAAAAATTGCCATTGCGGACAGTCCGCTACTGAAGGCGCGGACAGTCCGGGGTTACTGTTCACGCACGTACAGCAACAGTGCAGTGCTATCAATCCATCCATATATCTCATGATTCAACCAATGATTTTCAACCAAACTTCAGACATAACATCTACTCATCACTAGTAACATCTTTCCCCAAAAAGTTTCTCAAATCCATGGCTCAAAAAGGAGATCGGGAATCAACCCTAACATCATTCAAACTCGAAATTCATTCAAATCTGAGAAGAGAGCATTGAGATACCGGGAGGACATGATGGAGGAGATCGTGGAGTGTCCGGGGAACTCCTCGGAGTGTCCGGGGAAGCCTCCAATCCCTTGTTCCCCTTCCTTCTTCTTCCTTGTGCTCACACGGTTGAGAGAGAGAGAGTTCTGATTTTCTCGAAGAGGTATGAGGACTTGGTCTTATCCCGTTGGGTCGGTTCTGGGTCAAAACCCGATGCGCGGACAGTCCTCGGTCCATGTGGCGGATAGACCGCAGTTCAAATTTCTGAGCCCCGACTGTTCTGTACAGATTCTGTGCACTGACTTAAAATCACTTGCGGACAGTCTGCGGTCCAAAGGGCGGACAGTCCGCGACTGCCTGAACTGCACAAACAACTTGCTGTTTCTTTGAGTATTTGATTCCAATGACTTCCAAAGCTCATTTGACTCTTCTCAAACAGATCAAACAAGTCCCCAAGACATATTTTGACATGAATTCCATTAAATTCCTTGATCTCACATTTTTCTTTGTATGCTCCAATGACATTGCTCATGGACAATCACAAATATGCAATATATTGACATAAGAAGACAACACATAAAAATTGCAAGATAAACCTAGTGTAAGCAATGTGAGATTAAAGGCATGCTAGTGAGATGATGTAATGTTGCGCATTATTGATTTTCCATACCACCGTTTGAAGGAAGTTGATAGTCCAAGATATAGTGAATTCCAATTATGGAACAATAAAAGTGATATATTCATGATAGAATTCCTGGATCACCAATTCCTTTTGGCCTAGATGCTTTCAATTTTAGCCAATTCATCAAGCAATAATATATATGAGTTCTTCATCATTTGCTTGAACTAGAGCACATTCATGAGCTTCCAATTAGAGATTTCATCCAAAATACCCCAAATTCGGTTTGATCCTTCTTCAAGCTTCTTCACACGCTTTTAAGCGGTTATCTTGTTGAAGTTGAACTTGTGGTGCCAAGATGTGACCAATCACTAGAATGGCTAGCTCATATCATCACTAGTGATAGCATTGGATCAAGATATGACATATAGTAACTCCAACTTGGCTTCTTGTCAATTAAGAATAGTGAGTCAAATAAGGCCAAGTTTCCAATGCCATCATGGTGCCTACTAATCATTCAACTTTTGATGGTACCCAACCACCGTTGGGTCCTCTCATGTTAGTCAATTCATGCTTGGGCACCCAAATGACCTTAGCAATTGTTACCTTTCCGGTACCATTTCCATCCTTCCTAAGCAAGTTATTATCATGAATTGAGCTTGGCTTACGAATGCTACCTTTAAGACAACTTTTGACAAAGTGTCTCTTGTAGTGATCTTGATAGTACTCATCGGAGGAGAAATTATTGTACCAATTTCTTCTTCTTCCTCCTCTTCTAGTTTTCTTCCTTCCCGTCTTGTTATCAACCTTGTGATTGACATTTGCTTCTTCATGGGAGAATGTTGACTCATCTTCAGTTGAGTCTTGTGGCATCTTTTCTTTCTTGCTTAGACAACTTGAGGCTAGGTGTCCCATCTTGTGGCACTTGAAACACATATAATGAGAAAGCTTTTCTTCTTCAAGTCTTCTCATTTCTCTCTCATAAGTTTTCTTGCACCATCTTTTGCCTTTCATATTTGTGTTGTTGTACACAATACCATTCATGTTGACATACCTCTTGTGACTTTCCATCATTTGCTTGTGTGTCACTTTTGCTATTACATGCCTATCCACTTTGTTACTCATGTTCTTCACTTCATCATTTGACTCATTGTTTTCTTCTACATTGATAGTCTCACAATCTATAGATGAAAAACATACATCCAAATTTGAAGAACAAGGCATTTCTAATAAATCATCACAAGAGGTGGATGCATTTTTATAGCCTTCATCACAAGAGTTAGCAACACACTGTAATTGACCATCCAACTCATATGATGAGCTCTCATCAATTTTAGTTTCTTCTTTGGAAATGCTTTCAATGAGAGATTTATGGTCAATTTTAAGCTTCTTATGTTTAAGGCAAAGAATCTCATGAGTCAAGCTTAAGGTCTCAAGCTTATGAACAAATTTACCAAGCAAATGTTCAGAACGATCATATGATTTCCTTAAATTGTGATTTTCATGTTCCAAGTTTGTCATTTTGGTTTCTATTTCTTCAACATAAAGAGACATTCCTTTAACAACATCTACAAGCTCATCATATGTGTAAGCATGGGCAACTACATCACTATCAAGTTTTACCTTTGTGTCATCATTAGACATATGACAATGAGGTGATGTAGATGGGCTTGTAGAATCATCATTTGCCACGAAACATGAGTAATCATCATTGTTTTGAAGTGAGCTTGTGGTTGATCTTTCAATTGCATCAATTGAGCTTGAGATGGAGCAATCCTTCACAACCCTCATGTCATGAATGAGCTCAACATCATCATTCACTATCTTCTCATGATCTTCCATCTTTTCATATTCTCCATCAATATTATTGGAGGTCATCCCATACTTCTTATTTAGATGAAACCAAATTTCATGAGCACTTGTCAAGTCCATGATTTCACCAAATATGCTATCATCCATAGATTGATAGAAAATGTTAGTAGCTTAGCAATCGAGATGTAGACACTTCCTTTGCACTTGGGTTGAATTCTTTTTGTCCAATGCAAAAGAAAAGCCCACATCCACGATCCACCACAATTGAGGGCTAATGAATTTAAAATTGTTCATCATCCAATCTTTCCAACGTGTAAAGTGCGTGCCATCAAAAATGTGTGGACACTCAACATCTAACACATAAGTCGCCATCCTCTCGGGTCGGTGAAGACCACAAAAGAGAGACAGTGGCTTTGATACCACTTGAAGGATCGAGATGGCCGACTAGAGAGGGGGTGAATAGTCATTTCTAAAAAATTAAGAGCAAGCGGAAAAACAATTTAAATACGGAAGAGAATTAGCGTTCTAGCTACAACTTCACCCCTCTATCTAGAAAGCAAGCAACCTTAATAAGAAGAGCTAAAGCAAGATCAAGATACTTTTCACAATATGAATTATTGAAAACACAATGTATCAACTAAGAATACTAGTGATCATGAAGTAGACAATGAGCTAAAGCATAATCAACACAAGCACAAAGTATACATATCAATAAGATAAGCTTGTGTTGAGATAGGCAAACCACAATGAAGAGGATGACACACGATGTTTTTCCGTTGTTCGGTGACTTGCCGGTCACTTAGTCCACGTTGAGGCGAGTTCTAGGATTGCCACTCCTCTTGTTAGTTCCAAGCCCGCAAGCTTCGGACTACCTCACTAGGTAGGCTCCATGTGAGCTCTAAACTTGAGTCGGACGAATCAACTAGACACCCACACAAGCCTCGATTTTTCTAGAGATGCTCTTCGCCTTCCTCCGGCGGGGATGAGCTCGATAGCCCCTCACAAAGCCAACTTCGGAGCACCGCACAAAGCTTCTTGCGTGCTTCACGAAGACAATCACCAAGCCATCTAGGAGCTAGCAAACTCCAAGAGTAATAAGCAACCACACTTGCACGACGACCACCTAGTGCCACGAGTAATCTCTCACGCAAAGATCTGCACTAGTGAGCACACTCAACTCTCCAAATGTTGCACTAAGCAAAGGGTGTGAGAGGAGGTGCTAGAGAGGAGCTCTCCCAAAGAGTATACTGTAAAAATGGCCAAGAGAGCCCTCACCAACCGGGCATCCAACTTTATATAGAGGAGCCCCCAAAAACTAGCCGTTATGCTCTAATTCGCAACTCGCAGACAGTCCGCAATAAAAACCCTGGATAGTCTGCGATTAACTTCAACTAGCCATTGGGTTCAAACTACTGAACCGCGGACAGTCTGCCCTACAGGGCGCGGATAGTCCGCTGTTGATATTTGGGAACGCAATAAGGAATTGATCCGCAAGCGCACGGATATCGGTGAGCACTTCACCCGGGAAATTATCCAGAGTATCGTATTTATTTTTTTACCACTAGGAGAAAGAGTGCATCTGACTAACCGGTCTATTACTACTAACCCTTTAGGCACAAAGAATGTCTTTCGATGTGAGTGATAAATAGAGAAGACTGCAACCGTAGTCTCCTTCTAACCTTGGTAAGGATAATCTACTGTTCTAATGGGGAGGCTAACGGAATCTAGACACCACAAAGGATGTTCAACCCGCACCTATAAACCCTATCCTTCCTGCTAACGAGATGTGGTCTGCAAAGGTAACTCGGAATTGTCACGTTCCTCACTACTACCACGGTGCAGCTAGTCAGGGAATATCTATGAGTACCCCAGCCTAAACACCACGTTTACGCCAGCAATGATTACTCTAAACTCTACACGAAGAGATTAAAGTAAACTCATAAACCATAAGAACAATAAAACAAGAACTTACTAGAATTTAGAAGTCGAAATACTGAAGAATCCTAGGAGCAAGCTTCGGGTTAGGAGAACTTGATCCCGCAGGTACAAGCTTGGAGTAGACACCGACAGGCCGGGCTTCCTCCAATCAACATCTCCACTCTATCTCTCTCAATCTAGTAGAAACTAGAAGATCTATTTCTACTTTACATTGGTTGCTAAGCCTAAAAAGAAATATTAATTAGAGAAGAGGTTTTCCTTCGAGGGCACCCCTCAATCTCTATGATAATTTCTTCATGTCTTCTCCAGGGGCCAGGGGGTCTCCTTATATAGTCCTCCTCCTCCATGCGTTTTTAGGTCGGTAGGCGAGGTGGTACTATGTTTTCCTTGATCCAATAGGTCGGTGGAATATCCCGTGCGAAGAGAGTCCTGAACTGGATCCAACAGGGGGCGGGCGCCCAGGTCACCAGGGCGGGTGCCCTGGGCCTGGCCCCTTTCGGCCTCCGTCTTCTTCCCGTGGCTTCTGGAGTCTTCTAGATGGTAGAAAATCGTGCGGTGCGTTGATATCGCTATGTAATCCCGACATGTGGGCCTTTCTTCCTTATTTCCTGATAACCCCCTGCAGAAACAGATAAACAACAAAACTCGTGGAATTCTGTCAGATCAAACCCTTCTAGGTGTTGTTTGCATATTGGTCCTTTCTCTTGTTTATTTGATAATTAAAATTGATACTTAAGAACCGTCAACAAATACCCCCATACTTAGGCTTTTACTCGTCCTCGAGAAAAGGATGGTTAAGAACAATATCTGGGGTAAACATTTAAAACATTCTTTATATTTGCAGGGTGTTAAAAAATCACTGTGTACCATAGTCTGGGATGTTCATGGTTAAGAGTAAAGATCCTTTCTTCTCAATCCTGCCACTTGGAGTTTTTGTATATTTTTGAAAGAGAGTTAGCATACCTTTTTATCCTCATAGGTTTTCTCAGATCACTCATTATCTTTTATATATCTCACTGAGGTTGTTTTATTTTGCAAAAATTCTTAAGCATACTTACTTTGCATTTATTGCCTGATCAAAACGGGATCTGAGGAGGGGAATATCATACTCTTAGATCAAAGACTTTGAAAATTAAAATCTTTGTCAACTCTTGCTGGCATATTGCTTATTAAAGGGACCATGGGCTATCATTTTTTCTCTTTTTCTCTTTTTTTTTAAGTGGATACCGAGGTATCCCTAATTCTACTGCCGGACACTTGTCCATTTTTTTCTGCGAGGTTGTCGAGCACTTGCTCCTTTTTATTTCCTCGAAAATATCTTTATTTTTGCATAGCCCATGCCTCTAATGCAATAATACTTCGGAAGAGTGAATCTTTCTGAATAAATGTCTTGATCTTAGGAGCATGATAAATCTCTCAACAAGGGTCTAATTCATTTTGAACAAACTCAATACAGAGTAGATAGCTTTTATAATTATAATTAATATTTTCAGGCATATAAAACACTGAGGATGGTAGCTAGAATTTTAAAGATTTTGAAATAAATTCTCCAAGCAACAATGATATCAAGAATAAGAAACTCATACTCTACCATCACATATTCCGTATTGACTTAAGTAACACAGGGTTTTAAAATGATTTTATAATAATTGCAAGTTTTCAGGAAATATCACAGATTGAGATTAATCATGATTAGAAATATTTTAATCCTTTTAATTTATCATGTCAGAAACAATATTCTGCATAATCAAGGTAGTTGTGTGTGTAAAGTAAAGTGTGCAGAGTGTGTACCTGAATCGTGGAGTGGTGTAGTCGGAGTGTGTTTGGCATGTTGAGGGATCTCCCCCATACTTGTTTTCTGCTTTCTTGCACAAAAAATAAAATGGAGACACACAAGACATAATAATAATAATACTCTTTATTAATCTTGAGGCATTTATTACAAAAGACTAGTAGCAAACTGACGATAGTAGCAAACTGATGATAATAGTAAACCTAAACCAAATTTAAAGATAAATGACTAAGATGCATTGCCTCGAGGTCTAATCTAGATAACTTAGCGGCGCTCTAATTCCTTAATCTTCTTGTTGGCACTAGCAAGATCCTGCCTAAGGCCTAGTATAATGGTGTTGTGGTTAGAGAGCTGCCTAGTGAGGGAATTAATCGAGGACTGGAGATCTATGATAACTCTGTCTAGTCTGTGAACGTCCTCATCAATGTCTACTATAGTCTTGCGACGCTTGGGTGGTGTCTCAAAAGCATTGAGAGCGTTCTTCGAGGCTGCCTTTGGAGGGATGAAACGGACTTTGGCTGCTCGAATCCCTTCAAAGTAAGGCCTTTCCTCCTCCGTAGTGTAGCGTACACTGCTGATTTCGCCGCTCCGGTTGGTCTTGACTCCAACAACCCTCTCATTGGGTCTAGGTGGAAGGATCCTCGTGCCGGTTGGCACCTTGATAGTGGTCTTCGTCTTGGATGATGATCCTTTGAGGAGTAGGGGTTGTGGCGGTGCGGTGAAAACTGGTTGAGCATGGTAGGATTGGGCGGAGCTGCGTTGGCGTAATGGCATGGCTTCTAGCTGTCGCTCTGTGTTGGCCGGGACGAGAGCACGGGCATCGGGGTCTTCCACAGGCTCCATGTTGAGGTTGAAGGGGACGACTTCCCAATCATCGTGGTACTTCTCGGCCATTGGAGCAGCAAGGAACTATTCAAGCTCTAATTGAAGGAGAGAAGGCTTGGTGGCTTGGTGTTTGAAAACTGAGGTCAGGGGTCTGTTTATATAGGGGTCAAAAAAGGTGCCTCTATGGGTTGTTCGGGTTGCTCCCGTCGATGTGCGTGGGAAACTTTCCATCCGAGGGATTATTCGGATTACCATAAGTGCATTTTCCATAACAGAGAAGATCGGGACCGAGGGGGAACAGGAGCTGGGCGCCCGCCCTCTCTCTGGCCCCTCTGTGGGCCCACTTTCTCGAGTGCGTTTCTAGATACGAAATTATTTAGAAAAATATATATATGACCCAAAAACATCAGACTAAAAAGGTCGGGTTCTAATTCTTCATTGGGCTCTAAAAATAATTTAAGACGTTGACCATTTACCTTGAATAACGTACCTTCGCTATTTTGAAGTGTGATAGCTCCGTGGGATGATGAATTAATTACCTTAAATGGTCCTTCCCATTTGCTCTGGAGTTTTCCATGCCCGAAAAGCTTCACCCTGGTATTAAAAAGTAATACCTTATCTCCGGGTGTGAACTCCTTCTTCTTGATTCTCTTGTCATGCCACCTTTTGACTCTTTCTTTGTAGATCTTTGAATTGTGATATGCCTTCTCTCGCCATTCTTCCAATTCTGATAGTTGCATTCTTCTATAATCTCCAGCAACATCTAGGTCCATATTCCATCTCTTTATGGCCCAGTGTGCTTTGAACTCTAGTTCAACAGGTAGATGGCAAGTCTTCCCGTACACCAATTGGTATGGAGACATTCCGATTGGGGTTTTGTATGCTGTCCGGTATGCCCATAGTGCATCGGGTAACTTGTCTTTCCACGCCGTTCCCATTTCATTTACTGTCTTCTGAAGAATATTCTTGATTTGTTTGTTGGAAGTCTCTGCTTGGCCACTTGTCTGAGGATGATAAGGGGTAGCGACGTTGTGACGGATTCCATGTTTTGATAGATATTGCTTGAAGTGTTTGTCGATGAAGTGTGCTCCTCCATCACTTATCACTACTCTGGGGACTCCAAATCTTGGGAATATAATTTCTTCAAACATCCTCTTTGAACTGACGTTGTCGGCATGCTTGCAAGGTAATGCTTCTACCCACTTGGAGACATAGTCAACCGCCACCAAGATGTACTCGCACTTCTTTGATGGAGGAAATGGACCCATGTAGTCTATTCCCCAGACATCAAAGAGCTCAATCTGAAGGTTGTTGGTGAGTGGCATTGCATCCCTTGTATTTATGTTTCCGTGTCTTTGACATGGCCCACATCTTCTGATATATTGCTTCGTGTCTTCATACATTGTAGGCCAGTAGAATCCACACTGCCAGATCTTTGAATGTGTACGGAATGCTCCATAGTGACCTCCATATGGTGATGAATGACATCTGTCGATGATCTTCCATCCTTCCTCAGTGGTCACACATCTCCTAAGTAAGCCATCAGAGCATACTCGGAAGAGGCATGGCTCATCCCATATATGTGAACGACTTTCTTGAATAAGCTTCTTCTTGTTTGCTCCTGGTGGTACATACCCTGAAACCATAAAATTAACAATATCTGCATACCAGGGGTGAGACCTGTTAATCCCATAGAGCATGTCGTCCCGGAGTGAATCATTGATGGGGGTTTCCTGTGGACTCTTAAAATACATTCTAGACAAATGATCAGCAACAGCATTTTCTACTCCTTTTTTATCTTTTATTTCTAAGTCAAATTCTTGGAGTAATAAGATCCATCTAATCAAGCGAGGTTTAGCATCTTTTTTAGTGAGCAAATATTTTAGTGCAGCATGATCAGTGTAAACAATTATTTTAGCTCCAACTAAATAAGATCTAAATTTATCAATGGCAAAGACAACAGCCAGAAGCTCTTTTTCTGTGGTTGCATAATTAAGTTGAGCTCCTGTCAAAGTTTTACTGGCATAAGCAATTGCATGGTGCTTCTTATTTTTAGTTTGTCCTAATACTGCCCCCACAGCATAATCACTAGCATCGCACATAATTTCAAAAGGCAACGACCATTCAGGGGGTTGAATGATTGGTGCAGAGATGAGTGCTTTCTTTAATAAATTGAAAGATGTTAAACATGCATCATCAAATTCGAAAGGAGCATCCTTGGCTAGTAAAAGAGTAAGTGGTCTAGCAATAAATGAAAAATCTTTTATGAATCTACGATAAAAACCAGCATGGCCAAGAAAGCTTCGAATTCCTTTTATATTCACAGGTGGAGGTAGTTGTTCAATTACTTCAATTTTAGCTTTGTCTACCTCAATACCTCTTTCAGACACTAGGTGTCCCAGCACTATTCCTTCCCTAACCATAAAATGACATTTTTCCCAATTAAGGATTAAGTGCTTTTCTTCACATCTTTGCAAAACCTTGTCTAAGTTTTCAAGACAACTATCAAAAGTTTTTACATAAACAGAGAAATCATCCATGAAAACTTCCATAATCTCTTCAATCATATCAGAAAATATAGACACCATGCATCTTTGAAAAGAAGCTGGTGCATTACATAACCCAAAAGACATTCTACGGTAAGCATAAGTTCCATATGGGCATGTAAAAGTGGTTTTGCTTTGATCATCGGGATGGATCGGGATCTGATGATACCCTGAATATCCATCTAAGAAACAGAAGAACGAATGGTTTGCTAACCGCTCTAGCATCTCATCTATAAAAGGTAAAGGAAAGTGATCTTTTCTCGTTGCTTTGTTTAGTTTTCTATAGTCTATGCACATCCGCCATCCTGTGACAGTGCGTTGCGGAATTAGCTCGTTCTTTTCATTCATAATAACAGTCATGCCTCCCTTTTTAGGCACAACTTGCACTGGGCTTACCCACTCACTGTGTGGCACAGGATATATAATTCCTGCATGTAGCAACTTTATAACTTCCTTTTTAACTACCTCTCTCATAGTATTGTTAAGTCTACGTTGGGGTTCTCGAGAGGGTGAAACAGAAGGATCTGTTGGAATACAATGGGTACAAATCATAGGACTGATTCCTGTAAGATCTTGGAGTGAGTAGCCGAACATTGAGTGATGTTTCTCAAGAATGGTCATTAATCGCAGAGTTTGATCCTGAGTGAGTTTATCGCTAATGATCACAGGGAACTCTGGATTATTGTTTAGGAAAGCATAGGTAAGACCGGGTGGTAAAGTTTTAAGCTCTATGGGGGGTCTAGGTGTTTCTGCAAACTCATCTAATGGTTCAGGCTCAGAAGGTTCGTCTTCTTCTTCAGTGAAGAAAGGAATTTCGTCTTCTAAGTCTGATTCATCTAAAAGCTCTAGAGATGAAGTCTTTACCTCCTCCATAGGATCAGGCAAAAGATATGATTCGGCCTTATTGTTTAAGGAGTGTGAAATTGTTATTGGGATTTTAAAAGTTTTTCCAAAAGAAATGTGTAGCTTTCCAGTATGACCTTCATAAAGGAGTCTTCTAAAAGGTTGTCCTATCAACAGGTTGAAGTACCATGTATCAAAGATATAGAAGTTCGAATGAACCATGGAGCCTTCTACCGTAAGAGGTAGGACTTTAATAATTCCAAGACTGGGGACTAATCGTCCTGAAGATTCCTTTATGACCTTCGTTGTGGGGGTTAAGACAAGATTTTTAAATAGTTTAAGTGCAAAAGATTCGGACATGATATTTATCCCCACAACAGGATTATAAAGAGCATTAAATCGATCAGAATTATAAGCACAGCGTATAGTTATAGAGGGTGTGTCCAAACGGATCACATCAGAGGAAAGCTCTGATTCTTCCAACCATTCGCTACTCATTACTGAGATAAGCTCTCTCAATTGATATTCACTTGGCAAATAAATGCTAAACTGGCCGTTTTGGGGTTTGTCAATAGAATGGTAGTTTGAAATATTTCCAAAATCGGCAAAAAGATCGGATTCTATATCCTGCATGAAGTCCGGTGGTGGAATTTCTTCCTCTTGTGGCTCAGAACTTGGGATAGCTAAAGTTGATGAAGAATTTGGCAGAGTGTATACTTTGGCTTCGTAGGTTTCATCATGAAGGGTATTATCCATCTCAGCTTCTAGGATTCTATCTAGGATCACTCTAGCTTCATCAGTAGGGATTCGAAAGAAAGAACCTCTAGACATTGTGTGTAGCATTTGTTTGTGATTTTTCTGAAGACCTCAAAAAAAGTGAAATAAAAGAACAGGGTCTTCAAGATTAAGGTTTGGACCAGATTCTAAAAGATCAGAAAAACGTTTCCAGGATTTTCCCAAAGTTTCATTATCTTTTTGTTTAAAAGATAGGACTTCGAGTCTAAGGTCGGCTATACGGTCAAGGGAATAGAAATCTAGACAAATGTTAGCTCGTAAAACTCCTCATTCACCTTGTTGTTGACTTACCTTCTGACTGTACCATTGTCTAGCTTCTCCCCTTAAAGAAAAAGGAAAAAGCTTCCAACGTAAAGTTTTATCAGAAATGCCTTCAATGCGAAGACAATCACATGTTTGCTCAAAATCTCTAATATGAAGGTAAGGGTTTTCGTCTTCCTTTCCCGAAAAAGATAGGTTTTGAATCATGGCAATCAACCTAGAACTTAACTTATACTGGGATATTTGGATAGGCTGTGATGACTCCCATGGTAAAAGGTCAGTTGCTAAAGGGATTGCAGATTCATGGATCGATTTAGAATTTTGGTTTTCCATAAGGTAAGAGTAAAGAAAATAAATAAAGAATATAAAACATAAGAAAAGATAAAAGTATAGATACAAGCTAGTAGTAAGACTCAGGTTATCTCAACAACCATCTTTCTCCTCGGCAACGGCGCCAGAAATGCTTGTTGATATTTGGGAACGCAATAAGGAATTGATCCGCAAGCGCACGGATATCGGTGAGCACTTCACCCGGGAAATTATCCAGAGTATCGTATTTATTTTTTTACCACTAGGAGAAAGAGTGCATCTGACTAACCGGTCTATTACTACTAACCCTTTAGGCACAAAGAATGTCTTTTGATGTGAGTGATAAATAGAGAAGACTGCAACCGTAGTCTCCTTCTAACCTTGGTAAGGATAATCTACTGTTCTAATGGGGAGGCTAACGGAATCTAGACACTACAAAGGATGTTCAACTCGCACCTATAAACCCTATCCTTCCTGCTAACGAGATATGGTCTGCAAAGGTAACTCGGAATTGTCACGTTCCTCACTACTACCACGGTCCAGCTAGTCAGGGAATATCTATGAGTACCCCAGCCTAAACACCACGTTTACGCCAGCAATGATTACTCTAAAATCTACGCGAAGAGATTAAAGTAAACTCATAAACCATAAGAACAATAAAACAAGAACTTACTAGAATTTAGAAGTCGAAATACTGAAGAATCCAAGGAGCAAGCTTCGGGTTAGGAGAACTTGATCCCGCAGGTACAAGCTTGGAGTAGACACCGACAGGCCGGGCTTCCTCCAATCAACACCTCCACTCTATCTCTCTCAATCTAGTAGAAACTAGAAGATCTATTTCTACTTTACATTGGTTGCTAAGCCAAAAAAGAAATATTAATTAGAGAAGAGGTTTTCCTTCGAGGGCACCCCTCAATCTCTATGATAATTTCTTCATGTCTTCTCCAGGGGCCAGGGGGTCTCCTTATATAGTCCTCCTCCTCTATGCGTTTTTGGGTCGGTAGGCGAGGTGGTACTATGTTTTCCTTGATCCAATAGGTCGGTGGAATATCCCGTGCGAAGAGAGTCCTGAACTGGATCCAACAGGGGGCGGGCGCCCAGGTCACCAGGGCGGGCGCCCTGGGCCTAGCCCCTTTCGGCCTCCGTCTTCTTCCCGTGGCTTCTGGAGTCTTCTAGATGGTAGAAAATCGTGCGGTGCGTTGATATCGCTATGTAATCCCGACATGTGGGCCTTTCTTCCTTATTTCCTGATAATCCCCTGCAGAAACAGATAAACAACAAAACTCGTGAAATTCTGTCAGATCAAACCCTAATTCTAGGTGTTGTTTGCATATTGGTCCTTTCTCTTGTTTATTTGATAATTAAAATTGATACTTAAGAACCGTCAACATCCACCACTGAAAAACAAACCCCTGGACAGGAAGTCCAGCAACTCTACTCGCTGAGGAAAATGACCCGTGGACTGTCCGCCCTTACAGGCGCGGACTATCTGCGGTCACATAGTCAGCCCCGAGCAGATTGAAAAACAATCTGTTTGGTTCCACGAAAAATACCTGCGGGCTGTCTGCCCTTTACAGGCGCGGATTGTCCGCCGTCTACGCGAAAGTCAGCTGCAGAACCACCAGAAACTTTCTGGTTTCCTGGGATTGGCCCGCGGACAGTCCGCGCCCGCAACAGCAGTGAAAGCCCAAGTTTGGTTTTGGTAATTAATGACACCAAGTTGCTAATGCCTTGTGCTTAAGTGATTTGAGTTAGGCATAGCAACACATGTGATGAAGGTGCATGGTGGCATGGAAAGGTGGCCACATGATCACAAAGGGATGAAGCATAAAGTGAAGATCATGGTGATAGACGAGGAGCAAAGTGATCAAGGCAAAGGTATAAACATAGGGTTTTACTTTTGCCGGTCTAAGATGAGTAGAGAAGTGATTAACCGGGTTTAGGATAGATAGCCGACTATCAAGAGGGGAAATCACGGTCATCTCTAGAATCAAGTGCTACTAGGTCCATATCTTGAGCATATGCATTAGGATCTACTAAAGTGTTGACTTAACTCCTTTGGTGAAAATGTTTGTGAAAAGCTAACACACTTGCACTTTGGTGGTGGACACATGTTGGTGTTAGCACATTTACAAAGGAGGTGGAGTTCCTAGGGTTGAGAGGGGTGTGGGTTCCTCTCTCCCTCCCGCCGAGCTTGCGAGGCAGGATTCGGCGCTTTTGAGAAAAATAAGTGTATATTTTCTATTGCGCCGATGGGAAATTTGGAGTAGTCGCGGGAGTGTTTTCTCACAGAGAAACACTCACCGGACGCTGAGTGCGGAAGCACCGGATGCTGGCCTCAGAGTCCGGTGTGCTTGACCCTGCTAGGGTTGAGCACCAGACCCACTCTGAGAGCGTCCGGTGGTTAGCATTCGGTGTGCGGGCGTTTTGCGACCCTCTCTGCGCATGGGTCTGGTGAGCACCGGACGCTACCGGTGCTTAGCGTCCGGTGACCCGCAGGTTTGCGGAACTCTCTGCGCATGAGTCCGGTGTGCACCGGACGCTTCCGGTGTGGACCTGCAGAGCGTCCGGTGATCCGTAGGTGACCGTTAGGATCTGACACACGAGATTCAAGAAGGACACGTGGCCAACTCCAGTACACCGGACGCAGGGAGTCGAGCGTCCGGTGCTCACTTAGTAGCGTCCGGTGCCCCCGTTTTCAGCCCAGTGAAAACAGCCAACGGCTAGTTTCTTTGAGGGGCTTATAAATAGAAGGTGGCCGGCTTTGGGAGGCTGACTCTTGCACATTTGATTACTTAAGACATACATTGAGCTAGAGAACACTCCCTCCACTCATCTCCTTGCTTGATTGCTAATCCTAGTGAGATTGAGTGAGATTCAAGTGCATTGCTTTGAGAGTTGCATTTAGTGGCACTTGATTCTTGAGTTTGCTGCGGATTTCTTGTTACTCTTGGGTGTTTCCCGACGCCCTAGATGGCTTGGAGCAGCGGTGGTGTTGAGCTCGTGATTGGAGATTGTTTCGAGCCTCACCAAGTGATTTGTGAGGGGTTCTTGAGCCTTCCCCGTGGGAGATCGCAATTGGCTACTCTAGTGGATTGCTCGTGGCTTGGAGGATCCCCATCTGGTGAGTGGATGTGTGGCACCCACTGAGGGTTTGGCTTTGGATTGCCAATTAACTCGTGATCCATCAAGTGGGTGTATCGCCACAACGAGGAGTAGCTTGCCGGGAAGCAAGTGAACCTCGGTAAAAAATCTTGTGTCGTCTCTTGCCGAGGTTTATCTATTGTGATTGTGATTGCGAGTGATTGGTTGGATATATCTCTACTCTACAACGTTGGTATAATAATCACTCTCCACTTCTTTACTTACTTGTATACTTTGCTAGTTGTTTAGCTTGTTTAGTTTAATCTTTTTGCTAGGAGTGTAGTTAGCCTTCTCTTGTTGTTGTGTTTTAGTGGTTAGCCTTTTTGCTAGACTTGTATAGGTGGCTTGCATAGCTTAGTTGTGCTAGTTCTAGAATAGCTTCGCCTTTTGTTTTACTAATCAACTTGTCTAGTTGAAGTTTGTAGAAAATTTAAATAGGCTATTCACCCCCCCCCCCCCTCTAGCCATTTGGACCTTACAAGCAGACAGTCCGCCCTTGCCCAGAAACCACTTCCAAAAGCACATCTTCTCCAATACTTTGAGCAAGCACCCCATACCAATGGAGTGTTCCAAAGCATAAAATGGTTAGATAAAAGCGCTTCTCAAAAACCTTTTATCACGGAAAGCCAACACCAATAAACGATTTCTCAAAAGAGAAAACCATTCAACTTGCCACCGGTTAGCTTTTAGGCAAATCATTTTTCATTAAGGTTTTGTAAAACTGCCACTTCAACACTGATCCTATCTCAACGTTAGAACTCACAAGTGGCACTAGATAACCGCAATGGAAAGCATATTTGCCCCTCTTAATAGTACGACTATCTATCCTAAATCTAGCCATTTTAATCTTCTTTAAAACATCTTATGGCCGGTGAAAAGAAACAACCTAATTTTCATACCTTTGCCTTGCACAAGCTAACATGTTGACAAAGCCACTTGATATGATCAATTTGTCTTTAGCTTCATCCTCAAATATGATGTGGATCACTCAAACCATCACAAAGCATCCAAGTTCATCAACCTTAGCCTTACTTGCTCTTCACCGTTGCTTCGGTCCTTCGGAGCCAAGCTCACTAGCTTGCCCTTCACCTTCGCCTAAGTCCATCGGCGCCAAGCCCATTAGCTTGCCCTTCACCATTGCGTCGCAACCGGTCCATCGAAGCCAAGTCTTGCTTTGGTCTTCACTTGTTTGCCATGTCGATTTGAGCATTCCAACATGCTATCAATCAAATGATGTTGATGTCCATCTTCCCTTGTGAACTAAACCAACTTTTCCTTCACACACTTGAGTTGAAAGGTTAGTCCACAAGAGTTGTCATTAATTACCAAAACCCAAATATGGGCCTAGATCTTTCACTCGATAATCGCCTAGGTATAGTTACTTGATAACTAGGGGATGCTCCTCCCCCAAGCTTTTGCAATAGTTGGTGTTGATGATCTTTAGAGTGAGCTAACCGGCAGCGTTCCAGGTGGGTGCCACTAATAGACTCTCTCCTTGTCATAATATTGTTCCTGCATAATTACACTCCAAAAAGAAAACCAAAACTCGAAGCTCAAATTTAATAATGGGTTAGCGGTCAGCTAGTAAGTGATTGATTTTTCTTTGAGTTGATTTGAATTGATAGATTCTAGCAGGATTCTCTTTTTTTAAGATTTTCTTGTTTAATTATATAGAAATTAAATATGTGTGCATGATATATATAGTTGTATTTTTATGCCTCCACAGAGAATGTTTATTCTTATGGGGCTTAGGTTTTTTTTCATACTGCAAGAAAGTAAATACATGAGCTATTATTATTTATGCCACCCCAGTAAATATTCTTATATGGTTATCATAAATTTATTCACGTGGGGCTTTAAATATTTTATGATGTAGTAAATGAAGGAATAAAGATTTTTATTTTATTTTATTTTATTTTTAATATTTATGAAGATGAATATGTTAAGGTAAATTTATTAATGTAGATAGAAATACTAATTAAATATATAACTACCATATTACCTTATGGCAAGAATATAAAATTTTAAAAATTTACCGAAGGACTTCTTCTTCCACTCTTGTGTATCTCTCCATCTTGAGAGAGGAAAGTCTTGTTAGTTGCATACCTCTAGTGATGATGATGTCACCTTTGTTCTTTGATTTTGCCAGTAGGTTGAAGGAGAGTTTTAATAGTAGCTGGCAGCATCTTGCTCAGTGTGCATGTTCACAGAGCTTTCACTTGTAGAATTAATAAACTTTGCTTGATGTATTGTTCTATTTGCAAAACTAAGGTAGAGATCAAGTGCATGGACTCTACTGGTGGAAAAACACCAACAGAACCAAATCTATTTCTTTATTTATTTTTCTCCATCCTTAGACACATTAAACAAGATAAAGTTGTGTTACATGATTTATTAATTTATGAGTGGTAAAATCAAAAGATTAAGCATTTAATGTTGCATTTAAGTTCACATGACAGAAAAGAATGAAATTGCGGTAAGCAATGGGAGGATTGTCTATCTCTATATATAAATTTTTAAATAAGTATGACTATCATCTTTCCAAGATTGAATATAATGTTTTAACTTGTTTAGTTAAGACTGAGATTAAGAGAATGGTACCATGAACAATTTTAAAGAGCAAACCATATTGAGTTAATCAATTTAAGTTGTAACTCTAATATGTTTGCGTCTTCACTTATGTGCACACCAAGAGTGACTGTTGATATTTGTTAACGCCATCAAGAAATGATCTACAAGTGCACAGATATCGGTGAGCACTTCACCCGGGAGGTTATCCAGAGTATCGTATTTATATTTTTACCACTGGGAGAAAGCGTGCATCTGACTAACTAAATCTATTGCGACTACCCTTTAGGCTACAAACAATGTAATTCGATGTGAGCGATGAATAGAGAAGACTACAACCGCACTCTCGTTCTAACCTTGGTAAGGATGATCTACTGTTCTATTGGGGAGGCTTACGGAAATCTAGACACCACAAAGGATGTTCGACCCGCACCTATAAACCCTACCGAACCTGCTAACGGGATGTGGGCTACAAAGATAACTCAGAAATGTCACATTCCTCGCTACTACCACGGTCCGTCTAGACAGGGGATATCTATGAGTACCCTAGCCCAAACACCATGTTTACGCTAGCAATGATTACTCTAAACTCAACCGGAAGAGATTAAAGTAAACTCATAAACCAAAGAACAATAAGAACAAAGAACTTACTAGAATTTAGAAGTCAAAATACTGAAGAATCCTAGGAGCAAGCCTCGGGTTAGGAGACTTGATCCCGCAGGTACAACCTCAGAGTAGACACCGACAGGCTGGGCTTCCTCTGATCTACACCTCCACTCTATCCCTCTCAATCTAGTAGAACTAGTTCTACTCTCACATTGGATGCTAAGCCCTATGAGGTGGGAACCCTAAGGAACCTCTCTCTCTGAATCCTCTCTGGAAAATATGCTAATGAATAATGGGGATTGCCTCCTCCAGGGGCCAGGGGGCCTGCTTATATAGTCCCCTCAAGTGAATCTGGGTCGTCGGATCAAACCGACATTGATTGAACGGTTCTCTTTGATCCTTTAGGTCGGTGGAGCATAATCTGCGAGACAGGACCTGATTGGTCTCTATAGCAGGACGGGGGCCCAAGGGGGAGGGCGGCCACCCTACCCCCGGGCCCGCTCGGCCTCCCATTCGTTCCCGTGGCTTCTGAAGTCTTCTAGATGATAAAAAATTGTGCAGCACGTTAATATCTCTATGTAAACCCGACATGTGGGCCTTTCCTCCATATTTTCTGATAACCCCCTGCAGAAATAGACAAACAGCAAAACTCGTGGAATTCTATCAAATAAAACCCTAAGTCTAGGTGTTGGTTGCATTTGGATCCTTTTCTTTATTTATTTGATGATTATATTTGGTACTTAAGGACTGTCAACAGTGACCACTTATCTTAGAATATTACCTTCATTATTAGAGCGTGATGGCACTAACTGATGAAGGGTAAATGACGGGTGGTCCTTCCTCTTGCATCTTAAGTTGTTCATAGACATCTTGTCTCCTCTGTTGCACTCATTCTTTTGCTATCTTTTGCTTCTTTAATCTGTTGACTCTTTTCACTCCAGTCATTATTATGCTTATAACAGATTAGTGGACAACACATACCCAAAGGGGTATATAAGTTTTTAACATAGGTTGCTTATCCAGTATTTTATTGTGCTCTATCTATGCTAATGAAAAGATAGTATTAATATTGTTTTAGCATAGATTATGTTTTATACAGACATGGCTCAAGGCAAAGTAACTTGTAGTAGAAGATAAAGTGAATGAATCATTAATGTTCACAGTTCTTTCATTTATGATGAATGAACTGTGTCTTCTTTTACAAAGTTATCAAAGTTCATGATGTGCTTTGTATTATATCTGAATTGAATTCATCTCCTGCCTTACCCAAATTAAAATTAAAAATTTTCTTGTAGGGGTTAGTCCACAAAATATCCAATGTCTCCTACAGTATATTATTAGTTTAAAAATCAACCTAGACACCACGTCTAATTTGTTTTATGAAGGCATTTTAACCTAAGCACCACGCTTAATTTAAAAAGCCTTTGAAAGTAAAAATCAACACAATGTCACACCCAAATTTCAAGAACGAAATAGAGTGCATAAAAGACTCATGTGCGCCCTAGAATCAGTCGCACACATTGTAACAGAACCGACCAAATTATAAGAGATTAAGCCCAATAGTGACCATTTGCATAGTCGGACCATCACGCTTAAGCCCATATAATCCCGGTAGTCCGTGAAATCTCGAAGGATTTCAAACCACACATCGCATAACAGCCAAGATCGTATTAAGTTTAGCGGCTGCCATCCACAAGTACATCCAGATCACAACATTCATAAAACACATCGGAGTACTTAAGTTATTACAAACCAAGTTCTTCAAGTAGCGGAAGCTTCATAGTTCGAAAATACAACACACACGATAAATCTGATACAGTGCCATAGTTTGGTCATTTCCACAAAAGCAAAAGAAGAGACGGAGTGACCATCGCCCTTGGTCTAGTCATCACCCATAGCTGGGTACAGACAGAGGATGCAATAACCATAGTACATTTGGCCATCTGCAAAACAACATGGGAGTAGAACCCTGAGTACGAGAAGGTACTCAGCTAGACTTACCCGTCATAAACTTAAAATAAAGACTCATCAAGGATCATGAAGGCTATATAGTGGGATAGCTGACGACCATTTTGCAAAATCGCACTATTTCAATTTCGTAACCTACATAAGTCTTTCTTCTTTTATTTTACTCAAGTTGGAAACATCATTACCTATTATCTAGGTTTGCACCTGTACTATTGCAAGCAAGTTCAAGGCTATGATAGTACCTCATCACAGCGTTTCTTGAAAACCATTCATCAATATAACCCAAGTGTTCCACAGTCCTTACTACGAGGACGAAGCTCATGTCAAGTGCTCACTATCCAGGAGCGATGGCGATTCGAATCGATTTCTAACCAGCTGGCGAATTTATTCCCCACACAAACCACACTCACTGATCAAGTGAGCTACAGGTCACCGTGTTGCACTATCCAGGACCAATTCGCGGGTTCGACAGGCACCGCCCGTACCCGAGGACCGTTCCGGCGACCGAGGTATCCAAGGTATACCAAGGTTGCGCGCCGCGCCCTCGTCGTTCTCCTCAACCATCACCAATACAGCGCGTACATCGGGCCGATTCCCGGCCCGGATAGTGCTCAGGCTTCGCGGTCGGAACGACTTATCCTTCCAGCTAAATGTGGGGCATGCGTTCAACATGACAAGAGGGCCGTCAACGATCGGTCCTTAATCGACACAGGCAGGGGCACTATGGACAACCCACCATAAGACCCTGCCCGGTCTCCAAATACATTCCACACTTGGTTATCCTTTTCCCGAGCAACCAAAGCTTAATCAAGCAGGTATCCACCTATATCTCGCAGGTGACAGGAAATCACCTGACTTCTACCGGACTAAGCAAGCTAAGCATAGACTCCGCGCCTATCTACATAGGACAAGGTAGATAAACGAGTAGGGATAACAAGGAGTACATATGCAGCAACGGTATCAGGCAACTCCTATCACTTAATATGCAATACAGTAGAACAAGTATAGTACTTCATATAAGTTAGCGAGAATAGGGAGACTTAGAATGCTCCGGGGCTTGCCTTTCTCAAAGGTGCTGGGTCGGTGATCTGGACACTCCTGCAGTTCCTCTCCGGGTCCCGGTACCTCCGGAGGTTTCTGCTCCTGAATCTCCTCGGGCTCCTCGGGTCCCACTTCATTCTCCTGCGAGCCTGTATGAGGCATATATGCTCATGAGTGGAGTGCGAGATGCCCGAGTGGATGCTTGTATGAGAAAGTACCAAAGGAGTTATGTTATGATGCATAGGTGATGCACTTGGTCATGCTTATTACAAGGTAGTCAACAACACCCAAGAACAATTAACTGACTCAAGCATCTATTGCATTCTCTTCTACAAATATTTTTCAAATGCAACCAGCAACCCCCATGATGCTTCAAAGATGCACCAAACCCAACTTATTCCATTCAACCTACGTACACAACCATTCATAATTTTCTTTATTCATTTCTAAGCCCATTAAAAATCACATGCAATTCTGTTCATCAATAAATTCCACAAAAATTACAGGAGACTACCAGCTAAGCATAAAGTCTACTGTAAATTTTTCATGATTTTTGGATACCTATTTTGAGCCATAAAAATCACAAGATTAATTAATAAGGCAAGTAAAATCACTCTACTGTGACACAAGTGTCAAACAACAGATTTCATATTTTTACAATTTGTATAATATCATAAGAAACACCCACAAAATTTTCCAGATTTATTGCATGACCCAATTAATTATTAAAAATCATAAATTACTGCCATGCAAGCATTTAAATTACCATAAATTCATTTATACACCAAATAATATGTAACAATATTTTCTCAGTGATTAAACACACATGCAGAGCCAGCAAAACAAATTTTACATTTTTCTGAACCCTATTTTATTTACTATGCATTTTCCAAGTTTAGGAAAAACATGGATTAATTATATTCTTACAGGGAAATTACTCAAACATGACATGCAATCATACTAGGCTATAGATCTGGAAATAAGGAACACACCAAAATTTGTTTCACCATTTTTGGAGCTATATCCATCAAGATATGGATTTTTGAACATTTAAATCATTTTTTGGAAAAACCTTTAAAACGGAAAGCCACCCAAAACGCTAAGCGCACCCGGATTCAAACCCTCGGAGTCACTGACAGGCGGGACACGCTAGTCAGTGGACCCCACCTATCATCCACTCCGTGACCCCGCGGCCAAAGATCGGCCGGAATCTCGCCGCCGGTGAGGTTTCCGGCGACACCGTGAGCACCTACGGCTTCGCGCGAATGAGACGAGTCCAGCCGTACACTCTTTGGCTCCGGACGAGCACCGGAACTACCTCGCCGTCGCGAATGGCGGACGCGGCGGCGCTGCTCGCCGTGGTCCGGCCGTTTCACGGCGGTAGAGCGTGAGCTAGCGACGGGAAAAGGTGCGCGAGGCCAAGGCGGACCCAAAGCACCTATGAACGCGAGCAGAGACAGAGAGGAGAGGGAGAACCGTGCGAGCCGAGAGGTCGCCGGAGCTCCGACTCACTCCGGTGAGCTCTAGCGGGCACGCATGGCTTACCGAGCGCGGACGAGCGCAAGCACGAGACGCGGAAGGACGAGGCGGAGCCGGTGGTGGTCGCGAAGGGGAAGGAGAGGGCCGGAGCTGGCCGGGAGGGAAGCTCCGTGCCGTCGGCGGCTATGGCGTGCGGCGGAGCGGCGAGGGTTGCGCGAGAGCGAGCAGAGAGCTTCGGCGGGCGCGTCCAGGGGCTCCTGGTGGCCGACCAGGGCGTCTCCACGCCGCCGCATGCCCGCCACGCGGCGGCCAGGCTCTGCCGGCGCGCCACGGCGGCACGGCGAGGCCGTCCGCGCGCGCGGACGCAGGCGCGAGCGCGAGGAGGGGGAAGGCGCGGGCGGGCCAGGCCGGCTTCGGCCAGCGGGCCAGAAGCGAGGCCGCGGCCTGCTAGCGCCCCCTTTCCCTTTTCCATTTTTTTTGAATTTCTTTTCTTAAATTCTCTTCCAAAAGCATTTTGACCATTTTCAAATCATTTTCGCCACTTCCACCCAAAAGCAAAGTTGTTCCAAACTAAAAACTCTACAACTTTGCTTTAATAAGTAAGACCAGATTCTAAGCAGAATTTGAATTACAAATTAAAACTTAGTTCTAGGTTTTTAAATAAATTTATTTTGGATATTTTGCATAAATTCCATTTCTCAATTTCCATGGCTCCAAAAATTGCACAAAAATGTTCTTAATTCTTCTTACACATAAACCAACCTAGTTTGAATATTTCACAATTTTTGAAGCAAGCATCACATTTTTAACATATTTAAAACTTATGAAATGATGCACATAAAATCATACTTGAAGAGAATGACATGCTCATGATGCTTATGATTGATGATGAGGCTTATGCATTGCTTTTGCTAAGGCTAAGTGCATGCTTAACACCTAGGGTGTTACAGCCCTTCCCCCCTTAGGGAAATCTCGTCCCGAGATTTTGGGTTACTAACCATTTCTTATGAAATTTTGGATAAACTGTTTTTAAGTAATCCTCTGTTTCCCAGGTGGCATCCCTATCGTCATGATGACTCCACACCACCTTGTATGTTCGGACAACTCTGTTTCGGGTTACTCGCTCCTTGGTATCCACAATCCCCACTGGCTGCTCTTTGTACTCTAGGTCTGCTTTTATCTTGATTCCTCGAGGTTCAATTCTTTACTCTGGTACTTTCAGACATTTCCGCAGTTGCGACACATGGAAGACCGGAAAGATCGAGCTCATCTCCTCAGGCAACTGAATCTTATAGGCCACTGGGCCTTTCCTCTCTAGCACTTGGTATGGTCCCACATACCTGGGTGCAAGCTTGCTTCGAACTCGGAAACGTTGAACTTTCTTCATGGGCGTAACCTTGAGGTACACATAGTCACCTACTTTGAACTCAAGCGGCCTTCTCCTCTTGTCAGCATAACTCTTCTGTCGGGATTGCGCTGCTTGCATATGTTGCTGTATAATCTGCACCTTCTTCTCGGCCTCATTCACGAAGTCGATACCATAGTACCTTCTCTCACCAGGTTCAACCCAGTTTAACGGAGTTCTACATCTTCGACCATACAAAGCTTCAAACGGGGCCATCTTGATGCTCTCCTGATAACTATTATTGTAGGAGAATTTAGCCAAAGGTAACCACGACTCCCATGATCCCTTGGATGATAGCACACAGGCCCTCAGCATGTCTTCTAACACTTGATTTAGCCTCTCGGTTTGACCTGAAGTCTGGGGATGATATGCCGTGCTTCTTATCAGACTGGTCCCCAAACTCTTATGCATGCGCTCCCAGAAGTGAGCGGTGAACTGTGGTCCTCTATCTGATATGATTGTCTTGGGAATACCATGCAGCTTGACAATCTCAGCCATATATATATCGGCATACTCGGGAGGTCTGTATGTATTCTTGACTGGAATGAAATGAGCCGACTTGGTTAATCGATCTATGATTACCCAAATCGAGTCATTCCCCTTTCTTGTGGTTGGTAGACCTGTGATAAAGTCCATACTGACCTCTTCCCATTTCCATTCCGGAACTGATAACGGTTGTAACAGACCGGCAGGCTTCATATGGATGGCCTTAACTCTGCAACACGTGTCACAACGGGCTACATATGCGGCTATTTCTTTCTTCATCTTGGTCCACCAAAAGTGGGGTCTTAGATCTTGATACATTTTGCTACTACCAGGATGAATAGAAAGCTTAGAGAGATGGGCTTCATCCATGATGCAATTCTTCAATTCCCGATCCTTCGGAACTACTAACCGATGTTGAAACCACAGTACCCCTTTCTCATCAACCCAAAACTGAGTCTTTGGGTCATCTTTGATCTTTTCTTTGATATGGAAGATACCCTTGTCTGTTTTCTGACCTTCAATGACTTGACTCTCGAGTGAACAACTGAGTTGTATATGACATAAGACTTCAGGATGCATGAGATTGAACCCATCTTCAAACAACGGTTGAACCACCTGATAGTGCGGTTTACGACTCAAAGCATCTGCTACTACGTTAGCCTTGCCCGGATGATAGTGAACTTCCAGATCATAGTCCTTGATCAGCTCTAACCACCGTCGTTGCCTCATATTCAGCTCGGACTAGGTGAAGATGTACTTCAAACTCTTATGATCGGTATAAATGTGACACCTATTTCCCAGCAGATAATGTCTCCAAATCTTCAAAGCATGCACCACTGCTGCTAACTCGAGGTCGTGCGTTGGGTAATTGACTTCATGCTTTCTCAGCTGTCGGGAAGCATAAGCTATCACCCTGCCATCTTGCATCAACACACATCCCAGGCCACTCTTTGATGCGTCACAAAACACATCAAAAGGCTTCTCTATATTGGGTTGCGCCAGAACGGGAGCAGTGGTTAGCAACTTTCGCAAAGTGCGGAAGGCTAACTCACACCCTTCCGTCCAGGCGAACTTATGATCCTTTTGTAGCAAACTTGTCATTGGCTTAGCAATCTTGGAGAAGTCAGGTATGAAACGACGATAATACCCGGCCAGACCAAGAAAACTTCTAACTTCTGAGACAGAAGTCGGTGCCTTCCAGTCCATGACTTCCTTCACTTTTGATGGATCCACAGCAATCCCTTCTTCGGACAGAATGTGCCCTAGGAAAGGCACTTTCTTCAACCAGAACTCACACTTGCTGAACTTGGCATATAACTGATGCTCTCGTAGTCGTGTTAGCACGATTCGCAGATGTTCGGCGTGATCTTGCTCATTTTCTGAATAAACCAAAATATCATCGATAAACACCACAACAAACTTATCCAATTCTGGCATAAAGACTAAATTCATCAGATACATAAAGTATGCAGGAGCATTTGTCAATCCAAAGGACATGACAAGATACTCATACAACCCATATCTGGTGGAGAAAGCAGTCTTCGGGATATCTTGCGGACGAATCTTGATTTGGTGATACCCAGACCTCAAATCTATCTTAGAAAACACCCTTGCCTTGGATAACTGATCAAACAGGATATCAATCCTTGGCAAAGGATACTTATTCTTGACTGTCACTGCAATGAGTGGACGATAGTCCACGCACATGCGCAACGACTGATCCTTCTTTTTCACAAACAACGCTGGACAACCCCATTCCGACGAGCTTGGCCGGATGAACCCTTTATCTAGCAACTCTTTTAGTTGATTCTTCAATTCAGCGAGTTCATTTGGGGGCATCTGATACGGCCTTCTAGATATTGGTGTTGTACCTGGTATCAACTCAATTGCAAACTCTACCTCCCTATCTGGGGGAAGTCCTGGTAAATCCTCAGGAAACACATCAGGGAACTCACATACCACTGGTATGTGTTCTAGAGGAACTACCTGTACTGCACATGAAAGACTGGCGAAGTCCAACCGTCGGGGTAACTTGACCTGAAACACACCCTTCCCTTGCGGTTCTCTGAGGGAAAGGGTTCTATTCCCGACATCTATAACCGCGCCCCAGTCAGTCATCTTGTTCATTCCAATGATGACATCCAAAACCAGTCCTGGCATGACCACCAGGTTTACACGAAACCTCCGGCCACTGATATCCAAGGTAACTCCTGTTACCGTTTTATTAGTCAACACATCGGCTCCGGCTGAGCTGATGCGATAGCCAAAACCTAACTCAGTAACTGGTTGATCATGCTTTTGTGCAAATGCTTGGCTCATGAATGAATGCGATGATCCAGAATCAAACAAAACAACTGCAAGATGTTGGTTGACAGAGAACATACCAGCTGTTACCGGTTCTCCTTCCGGGATCTCCTCGATCGAGGTATGGTGCACACGAGCTGGATAGGTTGGCTGCTGCCTCTTGGGGTAGGGACATTCCTTAGCAAAGCGCCCCATCTTGTGGCAGTTATAGCATGAACCCTTGGGCGCATTGTTGACGGCAGGTGCTGCAGCTTGAATTGCCTTTGGCTTGGCAGGTGCTATTGCCACCTTGTACGGCTTCTGTTGTGTCGGATGCCCGGTGTTCCTTCTTTGCGGCGGTCGGAACCTAGCACCTGGGGCAGCAGGACGATACTGCTGTCGCCCTGTCACTGGTGCCCTGGACTGAGATGATCCTGCTTCAAAAGCCCTTTTACGTGACTTGGATGCACTGTAGTTGTTGTTATTGTTCTCTTGGGTCAGACAGTCACTGATATAGGCATTGAAAGTAGCCCTGGCCCCTGTACCCATGGTCTTCAGCATCTTTGGATTCAAGCCCCTCTGGAAACTAGCAATCTTCTTGGCCTCCGTGTTCACAAACTCGGGGGCATAGCGGGCGAGATTATTGAAAGCGTGTAGGTACTCCTTTACAGATTTCGTCCCCTGGGACAGCCTCATGAACTCCCCAACCTTCATCTCAACCACACCCGGGGGAATATAATTTCCCTGGAAAGCGGTGGTGAAGCGGTTCTAGGTGATTGGGGTCCCCTCTGGGTAGGTGGTACGGTGATGGGACCACCAAATCCCAGCGGGTCCTTGTAACTGATGTGCCGCATATTCAGCCTTGAGTTCTTCTGTCATCCGAAGAAGACGAAACTTCTGCTCCATGGTATTGATCCATTCATCTGCCTCGAGGGGTTCCAAAGCCTCTTTGAAGATTGGTGGCTTGGTATCCATGAAGTCCTTGAACGAACTGTACTGGTTGACCTGTCGGCCACCCTGATTATCCCCACGACGGGTGTTGTCAGCTATGTTGCGCAAAGCTTCTTCCATGTTGCGCTGCATCTGCTCCATGTTGCGTTGGCTTCCCAGGAACTGCGCGAAAAACACGTCGGCAGTGTACGGAGGAGGCGGTGGTGGGGGCGGTGTTGGTGCTCTGTCCTCATCCCGTTGAGCCCCACCTCCGGATGTACCTGCTCCAAGACCCGGATTGCTGTTACCCCCGCCACGTGTTTGCACCATCTGCATACGCCAATGATAAGCAATCGTTAGGAGTTGCCATTAACGGTAGAAAATGTGTAGAATTGTGCCGTACTGAATTTACTGAGGAAAATAAATTCACACAATAAACAAAGGCACAACAACTCATCATCCACGCACAACATCACTAACAGATTACTTAACATTCACGCAACAAGGTTCGCGTACACCCAACTTGCCAGCATACATACACTGGACTTTCAGCATAACTCATAAGTCTTACATAGCCCAGATCCAAAAGTACACGACATGCCATGCAACATACAACACAAAAGAGGAAGGACTAGCTCTAGAGCCCTAGCATCTAGTCGCTATGGTCACTGTCCATGCCGGAGCCATCCTCATCCTCATCTCCACTAGCAGCTGCTCCTATCTCGGGATCCGCGTCCATCTCGTCCTCAGAGTCTAGCTCAGCTGCTCCAGGCAGGTGGTGAGGGTGGAGCTGGTTATGCAGCTGGTAGATCTCCTCATGCAAGTTCTCATTGTACTCCTCAGCATTAGCTAGCTGCTGCTCTAGCTCCAGCTGTCGGGCCCTCAAAGTGTCCTCCTCGTGCCAGGCTTCATTCCTCTGTCCAAGCACATGAACTAGCATGCGCTCGCAGTTCCTGTGAGCAGTAGTCACCCTGTCCTTCTGCTCCCGTACTGTAAGCAGGTCCTGACTCAGCTCACTGTTCTTCTAGACTGCCTGGTCTCTCTCTCTGGTCACACGGGCCAACTCTGCCTGCAGCCTCTCAACCTCAGAGTCAAACTCACGCTGCAACCGACGCTTCTCATCCTGGACGGTGAGAAGAGACCCGGACAAGCGACCCAAACAACGCTCTAGGCCTCCATAGGTCTTCATTAACGCGTACATGGCACTCATAGCTGCACTGTCACTGTGCTGGTCCTCATCCGCACACCTCTCTAGAGCATTTACCTCGGACTGATCCCACACCGAAGTGTAAGGGTCACCCCGGGGAAACACCCCAGCGAAGGCGTGGGCCAGCTCCTGTGGAAACCTCTCCATGAGGTACCTCAGAACTGCGAAAGCTGCCCTGCTGGCACCGTGGAAAGGCGTGACACCTCGGGACTCGTACACCCAACCGCCCCAAGCAGGGTCTCCTCCACTGGTAGGGACAACTGCCTCGATCCCCACCAGGGTCTCGTCACCAAGCGGCACCTTATCCCAATAGTAGCGAGGTTCCCTTCCTTCGGGATACCCCATCGAACTGAGCACCCTCCAAAGCAACGTGGGCATCCCGAACTCCTCCAGGAACTTGCTCTTATGTCGCGAGCTCCTTGCTGCCAACGGATGGCGAGGGGCCCGCCCACCAGTGGACTTGCGAGCGGTGAGCCTAGTGCGTGCCATCTGCTGCAAATGGAATACCGTGGGTAAGAGCGAGGATTACCTTTAATTATTTTATTTAGAATTGGGACAAATTAAATTAAGGGGGAAAGTAAGCAATGATATGAAATGAACATGATGCATGTACGAACTTACGATCTCACAAACTTAGAAACAAAGGTTAACACTAAGCGGTATATGCGGTGGCACACAACGTTCTCTCATAACGTAACTAGCGTTCTAAGCGAGAACGTGGTTAGGGTACCTGCAGAAAACTTATTTCAGCCCACCCACAGTATGATCGTGCAGAACAAAATTTAAAACTATGCACTTCCCATACACAGACACCCGTCCATGCATGCGATGTCTCACTACCCACATCATCGCCCTATTGACGGCATCGCCTCTCAGGACGGAATTCCCAGCATGCGGTACTGCTCCCAAGACACACCAAACATGTGTGCATGACACAGTACCTAGCAACACTCCCCTAGACCGGCAGTGTATCCGATCATGCTCTCACAGCTCCCACTTACCGTGGCGTAGAGGAAAAAGGGATCCATACATTACCACTCAAATGAATGGCACTCATACTATTACACGCCGTATGAGCGACGAAATAAAAATATGATGCATTCACCCCCAAGTCAGTACTTAACTAGCCACCTTAGAGTCCTTAATTGGGCATAAAGGATATGACCATGGCACGCTAGATAGTTTTCCAAAACTTAGTTTAACACCTTGATCCTTATTAATTACTAAAATCTTTCATTAAACCGGTTTAGACTTTTGTTTAGAACGTACTTATGAATAGTAACTCGCTAAACCTTGCTCCGATGCCAGCTGTAACAGAACCGACCAAATTATAAGAGATTAAGCCCAATAGTGACCATTTGCATACTCGGACCATCACGCTTAAGCCCATATAATCCCGGTAGTCCGTGAAATCTCGAAGGATTTCAAACCACACATCGCATAACAGCCAAGATCGTATTAAGTTTAGCGGCTGCCATCCACAAGTACATCCAGATCACAACATTCATAAAACACATCGGAGTACTTAAGTTATTACAAACCAAGTTCTTCAAGTAGCGGAAGCTTCATAGTTCGAAAATACAACACACACGATAAATCTGATACAGTGCCATAGTTTGGTCATTTCCACAAAAGCAAAAGAAGAGACGGAGTGACCATCGCCCTTGGTCTAGTCATCACCCATAGCTGGGTACAGACAGAGGATGCAATAACCATAGTACATTTGGCCATCTGCAAAACAACATGAGAGTAGAACCCTGAGTACGAGAAGGTACTCAGCTAGACTTACCCGTCATAAACTTAAAATAAAGACTCATCAAGGATCATGAAGGCTATATAGTGGGATAGCTGACGACCATTTTGCAAAATCGCACTATTTCAATTTCGTAACCTACATAAGTCTTTCTTCTTTTATTTTACTCAAGTTGCAAACATCATTACCTATTATCTAGGTTTGCACCTGTACTATTGCAAGCAAGTTCAAGGCTATGATAGTACCTCATCACAGCGTTTCTTGAAAACCATTCATCAATATAACCCAAGTGTTCCACAGTCCTTACTACGAGGACGAAGCTCATGTCAAGTGCTCACTATCCAGGAGCGATGGCGATTCGAATCGATTTCTAACCAGCTGGCGAATTTATTCCCCACACAAACCACACTCACTGATCAAGTGAGCTACAGGTCACCGTGTTGCACTATCCAGGACCAATTCGCGGGTTCGACAGGCACCGCCCGTACCCGAGGACCGTTCCGGCGACCGAGGTATCCAAGGTATACCAAGATTGCGCGCCGCGCCCTCGTCGTTCTCCTCAACCATCACCAATACAGCGCGTACATCGGGCCGATTCCCGGCCCGGATAGTGCTCAGGCTTCGCGGTCGGAACGACTTATCCTTCCAGCTAAATGTGGGGCATGCGTTCAACATGACAAGAGGGCCGTCAACGATCGGTCCTTAATCGACACAGGCAGGGGCACTATGGACAACCCACCATAAGACCCTGCCCGGTCTCCAAATACATTCCACACTTGGTTATCCTTTTCCCGAGCAACCAAAGCTTAATCAAGCAGGTATCCACCTATATCTCGCAGGTGACAGGAAATCACCCGACTTCTACCGGACTAAGCAAGCTAAGCATAGACTCCGCGCCTATCTACATAGGACAAGGTAGATAAACGAGTAGGGATAACAAGGAGTACATATGCAGCAACGGTATCAGGCAACTCCTATCACTTAATATGCAATACAGTAGAACAAGCATAGTACTTCATATAAGTTAGCGAGAATAGGGAGACTTAGAATGCTCCGGGGCTTGCCTTTCTCAAAGGTGCTGGGTCGGTGATCTGGACACTCCTGCAGTTCCTCTCCGGGTCCCGGTACCTCCGGAGGTTCCTGCTCCTGAATCTCCTCGGGCTCCTCGGGTCCCACTTCGTTCTCCTGCGAGCCTATATGATGCATATATGCTCATGAGTGGAGTGCGAGATGCCCGAGTGGATGCTTGTATGAGAAAGTACCAAAGGAGTTATGTTATGATGCATAGGTGATGCACTTGGTCATGCTTATTACAAGGTAGTCAACAACACCCAAGAACAATTAACTGACTCAAGCATCTATTGCATTCTCTTCTACAAATATTTTTCAAATGCAACCAGCAACCCCCATGATGCTTCAAAGATGCACCAAACCCAACTTATTCCATTCAACCTACATACACAACCATTCATAATTTTCTTTATTCATTTCTAAGCCCATTAAAAATCACATGCAATTCTGTTCATCAATAAATTCCACAAAAATTACAGGAGACTACCAGCTAAGCATAAAGTCTACTGTAAATTTTTCATGATTTTTGGATACCTATTTTGAGCCATAAAAATCACAAGATTAATTAATAAGGCAAGTAAAATCACTCTACTGTGATACAAGTGTCAAACAACACATTTCATATTTTCACTATTTGTATAATATCATAAGAAACACCCACAAAATTTTCCAGATTTATTGCATGACCCAATTAATTATTAAAAATCATAAATCACTGCCATGCAAGCATGTAAATTACCATAAATTCATTTATACACCAAATAATATGTAACAATATTTTCTCAGTGATTAAACACACATGCAGAGCCAGCAAAACAAATTTTACATTTTTCTGAACCCTATTTTATTTACTATGCATTTTCCAAGTTTAGGAAAAACATGGATTAATTATATTCTTACAGGGAAATTACTCAAACAAGACATGCAATCATACTAGGCTATAGATCTGGAAATAAGGAACACACCAAAATTTGTTTCACCATTTTTGGAGCTATATCCATCAAGATATGGATTTTTGAACATTTAAATCATTTTCTGGAAAAACCTTTAAAACGGAAAGCCACCCAAAACGCTAAGCGCACCCGGATTCAAACCCTCGGAGTCACTGACAGGCGGGACACGCGAGTCAGGGGACCCCACCTGTCATCCACTCCGTGACCCCGCGGCCAAAGATCGGCCGGAATCTCGCCGCCGGTGAGGTTTCCGGCGACACCGTGAGCACCTACGGCTTCGCGCGAATGAGACGAGTCCAGCCGTACCCTCTTTGGCACCGGACGAGCACAGGAACTACCTCGCCGTCGCGAATGGCGGACGCGGCGGCGCTGCTCGCCGTGGTCCGGCCGTTTCACGGCGGTAGAGCGTGAGCTAGCGACGGGAAAAGGTGCGCGAGGCCAAGGCGGACCCAAAGCACCTATGAACGCGAGCAGAGACAGAGAGGAGAGGGAGAACCGTGCGAGCCGAGAGGTCGCCGGAGCTCCGACTCACTCCGGTGAGCTCTAGCGGGCACGCATGGCTTACCGAGCGCGGACGAGCGCAAGCACGAGACGCGGAAGGACGAGGCGGAGCCGGTGGTGGTCGCGAAGGGGAAGGAGAGGGCCGGAGCTGGCCGGGAGGGAAGCTCCGAGCCGTCGGCGGCTATGGCGTGCGGCGGAGCGGCGAGCGTTGCGCGAGAGCGAGCAGAGAGGCGAGAGCGAGCGGTGGAGGGCGCAAATGGGAGCGGGGGCTTCGGCGGGCGCGTCCAGGGGCTCCTGGTGGCCGACCAGGGCGTCTCCACGCCGCCGCATGCCCGCCATGCGGCGGCCAGGCTCTGCCGGCGCGCCACGGCGGCACGGCGAGGCCGTCCGCGCGCGCGGACGCGGGCGCGAGCGCGAGGAGGGGGAAGGGGAAGGCGCGGGCGGGCCAGGCCGACTTCGGCCAGCGGGCCAGAAGCGAGGCCACGGCCTGCTAGCACCCCTTTCCCTTTTCCATTTTTTTTTTGAATTTCTTTTCTTAAATTCTCTTCCAAAAGCATTTTGACCATTTTCAAATCATTTTCGCCACTTCCACCCAAAAGCAAAGTTGTTCCAAACTAAAAACTCTACAACTTTGCTTTAATAAGTAAGACGAGATTCTAAACAGAATTTGAATTACCAATTAAAACTTAGTTCTAGGTTTTTAAATAAATTTATTTTGGATATTTTGCATAAATTCCATTTCTCAATTTCCATGGCTCCAAAAATTGCACAAAAATGTTCTTAATTCTTCTTACACATAAACCAACCTAGTTTGAATATTTCACAATTTTTGAAGCAAGCCTCACATTTTTAACATATTTAAAACTTATGAAATGATGCACATAAAATCATACTTGAAGAGAATGACATGCTCATGATGCTTATGATTGATGAGGAGGCTTATGCATTGCTTTTGCTAAGGCTAAGTGCATGCTTAACACCTAGGGTGTTACACACATAAGTTGACAAATCTTAAATAGTACCATCACAATGTTTATTACATAGTGGAATAATAATTATTACATAGTCTCAAACAAATAAAGATACTCTTGACGGAAGCACCACACAGGGACACTGTCAACTGGTTGACTCCAAGCCTAGTACCCATAACAGTAGTACTCATTCTAGTCATCTTCATTAGAATATCCTGAAGTGTTGTGAAATAGCAAGAGTGAGCGTATATCGTACTCAACAAGTATAACCAGAGGTCCATGAGACTCAATTAGCTGACACTGCATTTAGGTTTTATATATAAATAGCATGTTTATATTTAGATATCAAATATCAAGGTAGCATAAATAAATCCCATAACTACATGATCAATGTATACAAGAATTAAGAATAACACATATAAACAATATAATAAACCATCATTTATCATCATTAATCATGTTCATCAGTGTCCATCTATTCCGTCAGGTTTTCGGGTCGTCCGTATTCGTGGCCACGACTAGTATACCAAATTTAACACTCTGCAGAGGTTGTACATCTTTACCCATGAGTCATAATTTACCCTTTCACCCGAGGTCGCGAGTCTCTTAACCTCCTTCCTAGGGAAGTCGGTAGGGATCACTATGAAGCCTTTCAAAAGTTCATCTAACAAGTTAGGGCCGCAAGGATTCCCGGACGCGCAGATATAGAGCCCCCTTCCAAATGGCATAATGACTCACAGCCTATACACATAAGGACAGAGGCCACACTATACCCAAAACGGCAAGCCCCTCTAGCGCCCTTTCGGGTAACCTCTAACAAGCTAGATAAGGTCTTAATACTGAGCTAAAGCCAGAGCCATATAGCCCTCATGGTTTGTACGAGTTGTCCCAGCTTTTGCCAAGGGATAAGTCCTTATGGAGGGTCAAGATCAATCTAGCAAAAGCTAGAGTTCTTTCCACCCTCTATATTCAAGTTGCTAGAAAGCTTATTTTATTGTTTCTTGTATACCCAAATATTCATGTTACAAGATCATGGATTATAATCAAGCACTAGCAAGAACTACCCAAATGCATATCCAAATAGGTAACTGTTGACGGTCCTTAAGTATCAAATTTAATTATCAAATAAATAAAGAAAAGGATCCAAATGAAATAAAGATCTAGACTTAGGGTTTTATCTGACAGAATTCCATGAGTTTTGGTGTTTGTCTATTTTTGCAGGGGGTTATCAGGAAATATGGAAGAAAGGCCCACATGTCAGGATTACGTAAAGATATAAACGTGCTGCGCAATTATCTTACATCTAGAAGACTCCAGAAGCCACGAGACCGAAGCGGAGGCGAATCGGGGCCAGAGACAGGGCGCCCGCCCTGTCCAACTGGGCGCCCGCCCCCTGTCCAAGTCCAATCAGGACTCTACTTTGCGGGAAGTCTCCATCGACCTAAAGGATGAATCTAAACCATACAATCTATGTCGGTTTGATCCAAGGGCCCATATTCACTTGAAGGGACTATAAAACCAGACCCCCTGGCCCCTGGAGGAGAGAGCCTCTCAACCCTAATTCATTGTTCCATCAAGGGAGAAGAAGCCTCTGATCAAGATTAGAGCCACCACATCAATTAGATATCTAGATTAGCATAGCTACATAGGATTAGAACTAGAAGGAGTCAATCTTCGATTGGTTTCCGGATCTGTCAGGAGGATTCTTGGTAATTCTCTAATTGTGCTTCTAATTGCTTTCTAATTATCTTTGTTCTTCAATATTATGAATATGACTTTGTTCTACTTCAATATATTGCTTATGACTTTGCTCTATTTGCTTATATTCAAGATTATATTGTTCTTAGTTTATCATAGTTATGTACTTGGCTTAGTTAGATACGATCTATATACATGCTTAGGATCGTATAGCGTTTATCCATCGGATCCATGGGTAAATGATAGATATTGTGTAGGCGTGGTGCTTATACCGTATTTATCTGCGATTGTACCCAATATGCCAGATCGTGGGGTAGTTCGTGATAGTGACAGCTTCATTGATTCTTATATAGTCCCCCTCTCGTGTATTGGGCTGGCAGAGCAACATTATTACAGGGGAGTGATTGCTATGTTTCTCATATTCCTTGCTAATATCACTATGCATGGGCGTAGTCTTGTCTCGCAATGATTGCTAAGTATGCTTGCACTAACTATGATATGCTAGACTATATAGTTAAGAATAACTTAGGGAATATTCTTGTAGTTCGTTCTAATACCATGCTAATGACTTTCTAGAGTATCTAATTGAGGTGCTTATCATATTTATTATGTGGCTAGATCAGATTAGTTATCCTTGTCACTATTATCATTTCATATATCTATTATGTGACACTTATCCCTGTATGAAGAGTTAGATATAATGTTCTCAATTATACATGCAATGATAGATGCTCAATCTCATATTCTATTCTGTAATCAATAGTGATGATTGATTAATCCCTTCCCAATGGTAAAAATATAAATAACGATACCTGGAATACTTTCCGGTTAAAATGCTACATCGGTATTAATCTGTGCGCTTGCAGATCCCATTCATTATTTATTTAGAAGAGCAATTGCATATTTCAATACCGCTTCTCTCATGTCATGCTGGGGATGACAACTTGGCTTAAGTGGTGTGAGGGATAGGTTTGGCATTTTTGGCACCGTTGCTAGATTTAGAACTTAGTCTACTTTTGGTAATGATGTTAAGAATACCCAACAGTAACAAGGAATCCAGGTAACAATCATCTATGATTTTGCTAAGGTTGACGAGGTGGACACATGCACATGATAAATATTGTATTAATTGTGTATAGGTAACAAGGATGGTCCCAAGTTATACTTGCCATGATCAAAGCTCTCCTGAGCCTGCTGCTGGTCTTCAAAAGCTTGATCTTGCTGTGGCAGAACCTCCTGAATTAAGTGGCCCACATGCACCCATCATTGTCTCAAATACTTCTGATCGATGTGCACGAGTTCCAAATGAATCAAGAAGTCTGTCGGGTGTCCTCAGGAAACCCAAATCATCCACGTTACATTCTTTCCAGGAATTCCCTCATTAAGCATTACAGTATTACAACATTTTCATAGATAAGATAAATCAGAGTAAAAGCGGAAAGGTTATATAACATAGATTGAAGCTTAAGTTCAAAGGTTACAAACTATAAGTATTTAGTACATAAAAGGTTCGGAACTTTATATTACATATACCATAAGTCACACAACAAGTTTTACTTGCCCAAGGTCACACATCAGATTCATCATCATCACTCTCCTCCACAAGAGTGAAGAAACAACGACCATCAAAAGGTTGATCAAAAGGTTCACCTGCAACATGGGTTAATAAACCCTGAGTACAAAAGTACTCAACAAGACTTAACCGACTAGAAAAGAGGTGAAGACTCGGGTATGCAGGCTATAAGGATTCAAAGTAAGGCTTTAGCAAGATCAAAACATTTCTTTTGCATAAAAGCTTACTAAGAGAAAAACCTACTTTCAAGTTTTAACTCAAGATCATCATTTATGACTAACCAAAACTATTATCAAACTTTCATAAGCAAACCACCTCTTTCTTATACCAAAGTTTCATTTATTACTACGATGATGGGGTGAGGATTGAGGCTCCATATCCGAGGAAACACGGCGATTCGAATCGATTAACCCAGCTGGGGATTCAGTACCACACGACATATGTAGAACTTAATCTTGCATATGTCAACCTTTTCTATAGATCCTCCCATACAAGAACGGGTCCAGCGTCACCCGAGAGTACAGTACACCACCGTCCTACAGCCAATCTAGATGTTTCCCGGTCATCTCAGATCCGTAAGGTGGGTACACGCTACTCTCGCCATCTCTCCACTCCCAGTACGCGGTTGTCCGTTCTCAAGTATCAGAATAGCTATAGGTAAGGCTTACCATCGCATGTGGGCTGTACTCAAAGGTCTCAATCACAGTAGGCCACCAACGGAATGGTCCTTAATCGACACAGTTGGAGACACTACTTTAAGACTCCATTCTTAAAGCAAGTCCACCAACCGGTCTCAAGTTGAAACATCATTGACCATAAAAGTATTCCACAACAACCCTTCAAACTTTCTCATTTGAAAAACCTATCTAATAAGCAGGGCTAAGCATACTAAGTATTTTCATAAAACAAGTATCAAGGTTAATATTGAAATCATCAAGGTAGATAATGCAGCAAATAGGATTCACTCAACTCCTATTCACCTAATGCATCATATTAACTCAAGTGATATAAATAACTTTATGAAAATACAAGGATAGGGTTTAATATCCGGGGCTTGCCTTGGTGGGAAGGGAAGTCCGACAGCTCAGAAAAACAAGATGGATCTACCAACTCAGAAGCAACCCACTGAGGATTAGATTCCTCCGGAGCGTAGTATACACGTAGAAGTGCATATGCATGATCAATGAGATGTTCATGACATGATAAAGACAGGTTACATGTTCTTGGATGATAACAACAAACATAACTACCTCGAGTACAACTTACCTTCACGGTAAAGAAACAAACTAACTTAGTTATCAAAACATAGATTACTACTAAGCAAATTTTATCATCTTCATTAAGCAAGGTTGTGTAGCTATCAGACAACAAAGATTATTTATATGAAATAATCCATAACCAGGGAGCATATCATGCCAAGTAACCACTGGTTGTCAATCAATCCCAAAGATCAATCAAAACCTAAAATGATTAGGTTTTCTATTTATCTTAATCAATTCATAATTAAATATTAATGGCAGTAATTAAGTATTAACATAAAACAATAATTAAGTGCTAAAGGTCATTAAGGTTAATCACCTTAGGTCATTATATAATCCCAAAGTCACTCAAATTCTAATTTTGAGAATTTAAACTAATTAACATCTAATTATTCTAGAATTATTATTTAATTACTAATTAAGGGTTTAATGATATTTTATCCAAACATTATCCAAATGCCACCAAATTTTGTGTGAAGCCAGCGAATAATATTCAAAGGTTCCTCACAATTTTTGGTGATTTTTGGATATACCCATAAATTATTAAAATTCATGGAAGTTTTATTTGCTAATTAAAAGAAGCAATTTTTATATACATGCAAACTACCAGAAAATAGAACCTAATATTTTTCCTGTGTTCTATTCATTTTATGGAACCTATACAAAAATTTCCATGATTTTTGAATCAGTACATGATTTAATATGAAAAATCAAACATCAAGCATTTTACATCCAAAAAGAAAAGGGACAACAACACTGTGCTACTGCGGCCGGCCCGTTTAGCCTCGGCCCAAGTGAAAGGTCCTAATATGGCTAGAGGGGGGGTGAATAGCCTATTAGGAATCTACAAACACACTAGAGCAAGAGGTTAGTAAATAACAAAGCAAAGCTTTTTGCTCTAGCTCTAATGGGGTGTTTGCAAGCCACCTATCCAACAATTCTAGTTGATATAATCACTAGGCACACAAGAGCTATGTCACTACTTACACTAGAAAGCTACCTAAAGTTTCTATACAAGTAAGTAAGCTACTTTAGTTTGCGGGAATGTAAGAGAGATGGTTCGAACTTTATACCGCCGCGTAGAGGGGATGAACCAATCAATAATGTGAAGTCCAATCACCGGGAGAAATCCAATGAATCAATCACAATGGAGACACACAATTTTTCTCCCGAGGTTCACGTGCTTGCCGGCACGCTACGTCCCCGTTGTGTCGACCAACACTTGGTGGTTCGGTGGCTAAGAGGTGTAGAACGAACCTCGTCCTCACTAGGACACCACAAGAACCCACCCACAAGTGAGGTAACTCAATGACACGAGCAATCCACTAGAGTTACCTTTCGGCTCTCCGCCGGGGAAGGTACAAGACCCCTCACAATCACCGGGAAATGGCCACGAACAATCACCAACTCATGCCAAAGCTCCTCCGCTGCTCCAAGCCGTCTAGGTGGCGGCAACCACCAAGAGTAACAAGAAAACCGCAGCCAAATCGATCCCCAAGTACCACTAGATGCAATCACTCAAGCAAATGCACTTGGAATCACTCCCAATCTCACAAAGATGTATAATCTATGAAGGAGATGAGTGGGAGGTGTTTGCTTAGGCTCACAAGGATGTCAAGTAGTCAAGAATGCCAAGAGAGTAAGCCCCAAGCCGGCCAAACACGTATTTATAGCCCCTCAAACAAATAGAGCTGTTGGCTCTTTCACTGGGTGAAAAATGGGGTCACCGGACGCTCTTAAAGGGGCACCGGACGCTCAACACCAGCGTCCGGTGCTCCAACGTCAGCCGCGTGTCAGAGTCTAACGGTAACCTGCAGAGCACCGGACGCTGAGCAGGTTGGCACCGGACGCGTCCGGTGCACACCGGACTCATGCGCAAAGAGCTCCGCAAACTCGCAGGGTCACCGGACGCAAGCCACCGGACGCACCCTGAGCGTCCGGTGCTCACCGGACTCATGCGCAGAGAGGGTCGCCAAAACGCCCGCACACCGGACGCGCACCACCGGACGCTCAAGCCAGCGTCCGGTGCCTATCGTCCGGTGCCTTACCCTAGCTGGGCTAGGCACTGTCTGCACCAGACGCTCAGACTTAGCGTCTGGTGCCTCAGTGGCCAGCGTCCGGTGAGTGTTCCTCAGCGAGAAACACTCCCGCGACTTCTCCAATTTTCCCACCGGCGCAATAGAAAATATGCACTTCATTTTCTCGAAAAGCGCCGAATGTAAACCAACATCCTAGGTTCTAAATGCATCCTCTCTCTACCCTTCAACTTCAACTTCCTCTCAAAGTGTGCCAACACCACAATGTGTAAACCAACATGTGCACGTGTGTTAGCATTTTCACAATCATTTTCTTCGAAGGAGTTAAGTTAGCTCACTAGGTTCTAAATGCATGCACATGAACAATGACACCTAGTGGCACTTGATAACCGCTTAGCCAAAGAATTCTCCTCTTTATAGTACGGCTATCTATCCTAAATGTGATCACACCCTCTATGGTGTCTTGATCACCAAAACCAAAACCCTAAGCAATACCTTTGCCTTGATCTCCATAGGGTTTTGTTTTTCTCTTTCTTCTTTTCCAAGTTGAGCACTTGATCATCTTGTGGTCATCACCATCATCACCATGATCATCACTTGCTCCATCACTTGGCATGTACCAACCTCATTAAGTCTACACACACTTATTATGGAGGTTAGTACTAGGGTTTTATCAATTATCCAAAACCAAACTAGGGCTTTCACCAAGCCGGCCCACGCGCGCGCTGCTCCCCTCCTCTCTCTCTAAAGGTCGCTGACGGGGAGGTCCCACCCGTCAGCTCCTTCTCCCTCACATGCGGCGGCTCGGCCGCGACTCCAGCCGCCGTCGACGGGGTTTCAGCCCACTCTAAGGTGCGCAACGGCTCCACCTCAGCCTCGCGATCCTATGGCCATCACCCAAACGTGCTCTACTCTCTCCCTTCCATCTCGGCCACGTGAATGGCGGGCGGCCGCCATAGCCGACCATAGACCGGCCACTAGGGCTCGGTAGAGCGCAAACGAGCAAGTCAGGGAGGTTCGGGAAGAATCAGGGAGCATGGTGCTCACATCACCACGGCGGGAGAAGCAACGGAATGCTTTGGCGATGGTGGCAGTGTCGTCGGGCGGGTGCTCCGGGCTTAACGACGTCGTTCCGATGATCCTGCTCGCGTCTAGGGAAAAAAGAGAAGGCGCATGAGTTACAAGGCAACATGGCGAAGCTCCAACGTCTCTCACCTCGACTCAAAACCTTTCGGAATGGCCTGGCCACGATGAAGCTCCCACGGCGGCGCTCTGTCGCCGGCGAAGAGGAAGACAACGAACTCCGGTGCTCTGGTGCGAAAGAGAAAGGAAGGATGGGTTCGGGAGATGCGCGAGGAGGCAACAAATATGGGTCCACGGTGAATTTGGATATGGATCAACGGTTATGGCGAATTTTGGAGTTGGAAGAGATGGTGCCCTTCGGTGCTCCGGTGGCAAAACGGCATCGGTAAGCGCAAGAGAGGGGGACACGTCGCGCTCCACTTCGCCAGCAGCTGCTTCACTTTGCCATGGACTCGACCCCGCGCTTGGACGAGGTAAAACGGTGGCTCGCGCGCTGGCAAACGCCGACCAAAGCTCGGCTGTCCACCGCCATGAACAGAGACAGAAACATACCCACCCCTTTCCCCATCTGCCCTTTCTCAAATTTCAAAATTACTCTGAATTTTTGAATAGAAGATGAAAATATGCCAAAATATCAAATGCTCAGAATAAAGTTCTGAACATCTTTTATTTTTGCAACATATACAAAATATGCTTAGATTTTGAATTAGGGTTTGAAAACCAAAAAGAGGCTTTAAGGGGCAAAACTGTATTTTCAAAATTACTTTTGATTTTGTAGGAAAACTTGAAAAATGTTATACATCAAAGTTTACCCTTATCACAAATGGAGCAACTTTGCCTTAAGAAGCATAACCAAATTCTTTTTAGATTTTGAACTAAGCAAAAAGGAACCAAATATGATTTTTAAATTATTTAAATTATTTACTTGAATTTCAACCAAGTTTGGAATTATAACTCAATGATGACTTGACACATGTTCAAAATTCACCTTTGAGACATAATACCAAGGTTTGGTCCAAAATTCAATTATTGAATAAGAAAATTACCAAAGTACCCTTTTGACCATAAAAACACTAATCACATAACATAACAGCATAACTAGGGTTTTAAACTTAAACACACCTTATCCACTAAGCACAAGCATGAAAAATTAAACTTGTTTCTAGTGAATGCATATTCAGGTTATCAACTTAGATGAAATGCCAGTGCATATGATGACATGTCAGATTTTAGTCTTGCTTAACACCAGAGTGTTACAGCTCTTTCCCCCTTAAAGAAATCTCGTCCCGAGATTTAACTTGAAGGCTAACTAATGGAAAAGGAAGTTTGTCAAGCACTTCTATTACCAACCTTTACAAAAACAGGGGTAGGTCATCATACTACAGATTACAAGGATAAGACAGAAGAAAGAAACTCAGGAAAACTTTCTAAGAGAAACTCTTCTGACTCCCATGTGGCTTCATCTTCGGTATGTTGATTCCATTGCACTTTGTAGAATTTGATAGTTCTTTTACGAGTGACTTGATCTTTTTGATCCAGAATCTTGATAGGATACTCTGAATATGTCAGATCAGGCTCTAACTCAATCTCTTCAACATGAATGATATGATCAGGTACTTGAAGACATTTTTTTAACTGAGAGACATGGAACACATTGTGAACCGATGATAACTGTGGTGGTAACTCGAGACGATATGCCACCTTTCCACATCTTTCAAGGATTTGATATGGACCTATATATCGAGGTGCCAACTTTCCTTTTACTCCAAATCGAGTGACTCCTTTCATAGGTGACACTTTGAGGTATACATAATCACCAACCTCAAAGGTAAGAGATCGACGTCTCTTATCAGCATAACTTTTTTGCCTGGACTGTGCTATCTTCATGTTCTCTCGAATGAGCCTGACTTTCTCTTCAGCTTCTTTGACTAAGTCAACCCCGAAGAGACTATGTTCTCCAGGTTCAGACCAATTCAAAGGTGTTCTGCACCTTCTGCCATATAGAGCTTCAAATGGTGCCATCTTAATGCTTTCTTGATAACTATTATTGTAAGAGAATTCTGCTAAAGGCAAACATTCATCCCACTTCTCTGAATAACTAAGCACACAAGATCTTAACATATCTTCTAAGATCTGATTGATTCTTTCAGTCTGACCCCTAGTCTGTGGGTGATAAGCTGTACTATGCAGAAGTTTGGTACCCAAGGACTTATGTAAGTGCCTCCAGAAAGCATTTACAAATTGTGTCCCTCTATCAGATACAATAGTCTTTGGAACACCATGTAAACTCACAATTCTGTTAAAGTATATCTTAGCATAGACGGAAGCTTGATATTTCTTTCTTACAGGAATGAAATGGACTGATTTGGTCAGACGATCAACAATGACCCATATGGAATCAAACCCTTTCGATGTTCTGGGTAGACCCACTATGAAGTCCATACTAATGTCATCCCACTTCCAAGATGGAATTGGCAATGGTTGCAATTCTCCGGCAGACCTAAGATGAACTGCTTTCACTTTTTGACAAGTATCACATCTAGCCACATAACTAACAATTTCAAGCTTCATCTTAGTCCACCAGAATCTTTGTTTCAGATCATGATACATCTTATTACTGCTTGGATGGATTGAAAATCTTGTTGCATGAGCTTCATCAAGAATTTGCTTTCTGAGTTCAGGGACTTTTGGAACTACTAAACGATCCTTGAACCAAATCACTCCAGCTTCATCTATTCTGAACTTGGAATTCTACTCAGACTGAAATTTCTTTCTGAGCTGTAATAATCTGATCTTTGATAGATGATTGAACTGTCACATTTGCAAGACTTCCTTGTGGAATCATTTCAAGACTTAACTTTTCAAATTCATAACACAAGGTAAGATCTATAGGCTTGACTTCCAGACAATTGCAATGACTCTTTCGACTGCGTGCATCTGCCACTACATTGGCTTTGCCTGGGTGATAGTGTACTTCAATATCATAATCTTTTATCAGTTCTAACCATCTTCTCTGACGCATATTCAATTCCGACTGACTGAAGAGATATTTCAAGCTCTTATGATCAGTGTATATGTGACAAGTATTACCCAACAGATAGTGTTGCCAGATCTTCAGAGCATGGACTACAGCTGCCAACTCTAGATCATGTGTTGGATAATGCTCTTCATGACGCTTAAGTTGTCGGGATGCATATGCAATAACCCTGCCTTCTTGCATCAGTACACACCTAATGCCTTTGCTTGAAGCATCACAATACACATCAAAGGATTTTTCAATATCAGGTTGAGCCAGCACTGGTGCAGTGGTCAACAACTTTTTCAGAGCCTGAAAAGCCTCTTCACATTCGGATGACCACACAAACTTAGTATCATTCTTTAGTAGTGTTGTCATTGGTTTAGAGATCTTGGAGAAGTCAAGGATAAATCTGCGATAGTACCCCGCCAATCCTAAGAAACTTCGGACTTGATGTACTGAAGTTGGTGACTTCCAGTCCAGAACTTCCTGAACTTTGCTTGGATCTACTGCCACACCTTCAGCTGACAGGACATGACCCAAAAATTGAACTTCATCTATCCAGAATTCACACTTGCTAAACTTAGCATATAACTGATGTTCTCTCAGGCGAGTCAACACTATCCTGAGATGCTCTTCATGTTCTTCTTTAGTTTTGGAATAGATGAGAATGTCATCAATGAATACAACCACGAACTTATCTAATTCTGGCATGAACACTGAATTCATCAAGTACATAAAATGTGCTGGGGCGTTGGTCAGACCAAAAGACATAACCAGATATTCATACAGACCATATCTGGTAGTGAATGCTGTTTTCGGAACATCTCCTAGTTTGATCTTAATTTGATGATACCCAGATCTCAAGTCTATCTTCGAAAATACCTTAGCACCAGTAAGTTGATCAAAGAGAAGATCAATACGGGGCAAAGGATACTTATTCTTGATTGTTACTTCATTCAAAGGACGATAATCCACACATAACCTCAAGGTATTGTCCTTTTTCTTCACAAAGATTGCCGGACAACCCCATGGTGATGAACTAGGTCGAATGAAACCTTTATCCATCAATTCTTCCAACTGAGTTTTCAATTATGCTAATTCTTTTGGTGGCATTCTATAAGCTCTTCTGGATATTGGTGCTGTCCCTGGCTTGAGCTCTATTTCAAACTCCACATCATGGTCAGGTGGCAGACCAGGTAAATCTTCTGGAAACACATCAGGAAACTCACAGACCACTGGAATGTCCTTGATTTCCTTGACAGAGGTAGCACATACTTGCTCAATTGCTCTCTTAAGGGTAGGAAGATGGATAAGAAGTTGAGATTTGCTATTAGGTAAGTTGACCTTGATGGTTCTATTTAAGGTGTCTATGACTGCACCTCTCTGGTTCATCCAGTTCATACCCAAAATCACATCTATACTTGGATCTTTTTAACACTATCATGGATGTTGGAAATATATATCCACCCAAGTCTATTGGTACCTGATGTACCATTTCCTTAGTGTATAGTCGACCCCCAGGTGACTGTATAAAGAACTCATCTTTGGTTGCACCAATAGATATATTATGCTTTTCTGCAAATGTTCTATTCATGAAAGTATGTGATGCACCAGAATCAAAAAGTATAAGCGCTGGGTGTTGGGCAACAGGGAACATACCAAGCATCACTGGTTCTCCTTCAGGTATAGCTTCGGTTTGAGTGTGGAAAACCCTTCCTGTTTTCTGAGTACCCTTACCCTTCTGATGATTCTGTGCATTACCTTTGTTCTGATTTGTTTGCTGATTTCCAACGGGCCTTGGTGCATTGACATTTGAAACATTTTGCCTTGGGTATGGGCAATCAGGAACAAAATGCCCACTCTTCCCACAATTGTAACAAGGATTGTTTGCAGTTTGTGGCACTGGCGGACGGATGGCAGGAACATTCGGTTGACGTTGAACATTGAACGGCATTGCCAGCCTTAAAAAACTCCTCTGCATATTCTGTTGCTGAGGTGGACGATAAGAAGGACGATAAGATGGACGGAACTGCTGAGCTGGATGATATACGAGTCTCTGGCGCTTCTTATTGCCGCCAGATGATCCGGATCCTGAGACAATCCCTTTCTTCTTCTTAGCCTCCTTATGTTTGCGGTTCTTTTCTTCACTGGAGATAGCAATGTTTACTGCCTCATGATAAGATATATTGCCACATGATGCCATCATTAATTGGAGCTTTGTATTCAAGCCCCTCATGAAACATGCCTTCTTCTTTTCATCAGTGTTGACTTGATCAATGGCATATTGGGACAGATGATTAAACTTCCCAATATACTGCATGACTGGCTCATCCCCCTGACGGAGAGCTAAGAACTCCTCAAGCTTCATTTTCATAACTCCATCGGGAATATAATGAGCCCTGAAGGCTTCCTTGAATTCTCCCCAAGTGATTCGGTGGCGGGCTGGTTGAACAGCCAGTAGGTTTGCCCACCAAATCCCTGCGCCTCCTCTCAGCTGCTGTGCTGCGAAAGCTGGCTTCTGGGTTTCAGTACAGTTGATGAGACTGAACTTTTGCTCCATGGTGCGAAGCCAATCATCAGCTTCAAGAGGTTCATCAGCTTTTGTGAATACTGGGGGACGGGTATCTGTGAAGTCAACATATGTGGTTTCTTCTCGGTTGTTTCGACCACGTCCACGCTGACCAACATTCTGGTTCTGTGCTAACAGAGTTGTTGCATTGACCAATGCTGCAATTGCATCAGCCAAAGAGGGTGGAACTGGTGGTGCATTAGGGAAATCATCGCCACCCTAGGAAGAACTAGCTCCATGGTTGTTAGCAGGCATCTGTTTAAGAACACATCATACTTTGATTAACATTCTTACTTTAACCATCATACATCATGACATACATAACATGTTCATCTTATTTATCATACAGGTCCGCTCTTGGGCAGGACTACTGAAACCACTATTTTACACAACTAACCATACTAGAGGTTTTCTGACTAACTAAATTACAAAGTCAGAAGATCACACTATGTTATATTTCTTGCCTACTCAACCCCTAGTCATCATCCATGTCCGATCCACTTTTGTTAACATCCTCATCTGGAGCTGGAATTTCCGGCTCCTCTGCTTCATCCTCAGAAGTGTCACTATCCACTTGGATGACAACTGGTCCTTCCTCTACTGCTTCAGGAGCCTCATGTGGATTGAGGGCATTATGCAGTAGGTGCACCTCCTCATGGAGGGTGTTGGTATAGACCTCAAGATTGGCCACATACCCTTCCAGGTGGTCCAGACGAACTTCCAGGTGGATGTTGTCTGTGAGCATCAGGCGCATATCATTCTTCATGTGTCTGTAGGTCCTTGGAGAAGGAGGACCTCCGCTAGTGTCACTCTCGTTTCCGTCACTGGAGTAATCATTGCTGCTGTCGCTGCTGTCAAGGGGTGGCGGATCCCTGGATGCCAATTGGTGCCATGGGACACGACCTCCGGTTGACTTGCGAGCTGTTTGGCGGGTACGAGCCATCTGCCAAAATATATTTATTTTGAATATTAGAACTATATACGTTCCAAGGTTAAGGGATAGAGTTTTATAATTAGATAGACATATTACCTCTATTTATTAACAACCTTTAAGAGGGAAAGTTAATTACATGTTATCAATAATGATGCATGAAACGTACTTACGAACAAAACATACATCAAACAAATAATTAACCTTAAATTAGTCACTTAATATGAAAGTGCATAAATTTTCTTTTCAAAAATAGGGCAATATAATACTATAAGCATCGTTCCTCATATATAAATATCACCATAATTATACTAAGTACATATCCATTTAGATAGAAGGATAAGTCTAAAGAATGAATTGAGACAAGTTAGAAGCATAAGACAAGCTTAGAAGCAATTTGGACTCAAACTAATTTGAAATTTAGTTTGACTCAAAAGCTTTTGAAGTTTTTAAAATGAATACTGTTATACTTTCTAAGGGAAACCTGCTCTGATACCAGCTGTGGCACAACCTCCTGAATTAAGTGGCCCACATGCACCCATCATTGTCTCAAAGACTTCTGATCGACGTGCACGAGTTCCAAATGACTCAAGAAGTCTGTCGGGTGTCCTCGGGAAACCCGAATCATCCACATTACATTCTTTCCAGGAATTCCCTAATTAAGCATTACAGTATTACAACATTTTCATAGATAAGATAAATCAGAGTAAAAGCGGAAAGGTTATATAACATAGATTGAAGCTTAAGTTCAAAGGTTACAAACCATAAGTATTTAGTACATAAAAGGTTCGGAACTTTATATTACATATACCATAAGTCACACAACAAGTTTTACTTGCCCAAGGTCACACATCAGATTCATCATCATCACTCTCCTCCACAAGAGTGAAGAAACAACGACCATCAAAAGGTTGATCAAAAGGTTCACCTGCAACATGGGTTAATAAACCCTGAGTACAAAAGTACTCAACAAGACATAACCGACTAGAAAAGAGGTGAAGACTCAGGTATGTAGGCTATAAGGATTCAAAGTAAGGCTTTAGCAAGATCAAAACATTTCTTTTGCATAAAATCTTACTAAGAGAAAAACCTACTTTCAAGTTTTAACTCAAGATCATCATTTATGACTAACCAAAACTATTATCAAACTTTCATAAGCAAACCACCTCTTTCTTATACCAAAGTTTCATTTATTACTACGATGATGGGGTGAGGATTGAGGCTCCATATCCGAGGAAACACGGCGATTCGAATCGATTAACCCAGCTGGGGATTCAGTACCACACGACATATGTAGAACTTAATCTTGCATATGTCAACCTTTTCTATAGATCCTCCCATACAAGAGCGGGTCCAGCGTCACCCAAGAGTACAGTACACCACCGTCCTACAGCCAATCTAGATGTTTCCCGGTCATCTCAGATCCGTAAGGTGGGTACACGCTACTCTCGCCATCTCTCCACTCCCAGTACGCGGTTGTCCGTTCTCAAGTATCGGAATAGCTATAGGTAAGGCTTACCATCGCATGTGGGCTGTACTCAAAGGTCTCAATCACAGTAGGCCACCAACGGAACGAACCTTAATCGACACAGTTGGAGACACTACTTTAAGACTCCATTCTTAAAGCAAGTCCACCAACCGGTCTCAAGTTGAAACATCATTGACCATAAAAGTATTCCACAACAACCCTTCAAACTTTCTCATTTGAAAAACCTATCTAATAAGCAGGGCTAAGCATACTAAGTATTTTCATAAAACAAGTATCAAGGTTAATATTGAAATCATCAAGGTAGATAATGCAGCAAATAGGATTCACTCAACTCCTATTCACCTAATGCATCATATTAACTCAAGTGATATAAATAACTTTATGAAAATACAAGGATAGGGTTTAATGTCCGGGGCTTGCCTTGGTGGGAAGGGAAGTCCGACAGCTCAGAAAAACCAGATGGATCTACCAACTCAGAAGCAACCCACTGAGGATTAGATTCCTCCGGAGCGTAGTCTACACGTAGAAGTGCATATGCATGATCAATGAGATGTTCATGACATGATAAAGACAGGTTACATGTTCTTGGATGATAACAACAAACATAACCACCTCGAGTACAACTTACCTTCACGGTAAAGAAACAAACTAACTTAGTTATCAAAACATAGATTACTACTAAGCAAATTTTATCATCTTCAATAAGCAAGGTTGTGTAGCTATCAGACAACAAAGATTATTTATATGAAATATCCATAACCAGGGAGTATATCATGCCAAATAACCACTGGTTGTCAATCAATCCCAAAGATCAATCAAAACCTAAAATGATTAGGTTTTCTATTTATCTTAATCAATTCATAATTAAATATTAATGGTAGTAATTAAGTATTAACACAAAACAATAATTAAGTGCTAAAGGTCATTAAGGTTAATCACCTTAGGTCATTATATTATCCCAAAGTCACTCAAATTCTAATTTTGAGAATTTAAACTAATTAACATCTAATTATTCTAGAGTTATTATTTAATTACTAATTAAGGGTTTAATGATATTTTATCCAAACATTATCCAAATGCCACCAAATTTTGTGTGAAGCCAGGGAATAATATTCAAAGGTTCCTCACAATTTTTGGATATACCCATAAATTATTAAAATTCGTGGAAGTTTTATTTGCTAATTAAAATAAGCAATTTTTATATACATGCAAACTACTAGAAAATAGAACCTAATATTTTTCCTGTGTTCTATTCATTTTATGGAACCTATACAAAAATTTCCATGATTTTTGAATCAGTACATGATTTAATATGAAAAATCAAACATCAAGCATTTTACATCCAAAAAGAAAAGGGACAACAACACTGTGCTACTGCGGCCGGCCCGTTTAGCCTCGGCCCAAGCCAGCCCACGTGCGCGCTGCTCCCCTCCTCTCTCTCTGAAGGTCGCTGACGGGGAGGTCCCACCCGTCAGCTCCTTCTCCCTCACATGCGGCGGCTCGGCCGCGACTCCGGCCGCCGCCGGCGGGGTTTCAGCCCACTCTAAGGTGCGCAACGGCTCCGCCTCAGCCTCGCGATCCTATGGCCATCACCCAAACGTGCTCTACTCTCTCCCTTCCATCTCGGCCACGTGAATGGCGGGCGGCCGCCATAGCCGACCATAGACCGGCCACTAGGGCTCGGTAGAGCGCAAACGAGCAAGTCAGGGAGGTTCGGGAAGAATCAGGGAGCATGGTGCTCACATCACCACGGCGGGAGAAGCAACGGAATGCTTTGGCGATGGTGGCAGTGTCGTCGGGCGGGTGCTCCGGGCTTAACGACGTCGTTCCGGTGATCCTGCTCGCGTCTAGGGAAAAAAGAGAAGGCGCATGAGTTACAAGGCAACATGGCGAAGCTCCAACGTCTCTCACCTCGACTCAAAACCTTTCGGAATGGCCTGGCCACGATGAAGCTCCCACGGCGGCGCTCTGTCGCCGGCGAAGAGGAAGACAACGAACTCCGGTGCTCTGGTGCGAAAGAGAAAGGAAGGATGGGTTCGGGAGATGCGCGAGGAGGCAACAAATATGGGTCCACGGTGAATTTGGATATGGATCAACGGTTATGGCGAATTTTGGAGTTGGAAGAGATGGTGCCCTTCGGTGCTCCGGTGGCAAAACGGCATCGGTAAGCGCAAGAGAGGGGGACACGTCGCGCTCCACTTCGCCAGCAGCTGCTTCACTTTGCCATGGACTCGACCCCGCGCTTGGACGAGGTAAAACGGTGGCTCGCGCGCTGGCAAACGCCGACCAAAGCTCGGCTGTCCACCGCCATGAACAGAGACAGAAACATACCCACCCCTTTCCCCATCTGCCCTTTCTCAAATTTCAAAATTACTCTGAATTTTTGAATAGAAGATGAAAATATGCCAAAATATCAAATGCTCAGAATAAAGTTCTGAACATCTTTTATTTTTGCAACATATACAAAATATGCTTAGATTTTGAATTAGGGTTTGAAAACCAAAAAGAGGCTTTAAGGGGCAAAACTGTATTTTCAAAATTACTTTTGATTTTGTAGGAAAACTTGAAAAATGTTATACATCAAAGTTTACCCTTATCACAAATGGAGCAACTTTGCCTTAAGAAGCATAACCAAATTCTTTTTAGATTTTGAACTAAGCAAAAAGGAACCAAATATGATTTTTAAATTATTTAAATTATTTACTTGAATTTCAACCAAGTTTGGAATTATAACTCAATGATGACTTGACACATGTTCAAAATTCACCTTTGAGACATAATACCAAGGTTTGGTCCAAAATTCAATTATTGAATAAGAAAATTACCAAAGTACCCTTTTGACCATAAAAACACTAATCACATAACATAACAGCATAACTAGGGTTTTAAACTTAAACACACCTTATCCACTAAGCACAAGCATGAAAAATTAAACTTGTTTCTAGTGAATGCATATTCAGGTTATCAACTTAGATGAAATGCCAGCGCATATGATGACATGTCAGATTTTAGTCTTGCTTAACACCAGAGTGTTACACTTGCTCACCAACGTACGGCTCACCGTCTATACTCGGCCATCAATCAACAACATGCATTCCAATGGACAATCATACACAAAGCAAACAAGCTATAATTAGAACAATACACCAACAGTGGTAAAACAAATATAAAAGTTTATAAAAATATTCTACGCAGCGCTACGATCACACAAACGTAAAGTTCATGAATTTTCTAAGATTTCCTATAGAAGAATAATTAATTAAATACTACTATAAAATTAAAAGGTTTCAAAACAGTGAAATAAAAATACCACTAACACGTAGAGCTCATTAATATGAATCTAACGAAATTTGAATGGACCAAATCGGAGTAAAAATGAGCATGTTATAAGCAATTTATTAAATCTGGTGGCCAAACTGTAAATAGTGAAAACACATTTCTGAACTTAAACCGAGTTGTTTATGTTTTTAAAAGATAGAAAACGTATTTCTCAAGGGCGCCAAGGGACGGCGGGTTGATTCAAGTAAAGAGTAGGGGCTCTTTAGCGAAAGTGGCGGCCAAAACAGTATCTTCTGTTGTAGAGCGTTGATCCGTGATCCGACGGTGGCGATTCGATTTGGGCACTGTGCTGGCCGACGGCGGCCAGAACAGTGGCGCCTGCGGCGGTGCCATGGACAGGACATTGCCGCAGTCACGGTTTACACGTTCCCGAGTGTCAAACACCAAAAGAAACTCACCAAAACGCGGAGGAGCTTACTGCAGACTCACGAGGATGTTTTGCTCGAGCAGGGAATGGACAGGGATGACCCACGATGGTGGTGACTTGACTCAAGGCTCGGCGAGATCTGGTTTGAGTCCAAACGGTGGCTAGGGCTCGGGTTAAACGGCTTGAGCGCAAAAGGGAACCCGCGGGGTGGAGAAGGAGCTTTATAGGGTGTCCCAAGCGTGATAAGAGGCAACAAATCCTGCCCGGGCCAGGATAGGCATGTCGTGTTTCTTTCGGTGGGAGTCCGGCTTGGCTACAACTCGAAGAAGAAGGGGATGGAAGCGCTGACATGCGGGCCCGGGATGTCAGGACCGCAGGGGAGAAAAGGGGAGGGCGCACGCTGCTTGGGCCTTGGCCTGCTTGGCTGGGCCGGTTAATTAGTTGGGCTGCGGGGGAAGAAAAGAAGGAGGGCCAGGGGGTTGGCTTGGGCCGAGCGCGGGGGGAGGTGGGCCTCGGCCACTGGCCTAGGCCGAGGGCAGTTAAGTTTTCTTCCTTTTTCTTTTTACTTTTCCAAAACATTTTCTAAAAGAGCTTTTGAGCATAAATAATCTCCAACCAAAAACAATCAACACAAAAATCAAATATGCTCCAGCATGTATGCACAACATGTTCCTAACCTTAGGATAGATTTTATTTTCCACAAAAAATATTTAAATGCTAAATTACATGTTCACAAAATACTTAAATAAATCCAATTAAATCCTATTAATTCAAAATCAAATTTTGGGTGTTACACACACCTCTTAGTTCAAGAATCAAACTAGACAGCTTGTATAATTATGATTCAAGAAAACAGTTTAAACTAAGCACCATGCCTAATTCTAAAGGTGTATGAAAATACTCCAAACCTTAAGGATATTATAGCAAACAAAGGTAACATGAAAGTTTATAGAGTGTTATTCAAATGGAGATGAAAGAACATGATTAACAAATTGAATAAAGGTAGAGACATTCCCCCAAGCTGGAATTTTGCAAAGTAAATGTAAGCTTGAGTGAATGTAATTCAAAATTGCATAATAATTGGTTAGTGATACTTGGTGCTGCCATTATTAATTTTCTCACTTCAGACCTGAAATGGTTAGTGACAAGAATATTCACAGGAATGTTTTGGCAATTATATTTCTATGCTAAAGGTGCAAGGTTAATTCATTTTTTAAGAGTGGTTATTTTAAAACACAAAGTTGTTCTTAGGAAACCTTCTGAAATTATTATAATTCGAGTTGGTGAGGTAGTTCCCTCTAGAACATTAGCCTTTGTGCACCTATATCTAGATTACAATGAGATCTATAATATTTATGATAAACATATGCATCCACAACCACCCTTTTAATGATTTTATGAATAGGTAGAATAAGAGGGTTGAGGATCTCGTGTGTGATAATATTAGAGACTAATTGATCTAGGAGATTTCTCATATGAGCAAGAGTCTGATAGGGTGTTTAATGAAATAATTCACATGCTCGACAATATGATCTCCCTTTACAAACTCCAAGGGTGTCTCTTCATGGTTGTCTATAGGAAATAAGTTTTCCTCTATTATTTCATGCCTATGACATTTATTAGATATTTTATTTTCTAGGATTTCCCATGAATTGATGTCCCTAAGGTTGGTCTCGTCTAAATCTTTCTCTAAATTTGGGTGAGTTTTGTTTATCAAAGAAATTGATTTAAGCTCAACATTTGAATTTAGACCAAGTTTAGATGCTAGTGCTAAAACTTTATCTTCTTCCATCCATTCTTTGATAATAGCATATGTATTTCTAATATGTTCTACGCGTTCTTGCTATTGTCGTTGCTCTTATTGAGTATTTCTATAATTTTTAGGACTGGTAAGTACAAAAGTACCTCAGAACGCAGCTCCGGGCGAGGAAACTGAATCCAGAAGAATATAGCCACGAAGAAGCGCTGACAGGCTGGAACTCCTCTAGAATCTCTACTCCTCTACTCAATCTCTCTAATCACTAAACAAGACTAGATCTAGAAGAACTAGTCTCTCCTAATTGCTACATCTAGATGAACTAGAACTAGATCAACTAGAGGGACCCTAACCCTAATTATGTAGAGAATATGAAGCACCAGGGTGTAGAAATGCCTCTTGCAGGGGCCTTGGGGCGTCATTATATAGGCCGAGGTGGAGTAGGAGGCAAGGAACCGCCACATCATCGATCCACGTCTTCATCTTGCGTGCACCATCGGATCAAACCGACTTAAAATCAACATAGGGATACTCTGCTTGGCTTCCAAGGAGGCGTAGGGGGAAGACTCCAGAAGGCGGTGGCCAGCGGATGACCTAGGGCATCGATCGGCCCCAGGGTGGGGTCGGCCGGCCCCACCTGGGCTCCTCTGCGGGCCTCGTTCCTTCGGGTGTCTTCTAGACTCTTCCTGAGTCCAATGACGATGTTTTCTGTCGCAGATAAGTTTCGTGGTAATTATGCACTATAATCTCCTCTTTTATGCTTTTTCTAGAATAATCTCTAGAAAATGTAGAATCACCAAAACTCGTGGAAATTATCAGTTAAAATCCTTGACTAGTGTGTATTCCTGTGTCCTTCCATGTCTAAAGTTCTAATAATATTGACGTGATCGACCGTCAACACCATTGAATCTACATTGTGACAACAATGGGGCAATTGCACAAGCTAAGGAGCCTAGGAATCACCAAAAGAACAAACATGTGATGTGGAAGTTTCACCTCATTCGGGAGTTCACTAGGTGAGGTGAAATTAAGATGTGTAAGATACATACGGATTTGAATATTGCAGATCCTTTGACAAAGGCTCTTCCACAGTCTAAGCATGAGGCACACTTGAGGTCTATGAGTATTAGATATCTTAGAGACTAACTCTAGTGCAAGTGGGAGACTATTGGGAATATGCCCTGAGGTAATCATAGAGATGATGATACTACGATTGTATCCATGACATATATTATGAGTTCGATAAATATCCATTATAGACAAACTTGTATCGATTGACAATTATATGAATTATTTGTGAAACTCTTTTACTTGTATGGTTATTCTAAAGTTGTCCCTGATCAGAGTTTGTGTTAGGACACACGTGAATATTAGATTATCACATGTATTAGTTCATGACTATGTTTCACAAGACATAGACATAGAGATGTCAAACTAATAATGTGGTCACATGTATGACATGGGGCTGGACAGACCCAACCTGAGATGTTCTTATTATCTCTTTATGCATCATGTACGCTATGTCCTTAGACCTGAGATTGTTATAAAGGTGGTTTTCGGGTTTGTCGGGAAACATGCTGTGAGACATAGATAATCAAGATAGAACTTGCCCCTCTCTATGTGAGAGAGATATCACTGGATCACTCAAATGATTGGATCAACAAATGCATGGCCATGCTTGGGTTAAGTGTTAACCCACTAGTTTGACCAAATATCGTGTGGCAAGGGAATAACATGTATGTGTTTGTAGTGGTTCATCTGGTATGATCTTTGCATGCATATAGGAGTTGTCACACCTTGCTAGAGGCCGCTGTCTACTATTGGGCAAGTAGAAGTACTCAGCTCATGTCTATATGTACGTGAACCCCATAGGGTCGCACACTTAAGGGGCTGGAAGCCTAATTTGGGTTGGACTCAAATTAGATAGGCTTAGGGTTTTTTTAATTGGGCCTCCAACTCGGGGCTGATTAGGGGACGCCTATAAAAAAGAGGGTAGGGCGGCTAGGGTTGACACATGTCACTTTGGCAGCCGCCACTGCTCACCCATGCTCACGCCTATTGCTCCTCATAGACCTAGTAGTTTGGAGGCGCGACGCTTCTTTCCTATACGTGTGGGATACCTCGGAGGTGCTGCATCTAGAGCACAAGGATGAACTGCGCGAGAGAGATTAACGTGGTGGATGACCACGCAACTGCATAACACTGCTATTACGCGCATGACTACACCGAGTCGCTTTCGCTGCACCTGCGCGTCTAGTCGTAATCCCGTGATCTATAACTAGCAGTTGATCCTGGTTTATGAGGTTAAAATTTTTTATTTTCTAGCTAGCGTAGTGTCCTCATAATCCATCATACAGGTGGGGTGGAGACTTGTCGACGTGAGGAGGGGTGGAGAAGGGACGGTGGAGGATGGTGGGGCAAGGCGTGGCAGAGGAGGAGGTGAATGACAGGATGAGTGAGGGGAGGATGAAAACGATAACATGAAAATAAAATAGAGAGATGTAGGTAATAAATAAAGTAAATGTAAAAAGAGATAATGGTATTATATACATTTTATTTTTTTATGTACCATGAAAAATTGCTTAGCCAAACGTTTTACTAATATAAGCTTTAGGTCCACCTAGGGGTGAAAGTGGTGTGGATAATTCTCCGAACTGATCCGATCCGAATCCGAATTTTGAGAATATGGAGAAGAACTTTTAACATCTGTGCGGATACGGATACTCCGAATCCGATTATCTGCGGATACGGGGTAGGATATGGAATATGTAAAATCCGGCGGATATGGATTATCCACAAATTTTATGCGGATTATCCGATGTTTAAAATAGGATATCCGAAGGTTTCTCTTCCAAGACTAAAGAATTTAGAATTTTAAAAAGTTTGTTAGTTGAGGACTTTTATTTTATGATGTTGTTGTTTAATGTTCTAATTTTTAAATTAAGAAATTTGCTAGATACTATTATTTATTGGCTAATAACTTATTATTTTTTTGGTGAAGATATCATGTTAAGTGTTAATTATTAGTGTGAGAGCGGCAACATGGAATGGAATGCAATGCAAGATTATTATCTATTGCCTATTCTTGTTCTGTACTAAATAAATTCTTCACAAGCATATAATTCTCTATGTATGCATATGTTATTCGACTATTAAAATCCGTCTCTGATCCGTTTCCGCTCCATATCCGTACCAGTTCCGACTACCGAAAAAAACCGTATCCACATCCACATCCGTACATTATCCGCTCCGCACCGAATCCGACAAAGAAAAGCGGATTAGGATATAGGAATGGCATTATCCGCACCGATCCGATCGGTTTTCATCCCTAGGTCCACCATTAGAGCCGTTTACGAAGCCGAAGCTTAAAATTGCTTGACCAATAGTACTAATTAGAGGCAGCTTGAGCTGCCGGTGCACCGTGCACATGGACTTTTTTTTTTAAAACTATGCACATGGACCTTAGGCCTGGTTTAGTTCGCAAAAATTTTTAAGATTCTTCGTCACATCGAATCTTTGGTCGCATGTATGGAGCATTAAATATAGACGAAAATAAAAACTAACTGCACAGTTTACCTGTAATTTGTGAGATGAATCTTTTGAGCCTAGCTACTCCGTGATTAGACAATGTTTATCAAATAAAAACGAAATGCTACAGTACCCAAAAACAAATTGGCTCCATACGTTTGCTTTCCAGAGTATGGTTACATGGCTTGCGAGATCCGGAACTTGCTCCGATAAACAACACAACACTCATTGCTGTCTGCCAGTGCCACGCAGTGCTGCGAGCCTATGAACGTGTGCTATGCCAACGCGTTGAGAAGACTGAGTGATTGGAACTTTTTTTATTTTTCCAGAGGTGTTTGTTCTCATTGACTACGTAACATTTGGTATTTGATACTAATTAATTAAAAATATTAAATATAGATTAATTATAAAACTAATTGCACGGAGACTAATTTGCAAAACAAATCTATTAAATCTAATTAGTATATAATTAACAAATGCGATGTCCCCGTCCACGGTTGCGAGATGCCAAGATGTCTCGTTCGGGACGAGCACAAGATGTATTTGGTTTAAAGAATAAGGTGATTTATTATCTTCTCACTTCTCACTTTTTTATTTGGTTTATGGAATATAATAAATTGATCTATTATCACCTATTCTTTGTAAGCAAATAATTAGTATATACATACATGAGAAATAGATTAATTTCACCAAAATTTTGAGATAAACTCGTGATGACTCCACGAAGCAAACACATTGTGTCCTAGCCATTGCGGTTGCAGGGCAAGAGATGATGTATTGATGTTGGGTCCCTAATCATCGTGTCTTTTTGTGTTGGGCTTGTGATTGGTGCCCGGATTATTGAAAGTAGCAGGTGGAGAAAAGGCTGTAATGCTGACGGCGATCAGGCGATGGCACGATCTCATCTGGGGCTCAGACAAGCCCATGATGTGGCAAATTCGATTCGCTTGAATTGAATAGCCTCACCGGGATAGAAAAAGAAAGATTTGCCTCGCGTCATCGACCCATCTATCCATCCATCAAGCATCTTGAACTGAACTTTGGCATGCCCATGAGGCTTTTGCGTTGTCATCAGGTGAGTTCAGTTCAAGCGACGGAGACAATGCACACGTCCGATTTTACAGGAATTTTCTTTCAGAAGTAACAATTCGATTTCCTTGTGGGTTTGGATGGAGCGAGACCCCCGTTCCAACCTATCCGCTGGAAGTTACACGAATCCATTTGCGCATAAATAAAACAGTAAAGATTTTCCAAAATGTCAATGTTCTAGATGATGGTGTTTGGATTGGATTGGAGCAAGAACCCCTCGATCCATTGACCATTTGGGGTTGGGGTGGGCATCTCCCATCCGATCCAATCGAATAAACAGCAGCAGGCCAGCCGGCAGCAACACAGCTTGCCCCATTTGTTGCCATTGTTGGCGACTGCCGTCGTCTGCTTCCAACAATCTCTTCTCCATCTCCTCAGCCTCAATCCGCCCGACCCGCTCCGCTCCTCCTTCATTTACTCCACCACCAGTCCACCACCAGCAGCAGTCCGTTTTCACCGTGCCCTTCCACTCATCACCAGCCGCCGCCGGCACCAGGCCCAAGCCGTTGCGGCGCTCCCAAACCCTAGCTCGCCTGCCGCCGCCGTAGGCGATGTCGTCCCCTTCGTCGCCCCCGCCGCAGAGGCGGGAAGCGGGGGAGGGCGGCGAGCTTCCCGTCCCCGTGCCCGCCGCCGTCGTCGGCGACGACAAGGTCCTGGCGGCGGCGCAGCACATCGTCAAGTCGCTCGCCACGTCCAAGAACGCCGCCGACGACATGATCCGCATCCTCTCCGGCTTCGACCACCGCCTCTCCTCCATCACCTCTGACCTCTTCCCGTCCCCGTCCCCCGCCGCCACCTCCGACCCAGAGCCAGAGCCCCCCGGTGGTGAGCAGGAACCCTCCTCCAACTCCTCCTCCACCTCCTCCTCGCTCGCGGATTTCGACGCCGCCGAGCAGCTCATCCACCTCTGGGACACCACCCCGGAGGCGCTCGTCTTCGAGGCTCCCGAGGACGACGCCGCGCACTACCTCGCCGCCGTCGACGTCGCCGTCGACCACCTCTCCACCCCCGCCGTCTCCGGCCGCGCTGGGGTCGCCGTGCAGCTCGCCATGTCGCGCCTCGAGGACGAGCTCCGCCACCTCATGCTCCGCCACTCGGTGCCGCTCGACGCCAGCGGCCTCTACTGCTCGCTCCGCCGCCTCTCCCTCGGCTCCATGGACGACCTCGACACCTCCTCCGAGTTCGATCCCACCACCCCACACAGCCAGGACGGCGGCGGAGGGCCGGATACTGCCCGCAGCGCCAGCATCGCAGGGAACAACCCCTTCGAGGACCAGGTGTTCGATCTCGTGCGCCCGGAGGCCGTCGATGAGATACGCGCCATTGCTGACCGGATGGTGCACGCAGGGTATGGCAGTGAGCTCGCGCAGGTGTACTGCGCCATCCGCCGTGACCTGCTTGATGAGTGTCTCACCGTGCTCGGTGTGGAGCGGCTCAGTATCGATGAGGTGCAGCGCATCGAGTGGAAGCAGCTGAATGACAAGATGAAGAAGTGGGTGCATGGGGTCAAGACAGTTGTTCGCTCCCTGCTGACTGGGGAGCGGCGGCTCTGTGACCTGGTGCTTGCTGCATCCGATGAGCTCCGGGATGAGTGCTTTGTGGAGTCCACCAAGGGTTGCATCATGCAGATCCGTAACTTTGGGGATGCTGTCGCTGTGTGCACTCGCTCGCCGGAGAAACTTTCCCGGATTCTTGACATGTATGAGGCGCTTGCTGAGGTGATCCCTGAGCTAAAGGAGCTGTTCTTTGGGAGCTATGGGGACGATGTCATCCATGATTTGGAGGGGGTTCTTGAAAGGCTTGGTGACGCAGTCAAGGGTACCCTGCTTGAGTTTGGAAAGGTCCTACAGCAGGAGTCGTCGCGGCGGCCAATGATGGCCGGTGAGATCCACCCAATGACACGTTATGTGATGAACTATCTTAGGTTGTTGGTCGTTTACAGTGACACACTTGACACACTTTTGGATGACAGTGGTGCTGGAGATGTAGATCATAATATTTTACATAATGGCACCGATGAGGATCAGGAGTATCTGAAGAGTTTGACCCCACTTGGACGCCGTTTAGTCAAACTGATATCTTACTTGGAGGCAAATCTTGATGAAAAATCTAAACTTTATGAGGACGGAGCGCTGCAGTGCATATTTTCCATGAACAACACACTCTACATTGTACAAAAGGTTAAGGATTCTGAGCTCGGAAGGATTTTAGGTGATCACTGGATACGGAGACGCCGTGGCAAGATTCGGCAAAATTCAAAGAGCTACCTTAGGGTTTCATGGACCAAAGTTCTGTCTTACTTGAAGGATGATGGACATGGCAGCAGTGGGAGTGGAAGTTTTGGCAGCAGTGGAAATTCAAGCTCTAGGATCAAAGAAAAATTTAAGAATTTCAACTTGGCCTTTGAGGAGATATACAGGAGCCAAACACTTTGGAAGGTGCCAGATCCTCAACTCCGAGAAGAACTCAAGATTTCTATATCTGAAAATGTGATTCCAGCTTATCGTGCTTTTACTGGAAGATATGGCAGTCTAGTTGATAGTGGAAGGAATACTGGAAAATACATAAAGTACACTCCAGAGGATTTGGAGAATCACCTGTCTGATCTATTTGAAGGGTCACTAGGGTCTGCCAACCATTCCAGGAGAAGATGATAATTTCTTATGATGGGATTTGGCTACAGGTATGCTTTTGGTACAAGGGACACCATATCACCAAACTGCTGTAGTGAACGTATTGAATTGGTGTTGGTACCATTTCGCAATGTAATTCAAAATAGGACCCCTTTGTTTTGCAATCAATATATGTGTAATACTAAATGATGTACATGTTCTTTTTTTTTTCTCAGTATATTCTTATATTTGCTTGTTTGATTGTCTGAGGCTCGAGTCCAAGATATCTCGATTTTACATTATCGAACATGTTACAAGTGTTCAGTTTTGGACTCATATTGCAAAAGACTGGGAATGTTTGGTCCAGAAATACGATGGGGATTTTGAGATTGCAAGCTTCCTTTGGAATTATGATGAAATAAACCAGCCTCCTATAGAATCCTTGAAATATGGACTGCAGTTTGGACCAAATATATACGGAGTATCTGTTTGATGAGTAATGTTTAATAAATAAGATAAACTTTATCAGTTTGCTATATGATTGGCAGCAATCCTTCTCTTATAGAATCCTTGAAATATGGACTGCAGTTTGGACCAAATATATACGGAGTATCTGTTTGATGAGTAATGTTTAATAAATAAGAAAAACTTTATCAGTTTGCTAAATGATTGGCAGCAATCCTTTTATGTTTTCTTTATATGGTATCCTTTTATGCTTGAACCCAAGTTCTGCTCCCTTTGCATCTTTCCATACGTTGGTCACATTGTTCTGTCAGTTGTTGTATTTTCTTTTTATATAGTGTTTTGTAGGAGTATTGAAAATGGTAAGTCCTGAGGTACTGGGAATGTTAGAGCCTGTTTGGTTTGAGGCCATACTTCGCCACGCGCTCCTGTGGCGAGCCGAAGTTGCGGCGGCCAAATGGACCGCCTAAGCTGTGGCGAGTTTTGTTGCAACATTCAGGTGAAAATGTGGTGGCGAGCCTAAAGTTTTTAATGAACCGAACACATGTGTTAGAACTGTGGCTGCCTCATCTTAGTTGTGGCGCACAACAGCGGCCAACCAAACGTCCCCTTAATGCTGTTAGGGAATCATGCCTTTTTCAGTGTTTCAAGACAGAAGAAAGAAAAGATGGATGCTCCAAACGTTCCTTATGAATATAGTGCAAGATGAAGTGAATGTAATTTATGTAAATGAGCAAGTTACTGCCCATCAGAAATGTAACATGCCTTTTCTGTTCAGCTATTTGCTTTAGCTGTTCTCTTCCACATAATGATGATCATGAGCATGTACCAACTCAAATAAGGACGTTTTGATCGTTAGCATAGTTTCTGACTTGGTTTCTCCATGTAAATACACATCAACAATGAATTTATCTTCTAGCCATACCTATCAAGTACGATGTACCTGATTGGAGCCAAAATTTAGTTGCCCAAATCAAAGGAAGCTAAGTTTGGCAAAAAATTTGATTTGCTTCCAAAACTTGCGTCACTCATTTGGCTTACCAAATGTTTGGCAAAAAAATTTTGTCCTACTTGCCAAATCTTTATGAGGTAAATTTTGGTAGCAAACCAAGTGGGCCGTCATGCTTAATTTTTGTGCAAAATAGGCCGTCATGCTTCCAAGAGAACAAATGAAGACTGAGTTGTGAGTTCTCTTGCATTCCACATCTTGTTTGAAGCATGTAGTTTGAGCACCAACAGTGCAAGTTTAATCTTCTCTATTTGGCTATGACTTGAATGTGTACGGTTTGTGACCTGATTACACACAGTTCATCAAGTTCACTAAACCAACGACACTTTGTCAGCTTATTGATTCTCATTTCTTTTAAGGATTCAGATATTTCTAGAGTAGAGTTGTATTTGAGAACTGAGATGATAAACTGACTGCAACCGTATGCTGAGTGTACACTGATACCGAACTGAAATTTTTCAGAAGCTACATTTGTAGGTTACCTCGTTATGCTGCAAAGGTGACAAAAATATATGGATGTACTCTTCTGCAGCACGAGGATATTTTTGGTGACCCTATGAGATGTAGGCTTGTTTAGATCCAAAATTTTTTTGATTTTGATACTGTAACACTTTCGTTTTTATTTGACAAATATTGTCCAATCATGGAGTAACTAGACTTGAAAAATTCGTCTCGTGATTTACAGATAAACTGTATAATTAGTTATTTTTTTATCTATATTTAATGTTCCATGCATGTTCCGCAAGATTCAATGTGATAGAAAATCTTGTAAAGTTTTGGTGCATCTAAACAAGGCCGTAGTAGACTCTACCAGCTGGAATGATGGAAGTTACCCAGGTATATGACAACGAAAGAGTCTGACCCCAAGGTTAAGAACAAGATAAAATACATCTTCTCCCTCAGAATTTTGCTTTGCAGCATGACAAAGCCAAATCTAGTGAACCACATCTTTAGCAAGAAGGAAGACATTCAACAATGTCATCATGAGAACATGAAAAGAAACTCAGGTAAGTTCCCAAATTATTCAATGTACAACATTGCCATCCATCCTTAGAGCATTAGTTCTTTTCTCCATGTAGGCAATGGTCAGTTTACCTGAGAACTAAGAAGGCTGTGAAAAGGAATATACTACAAGCAACCTTCAGAAGAATAGCTCAAAATGTACATTTGCACAGATACATCAGTGTGATTGGACCGTGAAGTTGTGTCATACAGTGCTGTTTGCAGGCAGGGGAACAACACCATCAAAGAAATCCCCAAAGTAATGGCGCGGCTCATGCACCAGTTTGGAGATTATGTCCCTCAAGGTGATGACTCCCTCGGTGTTCCCTTTGTCATCTACAACGTAGATCCTGTGGATCTTCTCAGAGTCCAGCTTCAGTATGATGTCCTTAATTGTATCATCCTTTTTGCAAGTGATTACATCATGCAGCAATGGTGAGGCCTCACACTGCTCCTGGAGATGGTGTCGAACAGCACTAAGGAAATCCTTTGTCGTGATTGACCTGTGTTACATTCAAAAGCTCAAAGGGATTCATATATAGCAATACTAGTTGCAGTGATCTTCCTAGTTCCTACAATGCAGTTTAAAAGTGGATTTGGCATGATGTGCAATAACAGCAGAAATCTTTTTGTATTGTTTGCCAATCACAAGAAAGCCTACCGACAAGGATGAACTAGGATTACAAACCTGTGCTCTTTGTATATCTTGGGAGCGGTTAAAAGATACTGGACATCTCTGATGCTAATATTACCAATTGCTTTTGCTCCACTTGTGTCCATGACTGGCAGGCCACCAACTCCCTTTTCCCTCATCAGTTGGAAAGCTTTCAGAACTGGCTGATCTTCGTTTACCTGGAAAAGAGTAGGCCACATCAATCAGCATGACTTTGACGAAATCGATCTTTCTTTAGCTATTGATAACTTGAACTTGAGTCTTTTATGAATTTATTAGAAAGGAAAAAACTGAGTGAAAATTTCTAACTAGATTTCCAATGGACAAACGGAGGTCATTCAGAGGTACCTTGACAAGTTTTGATGGTTTCATGATAGGAAGCCCCAGCTCAGAGAGTTTCTTAGTTCCCCAGCTCTCAAACCAGGAGAGCCCAACACACTCTGCAAGCATGTGTACGACAGAGGATTGTGTGATAATGTTCTCAATCTTATCTCCTCCCACTTCTACAACTGGCAGGCTCTTCATTCTGTACTTGGATAGAAGCAGCAACATGGTAAGGAATGTGTCAGATGTCTGCAGTGCAAGAAATGGTGCCCAGCGGAAGCTCCCTGAGATATCGCCAACCTACATAGGCACAACTTATGTCAAGGATTGGTCCTCACTACAAGTCAATGTAACTGTTTTAAATATGGAGCAAAAGAAGTTCACCTTTGTATTCTTGTAGAACTCAGAGGAAGTTAGGGTTTCAAAAAAGCTCCCACCAACTGACGCTGCTTCATCTGATTCAGAATCAGTAGCAGTTTCTACCCGGCCAGATGATGTCCTACTGAATGTGAATGAGCCCAGCCTAGAAACTAGATTGGAGACAGGTGATCCTGCTCCCGAACCAACTGTCCCATTAACCGCAGCATCAGACTGTTCCATGGCAGAAGAAGCAATCCATTTCAGAAGGATGAGTGGGGTGAAAAATATCAAATGTATAGTCCATAGTGTAAAAAGGAAGTTTCTGTCATATTATTGGGAGCACTTCAATACAATCGAGGTTACAAACCTGACTGAGCAACCACATGGCAATACCAGCAAATTCCACAATGCCGATGTATTTGTCCATCCAACTAGCGTCTTCTGGAGCCTCAACATTTCTTATAGGTGCACTCAAGATTTTGTTTTTGGATAATATTTCTACAGTTTCAGCAAGACTTGCATCTGAAGGAATCTCAATGACTGCATGACAATAATCACGTTTTACCTTTAGAACTGGAAATTATCGTGTGCATCATTTAAATCATTGATGTGAACAAAGAGCACAGGTTATGAGGAACTTCTAGGAAAGATACTTAGGTATTCCAGTATCCTAATCAGATATCCACTTGTAGCACAAGACGGAAATTTAAATCCAATAGTTCTAATCTTTTAGTTTTGATGGTTTTGACTCGAGAATCCAAAAATATGTCTGAAAATATACAGAAGAGGATGTATGATATAACAGCAGGTTCAAGGATGAATGCACTTTCTAAATGAAAGACAAAAGATTTTTGCTCTATGACAACCAATGACATGCTTTTGGAAGTAATATAGATTGCATATGTACTGGCCGTTCAATTTTGCAGACTTAGACTTCTGTTTGGACCCATCGATAGATTATGCTGACTTATCTTCTATGTTTAGCCAATTCACCGTACTATTCCCCAGATAAGATAGCAAGTTCACTCACAACTAAGACAAAATATGGTAATCCGGGAACCTCACTGTTCGAGAAGATGCCTCTTGCAATCATGGCAGTTGATAGTTATCCACATCAACCCGCACAGTGACACACATCATGATGACAAAGAAAGTGCTCCACGGCTCTTGCTTAGTTGGTCAAGAGATGAAAACGACCCCTCAACCGATCCAACATATGTACTCAGAGAAATCGTGTGACACTACCACTATTAAGAACAGTTCAACAAGGTCCGTGCATTTGGTTCAAAGAAAACATGCCCACTGAGCTGATCATAAGAGGCAAGGGCAAGAGGGAAGACTTGCACTGGATCGCCCTTTGAAAAAGAAAAGAAAAGATGATGAGAGGACTGAAAAAAAAAATACATGTCCGCTCCCTGAAATGACAGCAACGGCAACATGGCACGGACTGGCTATGTTGGAGCGGATCAGCAGCAGCACAGCGACAGATGAGCACGGGGCTCCTGCCAACACCAGCAGAGCTACAATACAGACACAAATGCAATTGACACTGGAAGAAGAGAGCTGTCGGACTGAATCCAACAGCACACGAACTCTGATCTGACGCTGAAATGAAATCAGAGGTTTGCGTTCCGCTGCATCAAGCCGATTTATTTTTATTTCGGTTGAACACGCATCACACGGCATCAAAGACCGGATACAGATTAGCAGCGACCAGTACAGGACGCAAGGGAGAGAGAGGCAAAAGTGGCCGACTGATAAACAAGATAGCATCACCTTGCGACGGGTGTGTGCGCGGGAAGGACGCGACGGGGATGTCCTCGAAGCAGGAGTTGAGCTTCTCCGACGGCGACAGCTGCGGCTCCGCCACCTCCCAGAGGTCCTCCACGCGGTGGCCGATCTCCGCCTCGGGGCTCCGCGGGCTCTCCATCTCCTCCAACTCCGAACCCCGTGTCTCTCCTCTCCTCCTCTTCTCCCTTGAGCCCTCTGAACCCTTCCAAGAGTCTCTCTATGCCCCGGCCCTCTCTCTCTTGCTAGCGCTTGCGAGTTGCAAGTGCTGCTGCTCTGCTCCCGCCTAGTAGTAGGCTGCCGCTCCTGTGATTATTTCTGTGGATTATAGCTACGAGAACCCAATCGCGAGCACGCGCGCGCTGCCAATGACGACGCGGAGCAAGCCGCTGGTGCTGCTACTAAAATACCGCCCGCCGCCTTGCTTTGCTTTGCTTGGGCCGCAGTGGGAGTCTGCAGCTCTGCGCTTGTCCGCGTCAATGGAAGGGGGGACGAACCGGCGGAAGGTGTGGTCCACATGTCAGTGAAAGGATGCACATGACGGGGAGAGTGTACTGCTGCTGGTTTCGCCAACAGTACTACTACTGCTGAAGAAAACCGCTGCGGCACCAAGTACACGAAGATGGGGGGATCGGACGACGGAATGGGACGACGTGGCATCTACAATGTTCCGAGGGTTAAAAAAAAAAATTCACTGCTGCACGCCGTTACAAAAGGGAGTTTTAACTACCGTCTCCAGCAACGGTGACCCAAAATATAAGATTTATTTGTCCGTTTAAAGTCTTATTTAGTTCACTCAAAAACCAAAATTTTTCAAGATTTTCCGTCATATCAAATTTTGCGACATATCACACATGCATAAAGCATTAAATATAGTAAAAAATAAAAACTAATTATATACTTTGTCTGTAGATCACAAGATGAATCTTTTAAGCCCAGTTAGTCTGTAATTGGACAATATTTGCCACAAACAAACGAAAGTACTATAGTACTCCGAACCAAAAAATTTTAGAAACTAAACAAGACCTAAGTAGTGCTATAGGTACTTTTTATCTTCTACCTAAAAGATAACCTTTTCTATAAATGAGTCTTTGAAAGAGAGAATAGTTATATTTAAGTTATGTTTGTTCTGACATCCAAAATAAATTTTCTATATAAATATTGTGTTGAAGGCTATAAATATTATGTTAAAACCTATTTTAGATTTAAGTATCGCAATCGGTCTCGTGTTGTTGGAGATAGCATAACCCACTGCAAATATTGGGACTTTCTTTTTTTACGTCGAAAGCTAGCATAAAAACAAATTAACTCAAATTTTAATATTAAAAAATTTAATGAACTCTACACGCCTATGTCAGTCTGTGAGACATTTTGGTACTTTTGTTCATTTGGTTGACAAGTTATGACAGAAAATATTGTTGGCTGATTTATTATAAAAAAAATTACTGTTGAATGGCACAGATTTAGCTGCTTAAGCGAACAATATCTGAGGTGAGATGGACCAGGGTGGGGCATGTGGGCCATTGCAGCGTCATCGCGGCTGCGCTTAATCCTTATCCCCTTTCTCTTGTCTCATCATTAAATTAAAATATCTCTCGTCCGTGTTCCCATCATCAAGGTAGACACTTGTCCGTGAACCAAGGGCCAACAAACCGGCAAGTCGGCAGCCACGTTTTCGTTGTCCTAAAAATTTTCTAAATTTTCTGTCACGTCAAATATTTAAACATATATATATAATATTAAATATAAATAAAAAAATTAATTATATAGTTTGACTGTAATTTATGAGATAAATTTTTTAAATCTAATTAGTTTACGATTAAATAATAATTATTAAATATAAACAAAAGTACTATAAGAGTCAAAACCAGAAAAAAAATTCAACTAAACAAGGCGTGAGTTGGCCAGTGCAGATGATAAGACCATCCGACATGCCCACTCAGCTTATTTTCACCATGTTCACTTGAGCTTGTTAAGCCCTTGGGCATATGTTGGCTTGTCTGAAAAGCTATAGTTGAAAGTACTATTCGTAGATTTGTTGTAAGAAAAAAACACTACTGAATATCTGGTAGATTCGATAGATAAGTTCAAACGAATAGGCTCTCAGCTAGGTTGTCATTGGCAAGAAGAAGAGGACTCCACCTCTGTTTAAAGTTTAAGCAGATCTTTCGATGTAGTTTGTTTAGATTCAGTTTCAATATATTTGGCAATAAAAACTACTTATGTTAGACCTGCAACTTATTACCTAGGATGACTTCAATGATAACCACAATAAGGTCACTGTTGCAGTAGCCAATTTATTTTTAGCTATTGGTGGTCAGTTTGTGGATACTATTTGCTAACGTAGCAATGCTCAAGTGTACTCCCTTGTGGGATATTAATTCCAGGTCATAGAACTCGTTCGGGATGGTCGTGTAGAGGAAATCAAGTGTCCAACTTGGATTAAGGATTGGAGGTGCTGAATTTGCAACTTGTGCCCTACCTAATGATTCAACCGTCAATATTTGATTTAGATGTGTTTTGATCTAGTTGCGGAATGTTAGATCCTGAAAGGATCTAAACAATGCCTAGAGGGGGGGTGAATAGGCGTATCTAAAAATTCTACATAAAAACTCAAAGTCACTTGTCAGCAACTGTCGGAAGTCCCGACAGTTTGGGTCAAAACTTCCGACGTCGTCAGAAGTTCCGACGCAAACTGTCAGCAGTTCCGACACCTACGGGAAATGAACTACAAGTGCTCAAATGAACTTTGTGAGATCCACAACTTACAACACCACTGTCTAGTGGTTAGATGAAGATGTTGAGAGCTTTCCTTGACACCAAGAGTCCCCCAAATAGTAGATCGAGACCAAACCCTAAAAGAAGGTTGAAGTATACAAGAAACTACAAGTAATACAAGTGAATCTTAAGAACAACAACCACAAGTGACACAAGGATTTATCCCGAGGTTCGGTAACCCCACTAAGAAGTTCCTACGTCCTCGTTGTTGAGATGACCACCAAGGTCGGAGTCTCTTTCACCTCTTTGCCTCCCTCAAAGCAACCACAAAGGTCACTCGAGTTCTCCACTAAGAAAAACTAGGGTAATACAAACTTTCCAAGGCTCTTCCACAAGATGGAAGCTCTTAGAGGATGCCTAGCCGGCTAGGGTTCCAAGAACCCAAGAGTAATAGACTCAAAACCTACCGGCTTGATGTTGACACTAGCTAACACCACTTAGATACTAGGTTGTCAACCCCAGCATGGTGCCAGACTGTACAAAGGTATTTATAAATGTAAAGGCTCTCTAGAAAATAATTTATTCTATCCGCAAGCGCACAGATAAAACACCTCATTGTAGCATTTCACCAGGATAAGTATTCCAGGTATCGTTATTTATAATTTTGCTCAAGGGATGAAATTTGAATAAGGGCAAAACCTATCAAGGCATAGACTAGAGATAAACTTGTAAGAACATGATTACTAATGAGAAACTCGTCACACAGTCACTTACTTTAACAGGGGGTAAACCATAAAGATAATGATAATGAATTATAAGTTTAAGGGATAAATAACACAGCGATTAGAAAATAGACTACTCCTCGTATATGTAAGTGATGTCGGATTAGCTAGAGAATGGATTCTAAGTAATCTTCTATCTACTAAGTCATAATCTACTCTAGTTATCTACAAGATCATATATAGCATAAAAGACTCTTCATTCATGTATAAGGAACATTGATAAAGTAAATCAGAGCATCGCACGACTTACTCCACAATACCGGTTCTGCCTGTCCTATCAACGGAGGGTGGACTATATAAGAATCAACGAAGCTGTCACTATCGCGAACTACCACACGACCCGGCCAATAGGATACATTTGCAGATAAATAACATCTAAGCACCACGCTCACATGTGATCTATCACCTAACTCCCTCGCGTCAAGAGCTAAGCGCTTTGCAAACTTATACATAAACTCATTATCAATCATAACTATATCAAATATAGAACTAGAGCAAACTAAGAACATAATAATTAGAGACATAATGCAATTATAACAAAGAATTAGAGAAATATATGAATAATACCAATCTTTATTACCGAAGATCCGAATCCAGAGCGTAGTGCTCTACTTCTCTAATTGCTATCGAATCAAACCTCTAAACTTGAAGGATTAGGGAGTAGCTAATTCTAATTCTCTGTGGGAGAGAAGCTCTAAACCCTAACTTTGATGGCTACCTCTGAATAATGATTTCTTCTCTTCTCCTCCCCCTCTAGGGGTGGAGAGGCCTTGGTTTTATAGTCCCTTCAAGCGAATGTGGGCTGTTGGATCAAACCGACATAAATTGTATGGTTTAGATTCATCCTTTAGGTCGGTGGAGCGTAGTCCCGAAAGAGAGTCCCGATTGGGGTCCAACCCAGGGCGGGCGCCCTGCCTCTGGCTCCGTTCGGCCTCCGCTTCCTTCCCGTGGCTTTTGGACTCTTCTAGATTGAAGAAAATTGCGCGGCACGTAATTGTCTCGTTGTAAACATGACATGTGGGCCTTCTCTCCATATTCTCTGATAACCCCCTGCAGAAATAGATAAACACCAAAGCTCGTGGAATTCTGTTAGATAAAACCCTAATTCTAGATGTTTGTTTCATATTGATCCCTTTTTTATGTTTATTTGATTATTAATTTTAGTACTTAAGGACCGTCAACAAACTCCCCCAAGCTTACCCTTTGCTCGTCCCTGAGCAAATAGCTAAACTCAGACAAATCAGAAGTTGCTTCGATGTTTTCTATCCTGACAGGCACACATGCTTTTACATAAAAATTCTTCCATATTAGAGTGGAGTGTCTTGGAGTTTAGAACCTGCACTTAAGTCTTAAGTAATCGAAAGACAAAATAGTTAAGTCAAGCACTATCCCTCCTGTTATACTTCACCTTTATTCTAGAGTTTTTCATAAGTTTTCAAAATAAAACTCAGAGTTTCCAGCAATGATCTCTCAAGTCTCTCTATATGTGGTATTTGTGGATCCTTACCAAAATGTCACTTACCTATAGCTAATGGAATATTTAAGTGGAGCTCATAGGAGTGAAAAACAGCTCATACATATGTTGTCTAATCGAGCCATGGATCCAAAGGAACTCAGCATATAATTAAATCAAGATGTGCATATGTGGTGGAGTAAATGATAGTGATGGTAAAAATGTATAAGTAATAATAAAACTTAGTTTTCATTGCTCCTCATATTGCTATCTCTCCTCTTCTTTGATCTTTGCTTTGGGAGAACATGGGCTATCTCTTTTCTTTTTTTTTTCAGGTGGGTAGTAAATACCCCTAATTCTACTGTCGGACACTTGTCCATTTTTTCCGCTCAAGTGGGTATCTTTGTACCTCTAATTCTACTTCGGACACTTGTCCATTTTTACCTCTCGTCTCACTCTTTTTCTTTCTTTTCCGAGGTTCCGGGCACTTGCCCTTTTTTATTTCCTCGTATATTTTTGCATAACCCATGCCTCTTCTGCATTGAATCTTTTTAGAGAGAGAGAATAACAATACTTGGGACAGTGAGTGATAATATTATTTTTAGCAATTTTAATAAATGGTGGTGGATGGTGAGGTAGATGTGTGCAAGTGAATGTCTTAATTTAACCACATGAAAAGCTCCTAAGGGTCTACACAGCTCGATCAAACTCAATGTAAATAGTAAAAGATGTTATAGCAAGTATGGCTGTGGTAGGTAGTTTGTAATGCTAGGAACTCATCATGTGATTTGTAAGTTTTCAAAATAAATCTCCAGAACTTAGTGTAGTAGGAACAAGATAAACAACAGCTCAAACTCTATATTATGCCTTTCTCTTACCTAGACTTTAGTTTTATGCTTTCCATACATAGTAAATTAAGTTTTAGTAATTCCTGGAAGAACTCTAATATAAAAGCTAGGTACTTGAAAGTAAGCAAACAGAGCAACTATTCATCATTTCCATCATACATCTTTTTGGTCTTTTTATTTTTTCTAGAGATTAATATTTAGCAGATAAATAAAGCACACTTATCTACACACTCTTTTTATTTTGTTTTCATGTTTATAAAATGCAGTAAATTAAAGCAAGAAAATATTTATTGGGTTTTCTAAGTTTTTCTTTTAAGATAAAATACTAAAATAGAAAAGAATAAATAAGAAGTGCAAATAAAAACTTACTTGATAAATTGGGGAGGAACTCCCCCAAGCTGGATGTTGCTGTCGGTCTTAGCCGATGTTCCAGAACCGCATCATGGTTGTGATGTTGTCGTTCATTGTTGTTGTATCTTGTCTCAGCTCTTGTACTGCAACGACATGGTCCTGGTTCCATTTTTGTTGCTCTTCTAGGAATCTTCCATGTTCTGCTTGCGTGTTCTGGATGTCGAGGAGAGTGTTGTCGGTACGAGTGAAGAAAGCACCGGTCTCTTGATAGTAGTCATTCGTGAAAGCGTAGGAGGCGTCGGAGTATCGTCCTGCATCAAATTGGGGCGGAGGTCTGGATCCTGAAGCTCCATATGGATCAGTGGAGTACCTGCCCGTATGAAAAGGCAGGTTTGTCCACTGATGATCTTGGCTCTCCGGCCATGTCTCCTCTGTTGGTTCTTATGGTTGCGCATGTCGAACCCATGGGTCTCGAAGGACTCGAGGGTTATAATCGCAATAATGCAGGTGCGCTGCTTCTTCTGGTCCAGGATCAGCTCCATACCAGGTGCGTTCTTGATGGGTGGTCATCCTTTCAGATGCCACTCGTTGTGGAGCTCTCTGGTTCACTGGTATTGCTGCAATCTCAATCAAAAAGTTTTGAACAACGTAGAGGCCAAGGTTTGGGTTAGGTAACCGAATCTTGCCTCTATCATCATATAGCATATATATTATATTCCTCTCTTTCTTTAACATCCGAGCTTGTCTAAATGTGTCATAGCCATGATAAATTCTTAACTCATCTATGAAGTCCAACGATGAGTTTTCTAGTAAGTGAAGATTAAAGGCTAGACGAGTGATAAGTGAAGTACATCCTATTGGTCCCTGAAGACTAGGTACACTAAGCCAATGAGAAACTAATAGTGTAACAGGTGAAGTGGGTACTTTATTAATAGCAGCATATAAAAGTTGTAAATCTCTTACTCTTACTTTCCTAATATCATCACGATAGAAAAGATTGTACCCAAGCCATTTGTGGAACATCCTAAGAGTGGGGTGTTCCATGTCACTGGTTCGGGCTTGACTATAAAAAATTATCTCTAGATATTTCTCTCTAAAACTGGTGTCTCTCAAAATTAGGTAGGTCGGAGTCAATGTTCAGGATGCATCTTGAAGAGAAACCAAGATGGTCGCTCAGCTCTCTCCAAGACAACATAATCTCTTGTTTGAACATCCGAAAAACAATTCCCCCCTCATAATATTGTAAGGTGCAAAGAAATTCGAGGGTGAGAAGACGAGAACCCAGCTCAGTTATATTCCAAAAATTTGTCCAACCTATCATCTGAAAAATTAAGTCGAATTCAGTGTCCATACCTGTTTCTTGTAGTAAGATTGGATCAAGAGTAGGGGTGTAAATAAAATCTTTGTTCTTCAGTTGCTGATATACTTCTTTCTCTCTTCGGGTCTTTAGTCCAAGGTCTCCTATCTTGAGAAGGACCTTGACTTGCTGATTAGATGAAGATGACGGAGCTTGTGTGGGCGTTGGGTCGACGCTCATCTCTGACGGGTGTGAGGAGTGTCGGGATGAACTCCTTGTACCAATGTTCTTGAGAGCCTTCCTTGCATTCTTCACCTTCTTAAACATCCTGCAAACAAAAGTTGGCAAAAACACAACTAGTGGAAAATGTGAGAGAAAATATTAGTGGTCAGCTGTCCGGAATGTCAGTAGTCCAGGGGTTAATCGTTCACGAGAAGTTTCTATTTTGGTAGAGCCTCCCCCTAAACAACTTTTATTTCCGCTTAGACAATGGGATCACTACTTACTATGTGATACTCACTCTCTCACTCAAAAGAACTCCCAACCTTCTCACACTCAGAGCTATTCTCTGGAAACTGAGAACTACGAGCTTGCAAGGTTTTCTGAAATGTGTGTGTGAAGAGAAGGGGAGCTGGAGGTGGCCATTTATAGGCTGAGCAGGGAACAGGGCGGGCGCCCTGGGTAGGTGGGCGGGCGCCCACTTGTGGTGTCCATTCTGGCTGCCCTCTCTCCACTATCTCCTTTGCTTAATCTTTAAGCCAAAGAATAATTCAATGCTGGTGGTTGGCCGGTGGAAAAGTGTTGTTAGTGGAGATATGTTGGTGGATGAAATAATGTGATAGGATGTATGTGAGGTGAAGTGTATGACATGTGGGACCCAAGGAGTGTGGGTCATGCTTCTAGAAGGTTACTATAATTAAATATAATGTAGGAAAATCTATGAGAATTGAAACTTAATTAAAATGATTATGGAAAATATTTTTGTGCCTCCACAATAATTAATAAATATGGGTTGTTACACACCATGAATATTATTTATATGGGGCTTTTGATTATTATAATAATGCTATGAATAAATGTGACTAATGCAAGATTTAATTATGCAAGAATTTAAATATGAGAAAATTAATAATGCGGATAAATACCGATTTACCTCCCAGTGAGGGTTTGGGATTTTTAGGTCCCCCAAGCCGGACCTCCAAATCTTCTAATCTTCTGAATTACCTTCCTCTGGAGATGGTGTCTCCAGTGGTTCTTCATGAACTTCCTTCACTGTAGAGTCTCTCTCTGGTCTGGGTTTGAATGTGAAGTGTTCTTCTTGTCCGTTTATGTTGAACTTGATTTCTCCTTTCCCGACATCAATGTGGGCATTGACAGTGCTCAGAAATGGCCTTCCAAGGATGATGGACACTTTTGAGTCAGGACTCATGTCCAATACTATGAAGTCTACTGGCACGAGGAAATCTCTGATCTTGACTGAAATGTTTTCGGCGATACCCAACGGATGTCGAACCGATTGATCCGCTAGTTGTAGGCACATTGATGTTGGTTCTAGGGTCGCATGCTCAAGCTTTTTGTAGACTGATGCTGGCATCACACTGACACTTGCTCCGAGATCACAAAGTGCATTATTGAAGTGTTGGTTTCCGATCGAGCAATCATAGTGGGGCATCCTGGATCTTCCTTCTTCTTTGGTGGTTTGTTGAGGATGGCAGCACTACATTCTTCTGTCAGCTTGATAACCTCAGTGGTGGGCAGTGGTCTCTTCTTCTTAAGAATATCTCTGATGTACTTCGCATATGTAGGTACCTGTATGGCATCGAGCAGAGGTATGTTGACATATAATTTCTGAATGACCTCTACAAACTTACCAAACTGCTCATCCGACTGCAGTCCTCTGTTTCTCCTGGGAAATGGCAAATAGTTGGTGTCGTAAAAATCTTTCCTCATTTCTCCAGTTCTTGGTGGTTGTAGCAGATCTTCTGCTTCAACTGGGCTTTCTTCTTCTATCACTGCTGGTTGCACTGGTGCTGATGTTCTTTGTTTCTCTTTTGGGTATGGGGGATCTCTGGTGGCTTTTCCTCCTCTAGTAGTTATGTTCTTTACCTGCTCAATGTTAGTAGTAACAGGCAGTGCAGCAGCTAGCTTTATTAATTTAAGCTCTACCCTTTTATTAAGAGTGTTTTGCACATCAAAGGCAGTTAGTAGAAAATCCATTTTATTGTGTATATCTTTTAGAGATGATTCATTTGTATCTAGCCTTTGTTTAACTTCATCATTAATTTTAGTTTGTTGAGCAATTATCTCTTTTAATGAAAGTTGTTTAAAATTATTACCTGAATTCATGCCTTTGCTATTGGGTTGACTCGAAGTTGGTTGATATTTGTATGTTGTCTCAATGGCCCTTTGATCTTCTTTGAACTTGGCCCTCTGGTCAATCCAATGGAGCAAATTTTCCATCTTGGTTGATAATGCTTTTACTTCTTCTGGTATTTCTTCAGTTTGATGACATTGTTGAGCTTTATCTTGGAACCAGCTTTGGTTTTCTGCTATCTTATCCAAAAGTATCTCTGCTTTTCCAGTTGTAAGCTCCAAGAATGATCCTTTAGCAGATGCATCTAGGCACTCATGAGCCTTCTGGGTTAATCCGTGGTAGAAGGTCTGCATAAGTAACCATGTGGCCATTCCATGGTGAGGACAATCTGATATGTATCCTTGAAAATGCTCCCATGCTTCTGAAATGGCTTCTGTCTTCTGCTGTTGGAAACTGACAATATTTCCTCTTACGGCATTTGTTTTGCCTATGGGGAAAAACTTTGATAGAAAGGCATCTGACAAGTTCGTCTAGTGGTTGATGTTATCTTGATGAGTGTAGAACCACTTCCTTGCTGTCCCTTCTAGTGAGAATGGAAAAAGGCGAAGCAGTATGACGTCTTTGTCAACTCTGTTGATGTGGATTGTGCTTCCAATCTCTAAGAAATTCTGCAAGTGTGCACTGGCATCTTCATGTGCCTTTCCACTGAATTTTGTAGTTTGCACCAAATTGATGAGGCTTGACTTGAGCTCAAACTCGGGTACTCCTTCTTCTACTGCAAATCTTGGGACAGTTGGAATGTTCTCAAGACTTGGAGCAGAGAATTCTTGCAAGGTCTTTTGTGCCATAGCTTCAGCAATTGGTAGCTAGCTTCTTCTTCTCTTGATTGCTTTGGTTCTGATGATGAAGAGTTGAATGTACCCAAAGTCAATCCTGATATACCCTGTATAAAAATATAAACATAGAAAAACAGCAAGGTGAACTGCCAAAGCAGAGGTCCTTGTTATGATTTCTCACTTAGTAGCTATTTTTATGCAATTATTTCTCTATAGTCTAGTCTAATATTTTATATGAATAACCTTGACTGATTTTCTGGCTTTCCTTACCGTTCCTATATATTACCCTTTTGGTCCCCTTATGACTTACTTATGAGACTCCCCGGCAACGGCGCCAGAAATGCTTGTTGACACTAGCTAACACCACTTAGATACTAGGTTGTCATCCCCAGCATGGTGCCAGAGTGTACAAAGGTATTTATAAATATAAAGGCTCTCTAGAAAATAATTTATTCTATCCGCAAGCGCACAAATAAAACACCTCATTGTAGCATTTCACCAGGATAAGTATTCCAGGTATCGTTATTTATAATTTTGCTCAAGGGATGAAATTTGAATAAGGGCAAAACCTATCAAGGCATAGACTAGAGATAAACTTGCAAGAACATGATTACTAATGAGAAACTCGTCACACAGTCACTTACTTTAGCAGGGGGTAAACCATAAAGATAATGATAATGAATTATAAGTTCAAGGGATAAATAACACAGCGATTAGAAAATAGACTACTCCTCATATATGTAGGTGATGTCGGATTAGCTAGAGAATGGATTCTAAGTTATCTTCTATCTACTAAGTCATAATCTACTCTAGTTATCTACAAGATCATATATAGCATAAAAGACTCTTCATTCATGTATAAGGAACATTGATAAAGTAAATCAGAGCATCGCACGACTTACTCCACAATACCGGTTCTGCCTGTCCTATCAACGGAGGGTGGACTATATAAGAATCAACGAAGCTGTCACTATCACGAACTACCACACGACCCGGCCAATAGGATACATTTGCAGATAAATAACATCTAAGCACCACGCTCACATGTGATCTATCACCTAACTCCCTCGCGTCAAGAGCTAAGCGCTTTGCCAACTTATACATAAACTCATTATCAATCATAACTATATCAAATATAGAACTAGAGCAAACTAAGAACATAATAATTAGAGACATAATGCAATTAGAACAAAGAATTAGAGAAAGATATGAATAATACCAATCTTTATTACCGAAGATCCAAATCTAGAGCGTAGTGCTCTACTTCTCTAATTGCTATCTAATCAAACCTCTAAACTTGAAGGATTAGGGAGTAGCTAATTCTAATTCTCTGTGGGAGAGAAGCTCTAAACCCTAACTTTGATGGCTACCTCTGAATAATGATTTCTTCTCTTCTCCTCCCCCTCCAGGGGTGGAGAGGCCTTGGTTTTATAGTCCCTTCAAGTGAATGTGGGCCGTTGGATCAAACCGACATAAATTGTATGGTTTAGATTCATCCTTTAGGTCGGTGGAGCGTAGTCCCGAAAGAGAGTCCCGATTGGGGTCCAACCCAGGGCGGGCGCCCTACCTCTGGCCTCGTTCGGCCTCCGCTTCCTTCCCGTGGCTTCTGGACTCTTCTAGATTGAAGAAAATTGCGTGGCACGTAATTATCTCGTTGTAAACATGACATGTGGGCCTTCTCTCCATATTCTCTGATAACCCCCTGCAGAAATAGATAAACACCAAAGCTCGTGGAATTCTGTCAGATAAAACCCTAATTCTAGATGTTTGTTTCATATTGATCCGTTTTTTTATGTTTATTTGATTATTAATTTTAGTACTTAAGGACCGTCAACACTTGACAAAGAGATCAAGTGCTGAAGCTTCTCAAAGTGTTGCTCTCACTTATCCACTCTCCAATCACTCTAAACCTTAGGTGAATCAATGTTAGGAGCAAAGAGGAAGAGGAGAGAGGAGTCTTGAATGCTTGGGAGCTGTTTTGTCTGAGGGTTGGTCGCAATGAATGAGTGGGTAACGGTTAGAATGAGAGAGAGGGCCATTTATACTACTGGGAGAAAAGTCTGCTCAGACTACGTCGAAAGTTTAAACATAGAGCCCGGGACTTCCGACACACACTAGAAAACATTGTACAAGAGACAGACAAAGTCTGCGCGCAAAGACAGTGTCGGAACTCCCAACGTACGTCGGGACTTCCGACGCGTCAGCACTGCTGACGGAAGCTGGAACTGCAGGCGCGCTTGCGAGGGAGAAGACACCCAGAGTCTTAGCATCGGGACTTCCGACGCTTGTCGGGACTGCTGACAAGTGCGCGCGCAAGACTTAGCGTCAGGAGTTCTGACTCACGTTGGGACTTCCGACGACCACTGTCTCCATGCAACACGTTGGCAGTTCCGACCCGCGTCGGGACTTCCGACACCAGTAGTCACAGAAAAGGTATCTAAGTGCTTGTGAGGTGCTAGAGTGTCTCTAAAAAGTTTTAGTTTAAAGACTTGAGCACTCTATCTTCCCCAGACCAACAACTTTTGAACCCCTCTTGATAGTACGGCATACCTAAACCCAAAGTAAAATAAATAAACAATTAAGCTCTAGGTTGACTCCAATGCCCTTCTCAAAACCAAATATTGGGGGGACTCCATTTCATGTTTTGTCAAACCTTTGAATCTTTCATGATGACTAGTAGCTGTAGCAAATCTCAAATAGAACACATTAGTCCCTAAGTTGGGTGTCATCACTACACCAAAACCCACATAGGGGGCAAATGCACTTTTAATCTCCCCCTTTTTGGTGCTTGATGACAACCAAGTTTAGTCTTATAAATGAAATTCAAAAGCTTTTGGAGTCCAAAATTTACAGTGAGCTCCCCCTTGATGTATGCATGAATTTGAATTTCAATGGTGATTGTCATCACTCGAAAAGCATACATCAAAAACAAGCTCCTCCTAAATTTTGCACTCCGTGGGGTGCGGCAAATGTGAACAAGAATATATCCGTGAAAGAATATGTAATATGACATTTTATATTCACACAACAAAGTGAAGAGAATAAGATGGCGAAGAAGTGAAGATAGACCTTAAACTAGCACATGGGCATCAAGAAAACACAATCATCAATCAAACAAAAGAGACAAGCACAAGTAAACAAAGTAGATAGATTGACGATTAACCAACTTTTCCTACAAGCATCCAACTCACACAAAATATATAGTTGTCCATCACATAGTGCCACCACAAGACATAGTTAAGCCAAGCTAAGAGGTTTTAAGCCCACTAGGAATATCTAGCTTATTACATGAAAGATCAAAGCCTAACACTCCCTCTTTGTCAACAAGTGCCAAAAGGGGTAGGCCGCGATAGAGAAGAAACAGCTACTCAATATCAAAGTCCTCATCGTCACCATCGTCGTCGTCATCGCCATCATCATCATCATCTTCTTCTTCTTCACGGTATTCCTCATCCTCAGGAGCAGCCACGCCTTTGCCATGAGGGCGAGAAGTAGCCTCATCCTAATAGGCTTGGCAAGCCTCATCATAAAGAGCAAGAGGATCACGAGGAGGCACAAACAGAGGAGGAGGCGAGGAGACAACACCAGCCTGCTGCTCAAGACGATAGAGCCTCTCCTAAATATCATGTTGCCGCTGAGCACTAGCACAACACTGTCCAAACATATAAGTCATGAGAAACTTGAACTTGCTGGGCTTCTTGCCTTTGCCAGAGGAAGTGAGAGGCTGAGAACTGGTGGAGCGGGAAACAACAGGAGGCGAAGGGGTAGCAGGACGGGAACGAGCGGAGGGAGGACCACCACGGCGAGGAGGAGCTGCACCACGTGCCTTCAAAGCCCGAGCAGCTTGGACGGAGACCCGATTTGCCAGTCTCAGGACCTTGTTATTAGAGCCATCAGAAGAAAAGCGAATGCCTGAAACCTACTGAATGATATGCATGATGTACGGAGCATATGGAAGGTTCCGGACCGGATCCTCAGAGGCATCATGAATCTTGTTCCAGATGTACCGGATGACCGAGAACTTCTGGAAGTCATCCCCAAAACGAGCTAAAACCTTCTGAGAATCATCCCGAAGAAAAGTAGAGTCCCCTTCCTTGGGGTACAAGATCTGCCGGAGAATGTTGTTGAGCACATAGTAGGGCTTCAGATACACTGTCTGTCCATCAGTAGGGAAACCCTCCAGATACATGAACTAGTACTCAGACATAGCCACATCCTCATAATCAGTGATCTCAGCTGCACGGCGATCATGACCATTGAGTCCAAGCAAGCGAACTAAGGTGACAAAGTCTACCTTGTAGTGATGACCCTCAGTGGTCTAGTGAATAACATCAGTGTCACTCTTGCTGTCCGTCTCATGAAAGTAGGAGGCATGGAACTACATGATGATCCCATTGTTCCAGTGCCTGTGAAACTCCATCAACCTAGAGAGGCCCATGTTGCGTAGGTCTTCCACCATTTGCCGAAGTTCTTGATCTTTGAATGTGGTGGAAAGGGAATACTCAATGATGTGCTTCATTTGAATAACTGGAGGCTTCCCTTTCTTAAGAGACTTGCGGTAAAGAATAGAATCATAGTAATAGAAATGGAAGTAGTGCTAGAAACAAGACTGAAGGCAGAGATCCTTCTCATCTTCAGCATAGAGATTGTGGCTCCGAAAGGATCTGATGTCACATACGTTGTGGCAGAAATCAATGGGACGAGGAGGAGCCCAGCCACCAAGATTAGGAGCAATCTCAGGGCACCGCACGACGGGGGCCGAAGAGTCAAAGGGGACAAGCCTAGAGACAGGACACTCTGGCCCGTCATACGGTGATCGAAGAGGAGCGGTAAGAGTCCGACCAGCACGCTCAAGCTCCTCTTCTTCAGGATCAACTTCGGTGTCCCGCCCAGTGGGATCAGGAGCCCGGTGCGAGGAAGGAGGGGGAACCTCCATAGAAGGCGTCGACCCTTGCCTAGAAGCACGGGCAGCGGCAAGGTGAGAACCACCAGAACCAGCCCAAGGAAGAGCGGCTTTGGTGCGGGGGGCAGCTGCTTGGTCCTGGTTCGTCTTGGACCGCTTCTCAACATGGCGAGAAGGATTCTCACGAGTCATCACTATAAGACAAGATAAATACAACTAAGGCGCAAGGCAACAGCCATGAAAGACATGGAACATGGTGGAGTGGAGAAAGCAATGGAGCAAAGGAACTCGAGGTCGGAAGTCCCGGTAGGAGCCGGGAGTCCCGACAATTGGAACTCCCGACTGCCGTCGGGACCTCCGACGCGAGAGGTCGTGAAAACTCCAACGCGAGCCCATGGGGGGGAGAGAAGACAAGAGAAAGCACCTGCGAGGGAAGAGATAGAGGCACGACGAAGACCGACACGGAGGCGAGGAACTGAGGAGGAAAGCCGAGCACACCCGGGGTCGGACGCGCACCGGGGCAGGGCGAGGGCAGTCGCGCACTGGGGTAGTGAGGGCGGCCACACATGGGGGCAGCACGTGGGTGTACCACGGCCGGGCAACACGCTGACGGGGAGCGCGAGGCAGGCGGATCTGGTGCGGATCGGGTAGGGAGGAGGAGGAGGCGCGGGGGGGAGGGAGGGGGGAAACTGCGGTCAAGAGAGAGTTACAGCGGGACGGACAAAGGGTAAAGGGGGGTCAAGCCACAGTCAATGCAGAGAGAACCGCACGAGACAGATCTGTGTCGGGACTTCCGACACACGTCGGAACTTCTAACGCAAGTCGGCCCGACGCCACCCAGAACCCCCGACGCAGGACAGGCACCGCAACCTCGTCAGAACTCCCAATGCATGTTGGGACTTCCGATGTAGGAAGACCTAAAATCCTGAAAACATGAACTCCCTGTGAATTGTGGGGAAGAAATATGATAGACACAAATGATTTCAAGGATGACTAGAGGACAAGCAAGCATTACATGACCATAGTCATCCATGAAACCTATATCAAATTAGGTTTTGAAAAACAACATACAAAGTTCTGCCAAAAGTTTTCTCCTACCTAGATCAAGCAAATTATGTGCAAGACATCAAGTTAGGTTACGAGAATCAATGATATTTAGTTCACTCCTCAAATCACAAAATCTTGACTCATCTAGGGGCTTTGTGAACATATCGGCTAGTTGCTTATCGGTGCTCACATGATGAAGTGCGATATCTCCTTTCGCTTCGTGGTCTCTCAAAAAGTAATGCCGGATGTCTATGTGCTTTGTTTGAGAGTGGTTTATAGGGTTGTTTGCCAACTTAATGGCACTCTCAGTGTCACACAAAAGAGGAATCTTGGTTAGCTCACAACCGAAGTCTTTGAGGGTTTGCTTCATCCAAAGTAGTTGGGCACAGCATGCACCGGCCGCCACATACTCGGCCTCAGCGGTGGACAAAGCAATAGAATTCTGCTTCTTAGAGCTCCAAGACACCAATGACCTACCAATAAATTGGAAAGTCCCAGTTGTACTCTTTTGACTTACTTTGCAACCGGCATAATCCGAGTCGAAATAACCAAGTAATTCAAAAGTGGAGCCATTGGGATACCACAAGCCAAGATTAGGAGTGTGCACTAAATACCAAAAAATTCTCTTAACAGCCATTAGATGACATTCTTTTGGACTAGCTTGAAATCTTGCACACATGCACACACTAAGCATAATATCGGGCCTAGATGCACAAAGGTAAAGGAGGGATCCAATCATGCAACAGTATACCTTTTGATCGACGTCTTTTCCTCCTTGATCAAGGTCAAGATGCCCACTTGTTGGCATCAGTGTTTTGATGGGTTTGGCTTTGTCCATGTCGAACTTCTTTAGCATATCATAGGTGTACTTTGTTTGACTTATGAACATGCCATCTTTGAGTTGCTTAATTTGAAATCCAAGAAAGAACTTCAACTCACCCATCATAGACATCTCAAACCCGTTCGTCATAATCCTACTAAATTCCTCACAAAAAACTTCATTAGTACTACCAAAAATTATGTCATCGACATATATTTGGCACACAAAAATATCATTATTGACTTTGCGAGTGAACAAGGTAGCATTGGCTTTTCCTATCTCAAATCCTTGTTTGAGTAGAAAGTCCTTTAAGCAATCATACCAAGCTCTAGGGGCTTGTCTAAGCCCATAGAGTGCTTTGTCGAGCTTGTAGACGTGGTTTGGAAACTTGGGATCTTCAAAGCCTGGTGGTTTCTCAACATACACCAACTCGGATAGGGGGATATTGAGAAATGCACTCTTCACGTCCATTTGATATAGCTTGAAATCATGATGGGCAGCATAGGCTAGTAGAATACGAATTGATTCTAGCCTTACCACCGGTGCATAGGTCTCCCAAAAATCCAAGCCTTCTATTTGAGTGAATCCTTGAGCCACCAATCTTGCCTTGTTCCTTGTCACCACACCATGCTCATCTTGCTTGTTTCGGAAGACCCATTTGGTTCCAATCACATTTTGGTTGGGCCTTTCCACCAAGGACCAGACTTCATTCCGTGTGAAGTTGTTCAACTCTTCTTGCATGGCCATCATCCAATCCTCATCATCAAGTTCTTCCTCCACCGTACGAGGTTCCAAAGGAGAAACAAACAAGTAATATTCACAAAAACTTGCTAAACGAGAACGTGTCGTTACGACACGTCGAATGCTTCCCAAAATGTTTTCAACGGGCGGATCCCGTTGAATGGATTGATGTACTCTAGGATGTGGCACTTGAGTTGATCTTCTTCATCATCACAACCATGATCTATTGGAGGACCAAGACTCTGATCTTGTGGAGGATTGTCTTCACTTGTATGGTCAAGGTTAAGATGAGGTTGAGCTTGCACATTGTTGCCACCATCTTCATTGATTCTTGATACGGAAGCTTCACCATGCTCATTGGATGAGCCATGATGAATGGTAGTATCATGATCAATATGCATAGCACTTTCTTCATCATCATCTTCAACGGGCTTGTTGACACCGTTTTTGGGCACGTGTCCATAATCGGTAAAAGTATAGATCGGCAGGATAAGGCTGTGGTGTTTGGTCTGCAGGGAGAGTTGCCGATGGAGATGGTCGCCGATGGAAGGGTGAACGAACGTGATTAAGTCCATAAGTGGTGACATGTCTGTGCCGATGGCTACGACAAGGAAATATGCCGATGAGAAGGGAATATGCCGATGATTTGGAGGGAGAGCCTGGAGGCTGCCGATCGGTTTGTGGAGTTGTTCGAGTTCGTCACGGAAGGATAGTTTTATGTTTTCCTTAGTTGTTTAAGTCGTTTTGTATACGGATTCTGTGTAATTTGGAATTCGAGTTCTAGTCGTGTCTGATTGTAGCTCTTTGAGCAGGGTATAAATATAGACCCTAGGGCCTTGTAATGATATCTGTTAATCAATCAAACACACGTTTTTACTCATATTCCAGCATCTACTTTTTCGACGACTTCGTCATACTTTTTCCTTTTCATTACGAGTTCTTAGGAATTCGTCGACTTAAGCTCGGCGCGTTCTCAAGTTCCGCGTGAGTACCTCTTAGCCGTGACATCCGGGCGCATCGCTGTTGTCAGGACTAAAGTATTCGAGTTACCACCTTTGCCGATAGTAAGGTCAAATCGGCTGGCACGCCTTAACGTTTGAATCGGGTATTAGCCCTTTGTGTTTGCAGACCAGTTTTTGCACCAACACATCTTTTGGCACGCCCAGTGGGACCGATTCAAGATCAAGATCAACATGTCGACTTCTGAGTTTGATCAAGAGAACGTCATCCCCGTGACGGAAGCCAATCTCAAGGATGAGCAGAAGCAAGCTATTGCTAAATCCATGGAGGATTACAAGCAGCAATGCCTGAGGTCCTTTAGCATAAGCAGGAGCGGTGAGGTGATTCAGAAGGACGCACTACCGGCACCTCGGCAGGTTACTTTTGAGTCCAATCCTGGCAAACTTCAAGAGATGGTTGACAGCGCTATCAACCGTGCTTTGATCAACCAAGCTGGTGTACTGTCTAATACGGTTTTCAATGCCGTGGCAAGAACTTTCAAGGAAGGACAATTGCCACCAGATTACGAGGGCCCCACTTATCACCAGCCAAAGTCACCAGCCGTCACAGCTCCATCGGCTGCTACGGCCGCTGCGGGTATGGAGATTCCTGTTCCGCCAAGCACCTTGGGAGTCACCAATGGACAGTCTATGCCGATGACAACTAATCCACAGACTTCAGATGGGCAGATTAAACTTGCCACAGATCTGTTAGCATCAGCGATGACAGGGTTAACTCCTCCTCCCAACTGGTGGGGTTATGGCATGCCTCCAGAGTTAACGCCGGGTACATCGCAGACGACTGATATGAGAGGCAAAACTCCTATGGCATCGGCACCTCCCAATATGCCGATGAACCAGAGTCCCCAGTACACTACAACTACTACTGCAAGACCTTACACTGGGAATTCTCAAGCTCCAATGTTCCAGATGCCTAACGCATCGGCAGACTCGATGCTGATGCAACAGAGGTCTATGGCTCAATCAGGGTATGTCAATTCAATGATGATGCCCAATTACCAGTCATCGGCAGGGCCTGTGCCGATGAGCGCTAATAATGGATGGCTTGGGCAGCAAGTCTTTCCACAAACACCCCAACAGAGTCACCAGGCTACAGGGTTCCAGCAAGGACAGATCTATCCGGGGTTCCAGAATCAGGGGATCCCTAACCAGCCAATGAATCTCGGGCAGCAGGTCAGCGAACAGCAGATTGGCGGGCAACAGCTTGGTGATCTACAGGGTGGAGACCAGATGATCAACCCAATGTTCCGTGCAGATCGTGCACCGAACAGACACGTGGAGGCTTACCAGCAGGCACCTGATCCGCAACCGCCCCATCGGCAAGATGCCGATGCATACTGGGCCGATAAGATTGCTGAAGTAATGAGAGACCAATTCGGGATAAAACCCAAAGTCAATACTTACTCTTATCGGGCACCGTATCCTCCTGCATACGACTTGATCCCGCTTCCACATCGGTACAAGGTACCGGATTTTACTAAGTTTTCTGGGCAGGACGACACGTCAACCATGGAACACATCAACAGGTTCATCATTCAATGCGGAGAAGCTGGTAACAGGGACGAGTTAAGGGTTCGTCTTCAGATTCGACAAGCCCAACGCCTTTTACCTGGTTTATATCACAACCTCCCAATTCAGTGATTACTTGGGCCGATCTGGAAAAACAATTCCACAAATACTTCTTTTCTGGGGTCCATGAGAAGAAGATCCCCGATTTGGTCAAATTAAAGGCAGCGTAATGATGAATCAGTTGAGGGTTTTGTACAGAGGATACGGGAAGTCAAGAACAAGTGCTATAGTCTGGTTCTAGACGATCGGCAGCTAGCCGATTTGGCTTTCCAGGGTTTGTTGCCACACATCAGGTACAAATATGCATCTCAGGAGTTTGAAAGCTTAAGTCATCTGGTGCAAAGAATCTCTGATCAAGACATCAAGCCGTTTGAACCCAAGAGAGCATAGAACAAAAAGGTGTCGTTCGTTGATGAAGCAACAAGCTCGGATTCTGACGAGGAACCAGTCATCGGCTTGGCAGAGTGGGTGAAAAACAAGAAGCCGATGTCTTGTCCTTTTGGACATAAAGAACCAGAGAAATTTGTGTTTGACACCGCTAAAGCCGATAGGATATTCGACTTTCTGCTCCAGGAAGGTCAGATCAAACTGTAACCTAATCACGTGATCCCATCGGCTGAAGAATTAAAAAGGATGAAATATTGCAAGTGGCACAATGCAACTTCTCATGACACTAACGAGTGCAAGGTGTTCAGACAGCAACTGCAATCGGCTATAGAATCTGGGAGAATCAAATTTGACAGCTCCAAGACCCAGAAGCTGATGAAGATTGACCAACATCCTTTCCCAACAAACATGTTGGATGCTAAGGGAAAAGCCAAGGTCTTAACCTCAGAAGCAGCCGAAAGAAGTGCATCGGTGGATCCTCAGCATCAAGTCACTACTGCCGATGCGAGAGGAAGGGGCTTGGTCCAGGAAGGAACCAGCTCACGGAGGCCTCCCCGATCTGGGATTGTAATAACTCACATAAGGCCTCAGGAAACTTGGCAGCAACGAGAAGATCGGTACCGGCGCCAGCAAGAAGATTATCGTCGGGAAGAAGAAAGACGCCGACAGGAGTGGAATCGGCATAGGGATCACTGGAATTGTCCGTTCTTCATCCATTGCTGGGAGGAGAATATCAAGCTTCCTACTGTCAGAGATTGCCCTGAGTGCAACGGTTATGATCGGTACGACAGGTCCGACCGGAACTATCGTGATAATGATCGGCGCTTCGATGGGCCGATTAGAGGGAGAGCATCCGTCCATGATCGGCTGGGGGGCAGACTCAGTGTGCACGACAGGCTTGGTGATCGTGTCCAATATTTTCCCAGAAACCAGGAAGAACTTGAGGAGATGGTTAATGCACGAGTTCCCAACGAATTCATATTTTGCAGGGATGCCAATACGCATCGGATGGAGTCAAGGGAAAATCATCGCCCAGCAGCAAGGCAGAGGCCGCTTCCTCCATGGTGTCCAGAGGGGTTGACCAAGACACAGAAAAGGAGGTTGCATCGCGAAAGGTGAGAAGGGCTAGGCAAGGGCGAGAACTCTGGTCAGTCTGGAAATCAGCAGCAATCAGATCCCAAGGGGGAAGGTCCATCGGCAGATGTCAACATGGTCTTTATGTTGCCGATGGAGTTTCTTGCACCATCCAGTGATAATGAGTTGGAATTTTCCGACCAAATAGCTCAATTGGCCCTGGATCCGATGACAGCTATCTTCAAGAAACCTGCCGATGACGAAAGACAACATCTCAAGGCTCTGTTTGTCAAAGGGAGGGTTGATGGGCAGCCAATGACCAAGATTCTAGTTGATGGTGGGGCTGCTATCAACATCATGCCGTATGCAGTATATCGGAAGCTTGGGAGAGGGGATCAGGATTTGACCAAGACCGATATGATGCTTAAAGACTTTGAAGGGAACGTGTCTCCAGTCAAGGGGGCAATATGTGTAGAGTTGACCATCGGCAGCAAAACCTTGCCGACAACCTTCTTTGTGATCAGTGGAAAGGGTGCTTACAACTTGCTATTGGGGAGAGATTGGATTCACGCTAATTGTTGCATCCCGTCTACAATGCACCAATGCTTGGTTCAGTGGGTAGGAGACAAAATTGAGATTGTCCCGGGAGATTCTTCTTATGTCATTGCGTCGGCAGAGGCGGACACCTATGAGAGGACTAGGTGTATTTCGGGAGAAGTATGGGAGAAGGATTTTCTCAAGGTTGCCGATTACGAGATTCCACCGATCCAAGCAGTCGGTTCTGACGAAGGATTTTAATGGATAGGTTCGCCGATGATGGAAAGTTAGGCCAGGGATTCACATCGGCTGATGATCTAGTAGAAGTAGATATAGGTAGTGGTGATAAACCTAGACCCACTTTTATTAGTGCTAAGTTAGATTCTGAGTGTAAGCAACAGTTAACTGATTTGTTAAAGGAATATAAAGATTGCTTTGCTTGGGATTATACTGAGATGCCTGGTTTGGACCGATCAATTGTTGAACATCGGTTGCCTATCAAGTCTGGATTTCGGCCACATCAACAGCCAGCTCACCGATGTAACATCCTCCATGATATTAAGGCCGAAATCACCAAACTTATTGAAGCTAATTTATTCGGTAGTGTCGGTATGCCGAATGGATTTCCAATGTTGTTCCGGTCTACAAGAAGAATGGGAAGCTTCGGGTATGCATTGATTTCAAGAATCTCAATAAAGCTACGCCGATGGATGGATACCCAATGCCTGTTGCCGATCTACTGGTTGACGCCGCGGCTGGGCATCGGATCATTAGCTTTATGGATGGCAATGCAGGATACAATCAAATATTCATGGCAGAAGAAGATATTCCCAAAACCGCATTTAGATGTCCTGGTCATGTCGGGTTGTTTGAATGGATAGTCATGACCTTTGGCCTGAAGAACGCCGGTGCTACTTATCAAAGGGCCATGAATTTTATATTTCATGAGTTCATCGGCAAGCTGGTGGAGATTTATATTGATGATGTGGTGGTTAAGTCTGGGGATTTCACGAAGCATCTTGCCGATTTGCGGAAGGTGTTGGAGTGCACAAGGAAGCATGGATTGAAGATGAATCCTAATAAGTGTGCATTTGGTGTATCGGCAGGACAATTTCTTGGTTTCATGGTGCATCAAAGGGGGATTGAAATTAGTCGAAGATCTATTGATGCCATCAATAAGATAGTGGCCCCTACCAACAAGACTGAGCTCCAATCCTTGATCGGCAAGGTAAATTTTATCAGAAGATTTATATCTAATTTGTCTGGTAAAATTCGTGCGTTCAGTCCTCTTCTTAAGTTAAAGACCGATCAAGAGTTTGTTTGGGAAAAAGAACAGCAGTTAGCTCTGGATGAAATCAAGAATTATTTAGTAAGTCCTCCAGTTCTAATTCCACCTCAGCAAGGAAAGCCCTTCAGGTTGTATTTGTCTACCGATGGGATAGTCATCGGTTCGGCTTTAATTCAGGAGTTTGAAGGGAAAGAGCGTGTAATTTATTATTTAAGCAGGAGGTTGATTGATGCTGAGACCAGGTATTCGGCTATTGAGAAACTGTGCTTGTGCTTATATTTCTCTTGTATCAAGTTGAGGCACTACTTGTTGTCGGCCGAATGCACTGCTATTTGCAAGGATGATGTAGTCCGGTACATGCTGTCCATGCCAATTATGAGTGGCAGGATAGGTAAATGGATTTTGGCGCTGTCGGAGTTCGATTTGCGTTATGAATCGGCTAAGGCGGTCAAGGGACAGATTATGGCCGATTTTGTAACTCAGCATTGCGGTACAGTGGGGGCTTTGGAAATTGTACCTTGGACGCTTTTCTTTGATGGGTCTACATGTGACCGGGGGGCAGGAATCGGCATAGTACTAGTTTCCCCTCGGGGAAGGAAGTATGAGTTTTCCTTGCTGATTGTTGCCACGTCAACAAATAATCAGGCTGAGTATCAAGCTTTAATAAAAGGATTAGAGTTGCTGAGGGATGTTCATGCTGATGCTGTTGAAGTCTTCGGGGATTCTATGCTAGTTATAAATCAATTGGCTGGGAGCTATGAAAGCCGAAGTGAAGTTCTCATAACTTATTACGAGAGGAGCATGCAACTGTTAAAAGAATTCAAAGACTTCCGATTAGAGTATGTTCCTCAACTGCATAATGAAGAAGCCAATCGGTTGGCTCAACATGCCTCGGGATATCAGCCTATGATTAATACAATATCGGCAATTGGTACCGATGACTGGAGAAAAGAAATCATTGATTATTTGAAGGACCCATCTAAGAAAGTTGAAAGACGAGTTCGGTTTCAAGCAACCAAATACGTGCTCCTCGAAGACGAATTGTATTATCGGACTATTGATGGAGTTCTTCTCCGATGCTTAGGTGATGATGAAGCTAAGAGTTTGATGGGAGAAATCCATGAAGGGGTGTGTGGAGCACATCAGTCGGCTTTTAAGATGAAGTGGATGATTAGGAGGAATGGATATTATTGGCCGACTATACTTGAGGACTGCTTTAAATATTTCAAAGGATCTCAAGGGTGTCAGAAGTTTGGTAATATTCAGAGGGCACCTGCACCGGCTATGAATCCTATTATAAAGCCCTGGTCGTTCCGAGGATGGGCTATCGATCTGATCGGCCAGATTTATCCATCATCCAGCAAAGGGCATAAGTTTATTCTGGTTGCAACCGATTATTTCACTAAATGGGTTGAAGCTGTTCCTTTGAAGAAAGTCACATCGGCTAATATGATTGATTTTGTGAAAGAGCACATTATTTACCGATTTGGGATTCCTCAGACAATTACTACCGATCAAGGCACCATGTTTACATCGGGGGAATTTGACGAATTCGCAATCGGTATGGGGATTAAAGTATTGAACTCTTCTCCTTACTATGCTCAAGCCAATGGGCAGGCCGAGGCGTCTAACAAAGGGATTATTAAGCTTATTAAACGGAAGATTGAAGAGAATCCTAGAAGGTGGCACACATTATTAAATGAGGCTTTATGGTCATACCGGATGGCTTGTCATGGATCGCCCAAGGTTTCACCTTATCAGTTGGTGTATGGACATGATGTAGTATTGCCTTGGGAAGTTAAGGCTGGATCTAGGCGACTATCTTTTCAAAATCAATTGGCTGCTGATGACTATGCTACTTTGATGACAGACGAGTTGGATGATCTGGCAGGACATCGGTTGAGGGCTTTGATGAGTATAGAATAGAATAAGAAAAGAGTTGCCAGATGGTATGATAAGAAGGTAAAGGCTAAGGAATTTGCCGATGGAGATTTGGTATGGAAGTTAATCCTACCGATCGGGACTAAAAGTTCAAAGTTTGGCAAGTGGTCTCCTAATTGGGAAGGTCCCTATCGGATAAATCGATCGGCTCCTGGTAATGCCTACATTTTAGAGACTCTCGAAGGAGTTGAATTTCCCAGAGCATTAAATGGCAAGTATTTAAAGAAGTACTACCCCAGCATATGGGTCGATGCATAAAAGTTTAAATGCCGATAACACTCCTATCGGCTAGATTAAAATGTTTGGGGCAGGACTTAATGTTTCAAAAGACGCCGATAACAGTCCTATCGGCTAGACTGAACATCAAAGAAGTTGAAGAGCAGGAAGAGGCAAGTGTGTTGCCGATGAAGAGTTCACATACTTAGTAGCGCTTGGATGGCCTATATAGCGCGTAGGCGGATCTGGTCGGCTGCTTCTATCTCCTTGACATCTTCATCGGCAGAACCTTCTATTGGCTTCAATTTCTTCTTCAGCTGCAGTGCTTTGCGACCATGGGTGTTTCGCTCTTGCTCGAGGTGTTTGATGGTCTTCGGCAGTTGACTTTCTTCCTGTTGGGCTTGGGATAGGGCATCCTCCACTTGCTTGAGTTCTGCCAACAGGGCTTCTCGTTTTGCCGATAGGTCGGAGATCTTCTGCTTCAATGCATCGCCTGAGGATTTCAAGGTGTCGATGTTCTTGTGCTTCTGATCGGCTAAGAGTTTCTCTTTCATCATTTCCTCGGAGAGCTGGGTCTGAGCAGCTCTATCGGCAAGGCGCCGAGTGGCTCTCTGGTACTGCAGCTGGCGACTTTCTAGATGCGCAGCCTGGAAGAGGGTTTCTTCAGCATTGGCAGGAATCTGGCCTCTGAGGGTCTTGAACAGAACCTTGGCTGGGTCGGAGTCATTAACCAGTTGAGCTGTATCTTGATGAAGGATAGCCGATAGCTCTTCCAGCTTAGCCCTGATCTCCGCCGATACAATCCCAACTGCTCGGGAAGAACTTGCCTCTTCACCTTCGTCTTCGGAGATATCAATGGTGAAGGAAAATAGGCTGTCGGGGGAGTCTTGTTCCTGAGAAAGAAAACGAGACAAAATGAGTCATTCCATGGTCAAAGCATCGGCAAATGATACTGGTGGAAGATTGGATGGCTTACTTGCTTCAAGGCAATCTCTCGCCTTTGACTTGAAGATGCCGATGGAGCCATGGGTTGGTCGGTGAGAGTTGCCGATGGAATTACGTCAGCTGAAAGTTAACAGAGAGGGTTATAAGGCTGAAAAGGAACAAATTCATTGGCAATAATGTTATAAAAATGTGTTACCTTGAGGAGGGACAATGCTTGTCTGAATTGATGAAACTACCGATGATATGATTGAACCTGCTGGGTCGGTAGTTTGTTCGCCTACATCGGCCGGTGTGTCTTCTGGTTGGGGTGCTGCTAGCTGAGGTTCTTCTTGCTAGGGTTCTTCCGCTTGTGGTGCTTCTTGCGGTTGAGGAGGAGATGGTACTTGCTGAGTCTCTGTTTCTGGAGGAGAAGGAGAAGATTCCACCGGAATAGGAGATACCGAAGGAGGAGAAGGAGTTACCACTTTCTGGCGCTTCGATTGCGCCCTGGTACCTTTGGTGCTTTTTCTCTTCTGCTGGCTGGACTGGGGAGCATCAGCGTCTTTGCCTTTGATTCTTGCCGATGCACTGGTTTGCTGTTACAGAAAAAGGAATTTGTCAGTACCAATATAGCCGATGTCAAAGTGAGATCGGTATAGGTAAAAAGGTTTAGCAGTGACCTTAAAAGCCTGCGCTAGGGCGGAAGCGGCTACCGATGGTGATGTCTGAGTTCTCCTGGTGGTGACCTTCTTGAGGCGTATACCCCGATGCACGATAGCAGCCAGGGTAGGAGCTTTGTGGCCGATTGAGGAAACTGGGCCTGATGCAAACAAGTCCATCGGCTTGCCACTCCTGCTGACCGACGGAGGAGTGTCATCGACCTGAAAAGTCACACAAAGGGTCAGTTACCGATGGAAATAAGATTGAAAGAATTGAAACATCGGTTTGGAAGTACTTACGGCATCACTGGGAACTTCGTATTCGGGGTCGATCATGCCGCGGTATGTGAGGGCCGATTTGCAGAATAGATGCTCCTTCCATTCTGCCCACCACTGCTTGTATGCCTAAGTGATAAAGGCAGCTGGGACCCACTCCGATTGGTCAACATCGGTGTCGGCACTTGATGGCAGCTGGGCTACTCGAATCCGTTCAAGAAGACTGGTGATGGTTTCCCTGGGCTTTATCACATCGGCATAACAAAGTGCAATCGGCAGCTGGCCGAAAGCTAATTGGCGAGCTAATGCCGATGGATTATAGAACTCATAAGTCTAGGGATATGTTTTCCCACTGCCAAAGAAATTCATCGGTATGGCTCTGGGGGTCACCAATGCCATCATTACTTCGTTGTCCTTGTCAAGAGCCTCGTCAAATGGGTTGAAAACCAGAGGAAACACGGTGTCTGGTTCATCATAAGCTAACCATGCTCGCTCATCTCTGGTCAAACCTTCGTACAAGGTTTGGAAGAATCGGCTAATCTGATCTAGATTACCCCCTGTACCTGGCAGAACTATGACAGCTTCACCGAAGTTCAAGGGAGAGCGTGTTGCCGATTCCTCTTCACCCAGCACATGGTTCTCGGCTATGTCCCTTGGAAAACGCTGAGCGAAAAGATTAAACTCCAAACGCTTGTGCAGATGGAGATTGAGCCACATGTTAATGAACCACCAAGGGCCTCCCAGGTTGCCGATAGACTGACCAAGTAAGAGCTTCTTAGTTACTTGGTGGAGGAGGTGGTAGACTGCTCCAAGCAGGTATCGGCCGAGAGGAAATCGGCCACCATTGGCCAGATTTTCTGCTGCTGCTAGATAAACAGAAGTTTGTCCTGCCGATCGGCCACAAAACACGAACTTGTCTAGCCACATGTTCAGAAAGCAGGTCTGCTCTTTTGTGTCAACAGTGCTTGTTTTGCGGTATTTTTGGATATACCCCGACCAGCCGCCGATGGTGCGAGTTTCTACCTTAGCACTGGGTTTGGTATCAAAGAAGTGAGTGCTATCGGCAGAGGACACATCCAAGCCAGTGAGCATAGCTACATCGGCAAGTGTAGGGGAAGCAGGGCCATGGCCAAAGATAAAAGCATTGAGGGTGTCTGACCAGAAATAAGATGCAGCTATCAACAGTGATTCGTTCCTATGCATATCGACAATGGATAACCTAATGCATTGTTCTAGCTTTCTCTCACCCCCACTGAACTTCATTAGAGTTGCTGACCCTCAAGAACTAAAACTTCCATCCCACGGTAGGGCTGGGCCAGGAACGAAAAGCATCCTTCCACAGATCCAAAGAAAAATTCTCCGCCCTAAAAGGGATTCTGTTGGTTTCCGCATTTATGAGATCGGTTGGATCTGGATCCCCTAGTGGGCCAAGGCATTGGAGGTGTGGTTGATCGGTGGGGATGACAATTTTGTTAGCTGATTCCTAGTGGTTTTGGAGGTAGAAAAGAAAAACAAAAAAAGGAGGGGAAAAAGAAAAATGCTCAGTAAGACTGCGGATGAACAGGGGTGCGAGAAAAAGTACGAGGGATGGCGTGAAGAACTGACCTCAGGAATGATGAAGTTGACAGCCATCTTGTCGCAAAGAGAATGAGTGAGGACTTCGGAGTTGGTGAAGAAGGGGCTTCGCCGGAGATCTTGGAGCTTTTGGATGACGCCGCCGCCGAGGGAGTGAAGTTGGAGCTATGGAATGATGTGATGGGGAAGGAGTACCCGAGAAGGAACTATTTATAGGACAAAAACGGGCAAGGGCAAATCTGACTTATCTCTTTGCCGCATCCGCGAAATCCGAGGGTACTCAGGTAGATATGGTAACTGTTCGCACGGTAATCAAGGGATTGTGCAGGTGATTTGACAGGAAGCGGTCATTATCCAGAGATATTTTACTCTGTGGGATCTCCTGGTCGATCCATCAGCAGTGCCTGGTAACGGTCATATTGCCAATGGGGGAGAAATGTGGAGATAGCTGTTTGGAAAGATAAGATACAGGTATCCTGGTCAGTATATCGGTTGCCGATACACGGCTCAGATGGAAGTGTCCGTTTAAGGAAGTTGAGGATTTCGAGGGATCTACAGAAGGATAGGATCAGAGTTGTTCGGATTAAGGCTGTCGGTTGCCAGGTTAGGAGCATTAATTGTGGAAAAAAGGCATCATTACTGCAGAGAATTTCGGAAGCATTAATAATTCCATACTCCGAAATTGGGGGCATGTGTTGACACCGTTTTTGGGCACGTGTCCATAATCGGTAAAAGTATAGATCGGCAGGATAAGGCAGTGGTGTTTGGTCTGTAGGGAGAGTTGCCGATGGAGATGGTCGTCGATAGAAGGGTGAACGAACGTGATTAAGTCCATAAGTGGTGACATGTCTGTGCCGATGGCTACGACAAGGAAATCTGCCGATGATAAGGGAATATGCCGATGATTTGGAGGGAGAGCCTGGAGGCTGCCGATCGGTTTGTGGAGTTGTTCGAGTTCGTCACGGAAGGATAGTTTTATATTTTCCTTAGTTGTTTAAGTCGTTTTGTATACGGATTCTGTGTAATTTGGAATTCGAGTTCTAGTCGTGTCTGATTGTAGCTCTTTGAGCAGGGTATAAATATAGACCCTAGGGCCTTGTAATGATATCTGTCAATCAATCAAACACACGTTTTTACTCATATTCCAGCATCTACTTTTTCGACGACTTCGTCATACTTTTTCCTTTTCATTACGAGTTCTTAGGAATTCGTCGACTTAAGCTCGGCGCGTTCTCAAGTTCCGCGTGAGTACCTCTTAGCCGTGACATCCAGGTGCATCGCTGTTGTCAGGACTAAAGTATTCGAGTTACCACCTTTGCCGATAGTAAGGTCAAATTGGCTGGCACGCCTTAACGTTTGAATCGGGTATTAGCCGTTTGTGTTTGCAGACCAGTTTTTGCACCAACAGGGCTTTATCTCACCAATCGCTAGCTTCTTGATTGCTTCGTGCGGAGCTTCTTCATTACCTACAATCTCAACATTGACTTGCTCCTTTTGAGAGCCGTCGGTTTCATCAAAGATCACGTCTACGGCGATTTTAATCAAACCGGTGGTTTTATTGAAAACACGATATCCATGTTCGTTAGTACCATAACGAAGCATGAAACCTTCATCAACCTTTGGTGCAAACTTTGAGCTTTTGGATTTTTTGTTAAGTATGAAACACTTGGATCCAAAAAATCTAAAGTAGTGCACCTTGGGCTTTTTACCGGTTAGAAGTTCATAGGCGGTCTTTTCTCTTTTCTTGTGAAGATACAAGCGGTTGATAGCATGACACGCCGTGTGGACCGCTTCCGCCCAATAGTTCACCGGAGTCTTGTATTCATCCAACATTGCTCTTGCGGCTTCTATGAGTGTCCGGTTCTTTCTCTCCACAACACCATTTTGTTGAGGAGTATACGGAACCGAAAACTCATGCTTGATTCCTTCTTCATCAAGGTACTCTTTGATGTTTGTGTTCTTGAATTCCTTCCCATTGTCACTTCTAACTTTCTTGATTTTGACATCGAACTCATTTTGGGATCTTCTTGCAAATTTCTTGAAAATCCCTTGGACCTTACTCTTATCACACAAAAAGAAAACCCAAGTGTAATGTGAATAACCATCAACAATCACAAAACCATATTTGTTACCACCAATGCTTATGTAAGCCACGGGTCCTAATATATCCATGTGCAGCAGCTCCAAGGGCCTTTCGGTTGTCACGATGTTCTTCACAGGATGTTTAGCTCCTACTTTCTTTCCCGCTTGACATGCACTGCAAATCCTATCTTTCTCAAAAGAGACATTTGTTAGTCCAAGGATGTGTTTGCCCTTTTGAAGTTTGGCCAAGTTCCTCATCCCAACATGGGCAAGTCGGTGATGCCATAACCAACCCATGCTAGATTTTACCATTAGACAAGTCTCGGGATTTACTCTATTTGATGTGAAATCAACTAGATAGAGTTTCCCTTTTAGGTGACCCGTAAATACAATAGAGGAATCCTCCCTTCTATAGACTTCCACACCCTGATCCGTAAAGAGACAATTGTAACCCATTTCACAAAGTTGTGAGACGGACAACAAATTGTAGCTCAACAAATTTACAAGTAAAACATTGGAAATAGAGTTATCATTTGAGATAGCAATTTTACCGAAACCAAGTACTTCTCCTTTTCCATTGTCACCAAATACAATGTTTTCACTTTGTTCACCACTAGGTTGGAATGACGTGAACATGTCCTTCTCTCCGGTCATATGATTGATGCATCCACTATCCAACACCCAACTTGTTCCACCGGAGGAGTATTCCTACAAAGACAAATCAAGCTTGTATTTTAGGTACCCAAATAGATTTGGGTCCTAGGGGGTTGTTGACGGTTCTTAAGTATCAATTTTAATCATGAAATAAATAAGGAAAAGGATCAATATTCAAGCAACACCTAGAATTAGGGTTTGATCTGACAGAATTCCACGAGTTTTGCTGTTTATCTATTTCTGCAGGGGGTTATCAGGAAATATGGAAGAAAGACCCACATGTCGGGTTTACATATAGATATTAACTTGTGCGCCAATTTTCCTCGGTCTAGAAGGTTCCAGAAGCCACACGAACGAGCGGGAGGCCGAGCGGGCCCACAGGCAGGGCGCCCGCCTAGCCCCCCTGGGCGCTCGCCCTCCTCTGCTGGCCTATGAGCACGAGTCTCGCGGATTATGCTCCACCGCCTTTGAGGATCAAGGAAAACAGTTCAATCAAGGTCGGTTTGATCCGACGGCCTAGATTCATTTGAGAGGGCTATATAAGCAAGGCCCCTGGCCCCTGGAGAAATCAATCCCCAGTATTCATTAGCATATTTTCCAGAGAGGATTCAGAGAGAGAGAGGTTCCTTTAGGGTTCCAACCTCACAGGGCTTAACATCCAATGTGAGAGTAGAATTAGTTCTACTAGATTGAGAGAGATAGAGTGGGGGTGTAGATCGGAGGAAGCCCGGCCTGTCGGTATCTACTCCGAGGTTGTACCTGCGGGATCAAGTCTCCTAACCCAAGGCTTGCTCCTAGGATTCTTCAGTATTTCGACTTCTAAATTCTAGTAAGTTCTTTGTTTTATTGTTGTTTGGTTTATGAGTTTACTTTGATCTCTTCGCGTAGAGTTTAGAGTAATTATCTCTAGCGTAAACGTGGTGTTTGGGCTAGGATACTCATAGATATCCCCTGTCTAGCTGGACTGTGGTAGTAGCGAGGAATGTGACATTTCCGAGTTACCTTTGTAGCCCATAATCCCGTTAGCAGGATCGATAGGGTTTATAGGTGCGGGTCGAACATCCTCTGTGGTGTCTAGATTCCGTGAGCCTCCCCAACAGAACAGTAGATCATCCTTACCAAGGTTAGAACGAGGGTGCAGTTGAAGTCTTCTCTATACATCACTCACATCGAGTCATAGTGGTTGTAGGCTGAAGGTTAGTAGTAATAGACCTGGTTAGTCAGATGCACGTTTTCTCCTAATGGTAAAAATATAAATACGATACTCTGGATAACATCCCGGGTGAAGTGCTCACCGATATCCATGCGCTTACGGATTAATTCCTGATTGCGTTACCAAATATCAACAAGCATTTCTCGCGCCGTTGCCGGGGAGAAAGACGGTTTGCTGAGATAACCTTGAGTCTTACTACTAGCTTGTATTTATACTTTTATCTTTTCTTATCTTTTTATATTCTTTATTTTCCTTACTCTTACCTTATGGAAAACCAAGATTCTAAATCGATCTATCAATTTGCAACACCTTTGGAAACTGACCTTTTACCATAGGAGTCATCATAGCCTATCCAAACATCCTAGTATAGGTTAAGTTCCAGGTTGATTGCCATGATTCACAACCTATCCTTTTCAGGAAAGGAAGACGAAAACTGTCGACGAAAGCTGGTCGGCAGTCTACCTTGGGGTATACCCACGGTAGTAGTTTATCGGTAGACGGTGCGCAAACTACGAACTCGATGGTGACGCAAGACACGGACAAGCTTTTTATCCAGGTTCGGCCGCCGAGTTGGCGTAATACCTACGTCCTGCGTCTGGTTGTATTGATTTGTGTTGAGAGAATATGATATGATGTGATATCCTAGGGGGGTCCCTTGCCCCTCCTTATATAGTCTGGAGGGCAGGGTTACAGATCTGGAAACTAATCCTAGTCGGTTACAATCGCCATGGATAATTTGATATCAATTCCTATTCTAACCGACTAGAATCCTGCTTGATCTCCACATCTTGTTTCCTTACGCGAAACTCCAGGTTGTCGGATCAAGCCTTGAACTCGTCTCGTAATGGGCCAAGGCTCCTGGCCCAAGTCTAGCCGTAAGGGTATAGGGGTTTATACCCCCACAGCTAGTCCCCGAGCACCATGTATTGTGATGTAACACGCCGTCTTGAGCTCCTTCGATCAGCGAGGCTTGACGTCTTCAATAAGCAGGAAAGTCGCCCGAACAGTTGCAACGGTATTTTGACCAACTCAAAAGACAGTTGATCAACATGGACATCGAAGAAGCGAGTTGTTCGAAGAATGCATGGTGCTCTAAATTAAAAAAGATTTCTTTTCTGGTGAAGTGTGCCCACTTTACTTTTTTGAAAGGTATAAACACCAAAAAAGCAAGCATATTCACCGCAAGGTGAAGTGTGCCCACTTAGTCCCCGAGCCTGGTAGTAGGTGACGTAGGCACGTGGTGCCAGGGTCAAAATAAAAGTCCTCAAAGAAATTCTGTAGCTGAGATGCATCGCCAGATGCATCGTACCGATGTAGTCCCCGAGCTTGCTGGAAGGCGAAGTATGAGCCTTGTAGCAAGGTCTAAAAAATTGAATTTACCAGTCCCCGAGCATATCATGCTCGTCTGCAATTGAATAGACTGATCGACCAGTCTCCGAGCATATAACGCTTGGTGGTCGGCACAGTCTTCGAGCACAGCATAGAGAGTAGTCGACAAGTCCCCGAGCGTGGTTGGGAACGTAAACGTGCTCGGTAGTCGGAGCAGTCCCCGGGCACAGCGTAGGGAATAGTCGACGAGTCCCCGAGCGTAGCTTGTCGACTGGGCCAAACCCCTGAAAAATAAATATAAAGAATAGGTAGTACATGATGTATAAATAAACTTTAGATAAAAATCAGTACTGAGATAAGTTTTAGATTTTTTGTTATAAAATTAGCACAAGTAGTTAATTCATCCTAGAGCTTGTACCAGCTCTGGTCTAGCCAACAATCAGCATGAGGTGCGGAACCTAGACACGCGTGGGATTGCCAGCCTCGCCAGAGAGCTACTGCCGACCACCCGGAACGCAGAGGGCGGATCTCGTGCACGTGTAGGGAGGAGTCGGAGACAGTACCGGCTCTGGAAAGCTCGTGTAGGAGAAAAAACTAGTGTGGCTAAACAAAAAGTTGTTTTTGAAGGATAATAAAAAATATTATGCCAAAAATAAATAAGATATTAGAAGTGTACTTATCTTTGGATGAAAGTCTGGTCGGTGACGACAAAATTGTCTGGCCCTCGAGCTTTTGGACTTGTTATCGTGACGGTGGTCGCTGTTGTCGTAGCGTCGTTCTTCGCGGCGATTATTATTGCGACTGGTGGTCAGAGAAAGTAGGCCAAACAATTTGGTCGATGGCCCGAGCAGGTCGGTGTTGTCGATCTGCCTCCCTTTGTTGCAGGGAAGCGGGTGACGCGTTGTCGGCGTGGTCGGAGACGTTGCTGGAGTAGTCGGAGTCGTAGCCAGCGTGGTTGAAGCCGCCGCTGACGTCGATGAAGAAGTGGTTGGCGCAGATCGGATCTACACCTCCTCCGTGGTCATGGCGGTGAAGTAGTTGAAGCTGACGGTGAACGTGAAGCCGCCCGCCATGGCCGCGAAGTCGGGGATGATGACCATCTCGTTCGTCGAAGAAGTTGTACGCACACCCCCTACCTGGCGCGCCACTGTCGACGAAAGCTGGTCGGCAGTCTACCTTGGGGTATACCCACGGTAGTAGTTTATCGGTAGACGGTGCGCAAACTACGAACTCGATGGTGACGCAAGACACGGACAAGCTTTTTATCCAGGTTCGGCCGCCGAGTTGGCGTAATACCTACGTCCTGCGTCTGGTTGTATTGATTTGTGTTGAGAGAATATGATATGATGTGATATCCTAGGGGGGTCCCTTGCCCCTCCTTATATAGTCTGGAGGGCAGGGTTACAGATCTGGAAACTAATCCTAGTCGGTTACAATCGCCATGGATAATTTGATATCAATTCCTATTCTAACCGACTAGAATCCTGCTTGATCTCCACATCTTGTTTCCTTACGCGAAACTCCAGGTTGTCGGATCAAGCCTTGAACTCGTCTCGTAATGGGCCAAGGCTCCTGGCCCAAGTCTAGCCGTAAGGGTATAGGGGTTTATACCCCCACAAAAACCCTTCATATTAGAGATTTTGAGCAAACATGTGATTGTCTTCGCATTGAAGGCATTTCTGATAAAACTTTACGTTGGAAGCTTTTTCCTTTTTCTTTAACGGGAGAAGCTAGACAATGGTATAGTCAGAAGATAAGTCAACAACGAGGTGAATGAGGAGTCTTACGAGCCAACTTTTGTCTAGATTTTTATTCCCTCGACCGTATCGGCGACCTTAGACTCGAAGTCCTATCTTTTAAACAAAAAGATAATGAAACTTTGGGAAAATTCTAGAAATGTTTTTCTGATCTTTTAGAATCTGGTCCAAAACTTAATCTTGAAGACCCTATTCTTTTATTTCACTTTTTTCGAGGTCTTCAGAAAGATCATAAACAAATGCTACATACAATGTCTAGAGGTTCTTTCTTTTGCATCCCTACTAATGACGCTAGAGTAATCCTAGATAGAATCCTAGAAGCTGAAATGGATAATACCCTTCATGATGAAACCCACGAAGCCGAAGTAGACACTCTGCCAAATTCTCCATCTACTTTAGCTATCCCAAGTTCTGAGCCACAAAAGGAAGAAATTCCACCACCTGATTTCATGCTGGATATAGAATCTAATCTTTTTACCAATTTTGGAAACATTTCAAACTACCATTCTATTGACAGACCCCAAAACGGCCCTTTTAGCATTTGTTTGCCGAGTGAACATCAATTGAGAGAGCTTGATCAGTCATGAGTAGCTAATGGTTGGAAGAGTCAGAGCTTTCCTCTGATGTGATCCGTTTGGACACACCTCCTATAACTATACGCTGTGCTTATGATTCTGATCAATTTGATGCTCTCTATAATCCTGTTGTGGGGATCAACAACATGTCTAAAGCTTTTGCACTTAAATTATTTAAAAAATTGGTTTTAATCCCCACATCAAAGGTCATAAAGAATCTTTAGGGCGATTAGTCCCCAGTCTTGGAATTATTAATGTCCTACCCTTTATGGTAGAAGGCTCCATGGTTCATTTGAACTTCTATATCTTTGATACGTGGGATTTGGACCTATTGATAGGACAACCTTTTAGAAGACTCCTTTATGAAGGTCAAACTGGAAAGATACACATTTCTTTTGGAAAAGATTTTAAATTTCCAATAACGATTTCTCACTCCTTAAATAATAGGACCAAGTCATATCTTTTGCCCCATCCTATGGAGCAGGTAAATGCTGCATCTCTAGAGCTTTTAAATGAACCAGACTTAAAAGAAGAAGCTCCTTTCTTCACAGAAGAAGAGGCCGAACCTTCTAAATCTAAACCCTTAGACGAGTTTGCAGAAACACCTAGACCTCCCGTAGAGCTTAAAACTTTACCACCCGGTCTTACCTTATGCTTTCCTAAACAATAATCCAGAGTTTCCTGTAATCATTAGTGATAAACTCACTCAGGAGCAAACTCTGCGATTGATGACCATTCTTGAGAAACATCACTCAGTTTTTGGCTACTCACTCCAAGATCTTACAGGAGTCAGTCCTATGATTTGTACCCATCGTGTACCGACAGATCCTTCTGTTTCACCTTCTCGAGAGCCCCAACGTAGACTTAACAACGCGATGAGAGAGGTAGTTAAAAAGGAAGTTATAAAGTTGCTGCATGCAGGGATTATATATCATGTGCTGCACTGTGAGTGGGTGAGCCCAGTCCAAGTTGTGCCTAAAAAGGGAGGCATGACTGTCGTTACGAATGAAAAGAACGAGCTAATTCCGCAACGCACTGTCACAGGATGGCGGATGTGCATAGACTATAGAAAACTGAACAAAGCCATGAAAAAGGATCATTTTCCTTTACCTTTCATAGATGAGATGCTAGAGCGATTAGCGAACCATTCATTCTTCTGTTTCTTAGATGGATATTCAGGGTACCACCAGATCCGGATCCATCCCGATGATCAAAGCAAAACCACTTTCACGTGCCCATACGGAACTTATGCTTACCGTAGAATGTCTTTTGGGTTATGTAATGCACCAGCTTCTTTTCAAAGATGCATGATGTCTATATTTTCTGATATGATTGAAGAGATTATGGAAGTTTTCATGGATGATTTCTCTGTATATGGAAAAACTTTCGATAGTTGTCTTGAAAACTTAGACAAGGTTTTGCAAAGATGTGAAGAAAAGCACTTAGTCCTCAATTGGGAAAAATGTCATTTTATGGTGAGGGAAGGAATAGTGCTGGGACACCTAGTGTCTGAAAGAGGAATTGAGGTATACAAAGCTAAAATTGAAGTAATGGAACAACTACCTCCACCTGTGAATATAAAAAGAATTCGAAGCTTTCTTGGCCATGGTGGTTTTTATCGCAGATTCATAAAAGTTTTTTCATTTATTGCTAGACCTCTTACTCTTTTGCTAGCCAAGGATGCTCCTTTCGAATTTGATGATGCATGCCTAATATATTTCAATTTATTAAAGAATGCACTCATCTCTGCACCAATCATTCAACCCCCTGATTGGTCGTTGCCTTTTGAAATTATGTGTGATGCTAGTGATTATGCTGTGGGGGCAGTTTTGGGACAAACTAAAAATAAGAAGCATCATGCAATTGCTTATGCCAGTAAAACTTTGACAGGAGCTCAACTTAATTATGCAACCACTAAAAAAGAGCTTCTGGCCATTGATAAATTTAGATCTTATTTAGTTGGAGCTAAAATAATTGTTTATACTGATCATGCCGCACTAAAATATTTGCTCACTAAAAAAGATGCTAAACCTCGCCTGATTAGATGGATCTTATTACTTCAAGAAATTGACTTGGAAATAAAAGATAAAAAGGGAGTAGAAAATTCTGTTGCTGATCACTTGTCTAGAATGCATTTTAAGAATCCACAGAAACCCCCATCAATGATTCACTCTGGGACGACTTGCTCTATGGGATTAATAGGTCTGACCCCTGGTATGCAGATATTGTTAATTTTATGGTTTCAGGGTATGTACCACCAGGAGCGAACAAGAGGAAGCTTATTCAAGAAAGTCGTTCACATATATGGGATGAGCCATACCTCTTCCGAGTATGCTCTGATGGCTTACTCAAGAGATGTGTGGCCACTGAGGAAGGATGGAAGATCATCGACAGATGTCATTCATCACCATATGGAGGTCATTATGGAGTATTCCGTACACATTCAAAGATCTGGCAGTGTGGATTCTACAGGCCTACAATGTATGAAGACACGAAGCAATATATCAGAAGATGTGGGCCATGTTAAAGGCACGGAAACATAAACACTAGAGATGCCATGCCACTCACCAACAACCTTCAGATTGAGCTCTTTGATGTCTGGGGAATAGACTACATGGGTCCATTTCCCCCATCAAAGAAGTGTGAGTTCATCTTGGTGGCAGTTGACTATGTCTCCAAATGGGTAGAGGCACTACCTTGCAAACACGCCGACAACATCAGTTCAAAGAGGATGTTTGAAGAAATCATATTTCCAAGATTTGGAGTCCCTAGAGTAGTGATAAGTGATGGAGGAGCACACTTCATCAACAAACTCTTCGAGCACTATCTATCAAAACATGGAATCCGTCACAATGTTGCTACCCCCTATCATCCTAAGACAAGTGGCCAAGCAGAGACTTCCAACAAGCAAATCAAGAATATTCTTCAGAAGATAGTCAATGTGATGGGAACGGCATGGAAGGACAAGTTACCTGATGCACTCTGGGCATATCGGACAGCATACAAGACCCCAATTGGAATGTCCCCGTTAGCCATAAGACAAGTTGGAGTGTAGTAGTCATCATCGATGAGGTTGGCGAAGAGGCTCATTGTAGAGTCCAAGTTAGGGAAGAGCTTTGCTGGTGAAGCCTTATTTGGGGGGTTCTTGAGTGATCATGAGGATTTGTGGATGGCAATGTTTGCAGCTCCCTTCTTCTTCTTCTCTTCATCACTTGAGTCAATATCATTGGATATCCATTCTTCACCAAGATGAGCTTCACCCTTTTTCTTTCCTTTGTACTTCTTATCATTATTCTTGTTGAACTTGTTCTTGTCTTTCACATTTGGACAATCGGCTATGAAGTGACCAGTTTGGCCACATCCATAGCAAAACTCTTCTTCTTTTGATGACCCTTCTTCTTCATAAACTTTCTGAGATTTCTAATGACAAATCAACTTCTTGATCGGAATCTTCGTCACCACTTGATGAATCATCCTTCACTTTCATCTTTTCTTGACATGACTTATGGTGTTCATGGCCTTGCTCTACCTTTAGAGCTACATTCTTGTTGTATCCCATTACACTAGGATTATGACTATGTGCATTGATTACATCTTGATCAAGGCACTCATGATGCTTGAGCTTGGCTAGTACTTCTTGAGGAGTCATGTAATCATAGTTGGGCCTTTCCATAATCACGGATGCTAGCATGTTGTTCTTTGCTCTATATGTTCTCAGGATCTTCCTAGCAACCTTGTTTTCATCCCATTCGGTGCTCCCAATAGATCTTATGCGATTGACCAAAGTCATCATCCTATCAAACATGGCTTGAGTTGATTCACCTTCTAGGAAAACAAATCTCTCAAACTCACCATGAAGTAACTCAATGATGCCCTTTCTCACACTCTTGTCACCTTCAAATGCTGTTTTCAAAACTTCCCAAATATCCTTGGCAACTTCTCTTCCATTCACTTTATTGAATTCATCTGGAGCCAAACTATAAACAAGAATAGCTACAGCTTGCGCATTTTGACGGAAGGTGTGAGCTTCCTCCAAAGTGATCTTTCTATCTTCGGTAGGAAATGTTACACCAACATCTACCACTTCCCAAAGACTTGCGGCAATGAGGTGCATCTTCATTTTGTAGGCCCAATCGGGATATCTAGTTCTATCAAAGTGAGGAGGTTTGCCGAGGTTGAAAGCTGGAGCATGATGATGTGAAGCCTTGATGAGCTGTGAATAATCAAAGTTCATGTTGGAGTAGACTCCTTTTGGTTGACCTTCCTCTCTACCTCCAACTTCACTCGCATTGTCATTGTCCTTGTGGCCACTAGGTCCCTCATCAAATTTCCTGCTACCTTTTGCATCTTCTACTTTTTTACTCGGCTCTTCTTTTAACTTATTCATCTCATCTTGCATTTTCTTCATTTCATCTTGAAAGAGCTTTGATTGAGCTACTAACAGTTCTGTGGCTATTTCCTTAGCCAACTCTTGTGTCTTTTCGGTTTCCTACATTGTTTCTTCTCACGCGGTAAAGCACTAAAAGAAGACCTTGCTTTGATACCAATTGAAAGGATCTATACAGTGCCTAGAGGGGGGGGTGAATAGGCGTATCTAAAAATTCTACACAAAAACTCAAAGTCACTTGTCAGCAACTGTCAGAAGTCCCAACAGTTTGGGTCAGAACTTCCGTTGTCGTCAGAAGTTCCGACGCAAACTGTCGTAGTTCCGACACCTACGGGAAATGAACTACAAGTGCTCAGATGAACTTTGTGAGATCCACAACTTACAACACCACTGTCTAGTGGTTAGATGAAGATGTTGAGAGCATTCCTTGACACCAAGAGTCCCCCAAATAGTAGATCGAGACCAAACCCTAAAAGGAGGTTGAGGTATACAAGCAAATACAGGTAATACAAGTGAATCTTAAGAACAACAACCACAAGTGACACAAGGATTTATCCCGAGGTTCGGCAACCCCACTAAGGAGTTCCTACATCCTCGTTGTTGAGGTGACCACCAAGGATGGAGTCTCTTTCACCTCCTTGCCTCCCTCAAAGCAACCACAAAGGTCACTCGAGTTCTCCACTAAGAAAAACCAGGGTAATACAAACTTTCCAAGGCTCTTCCACAAGATGGAAGCTATTGGAGGACGCCCAGCCGGCTAGGGTTCCAAGAACCCAAGAGTAATAGACTCAAAACCTCCCGGATTGACAAAGAGATCAAGTGCTCAAGCTTCTCAAAGTGTTGCTCTCACATATCCACTCTCCAATAACTCTAAACCTTAGGTGAATCGATGTTAGGAGCAAAGAGGAAGAGGAGAGAGGAGTCTTGAATGCTTGGGAGCTGTTTTGTCTGAGGGTTGGTCGCAATGAATGAGTGGGTAACGGTTAGAATGAGAGAGAGAGCTATTTATACTACTGGGAGAAAAGTCTGCTCAGATCTACGTCGGAAGTTCCGACATAGAGCCCAGGACTTCCGACACACACTAGAAACATTGTACAAGAGACAGACAAAGTCTGCGCGCAAAGACAGTGTCGGAACTCCCAACATACGTCGGGACTTCCAACGCGTCAGCACTGCTTACGGAAGCCGGAACTACCGACGCGCTTGCGAGGGAGAAGACACCCAGAGTCTTGGCGTCGGGACTTCCGACGCTTGTCGGGACTGCGGACAAGTGCGCGCGCAAGACTTAGCGTCGGGAGTTCCGACTCATGTCAGGACTTCCGATGACCATTGTCTCCGCGTAGCACGTCAGCAGTTCCGACCCGCGTCGGGACTTCCGATACCAGTAGTCACAGAAAAGGTATCTAAGTGCTTGTGAGGTGCTAGAGTGTCTCTAAAAAGTTTTAGTTGAAAGACTTGAGCACTTATCTTCCCCAGACCAACAACTTTTGAACCCCTCTTGATAGTACGGCATACCTAAACCCAAAGTAAAATAAATAAACAATTAAGCTCTAGCTTGACTCCAATGCCCTTCTCAAAACCAAAGATTGGGGGACTCCATTTCATGTTGTGTCAAACCTTTGAATCTTTCATGATGACTAGTAGCTGTAGCAAATCTCAAATGAAACACATTAGTCCCTAAATTGGGTGTCATCACTACACCAAAACCCACATAGGATGAACAATCATCCACACACATTCATATGATGAACAATTATAGGATCAATTGAATCAAGCCTCCAATGTCGGTGGTACCTACACACATTCATCCACTTTTTGATGGTACCCAAACTAGTTTGGGTCCTCTCAAGTTAGGTGCAACATACTTAGGCATAGCCTTAGTATGAGTAGCGGGATGTTTTGCAATAGCAACCATAGAGGTACCATTACCATCCTTTCTAAGCATAGTATTATCATCAATTGAAATAGGCTTAGAATTATTACCTAGGAGACATGAATGAGCCATGTGTCCCCTTTCCCGGTATAAGTAGCAACTTCTCTTTGATTGAGCCTTTTCTTCCTTGCTCATGTGTTGCTTCTCATTGCCTTGCCTCCTGAGAGTTGCTTGAGCCTTCTTCTCAAGCTTGGTAGGACACCTTGAGGCAAAGTGTCCATCATCCTTGCACCCAAAGCACTTGATGTGAGCATAAGCTTTCTTCTTATCTTCATTCTTGCTCATTATCTTGGCATCTTGGATTTGCATTGGATGCCTTGCTCTTCCACTCCTTCTTGTCTTCTTCTTCTTCATAATCAAGTCATCACCATGATGGTTGATCTTGACTTGAACTTGGGGCTTCTTTTCTTGCTCAACTTGTGGCTTAGGTTGAGGCTCTTCTTGTTGCTTCACCAATTGCTTGATTGGGCACATTGAGATGAGATGACCCCAAATGCGGCACTTGAAGCACTTGACATGCTTAAGCCTCTCTTCTTCTTTCATCTTCTTGAGCTTCTCTTTGTTTGGGCAACCATTAGCATGATGTCCCATTTCATGGCACCAATAGCACATGAAATGAGAGAGCTTCTCTCTTTCTTGTTTCTTCATCTTCCTATCTTGTTTTCTTTCGCCCTTTGTCATTTTCTTCTCGAAGCCAAGACAAATTCACAAGTGCGCAATCAAAAATAAATAAGAAGCCCACCTTCAACATCAAACTGGACCCAATCGTAACCGAAGCAGCAAAGGAGGTCCAGCAGGTAGCAAGCCACGCGAAGGCGGTGGCCAAGTGGGCCCCACCAGGTTGCGGGCGCAACCTTGGTGGTGGCAAACCGGCTCACCTTTCTCTAGCGGTTGCATGCCGCCATGCATAGGACGGTTTCACCTACTACCATATTTAGATCCCCCGAACCGTCCTAGTTGGGCTATAAATAGATGGCTCCCCCATATTTGCAAAACACACATCACTTGGAGTCTACATTTCCTCACTCCTCTCACTTTTATCTTTAGTATTAGACTAGTAGTAGAGCAAGGCAAGAGCTACCAAGGAGAGCTTGTCTCCTAGGAAGAAAGGATCCTCTTGGTATGAATCATAATTAGTCTTCTTCCATGAGCAAGTTCTTGTTATCTTTATATAATTGTGCTTATGAACTAGAGTATAGTTATGTCTATATCATGTTCATAGTATATGAACTAGTTCTTAGTTCTTGTGCTATGTTCTTGATATATTCATCCCTGTTCTTCATCGTTCATCTAACTTATATGAATAGAAGTAGAATTAGGGATGAGATGATGGTTCACTGGGCTATTCCGGTTGCTCTTAACCTAGCCTATCAATCCGAAGGGTTGGGCCCGCGGGGGTTAAGAGTTGTTTCCAAATACGTGAACATGGTGTTCAGGTATGCGGAGATCAGTGGATATGCGGGTATCCCACAGGCAGAGGGGTAGGTGGCAGGGTGGTGACAGCCCTGTCATCCTTTGTATTCCCCCACGTTCGGATATTCAGTAGGAGTCATATAAAGTCTCTATTTGTTGGCAGACCAGCTATGGGGATCTCCCTATCATCTCAAACCTGATCCTGTCTCTAGACATGCTAGTTAGATGACTTACTAATAGTTCTTAGCACAGTTATATACGAACCATGCCTGCTCAGTAGTTATATTCTTTTATTCTTTATTTTATCTTTTATCCTTGAGGATGACCCAGATGTGTGTCCACTATCTCCAAATATCATATCTTACCCCTGTTTACTCTATGCCTACCATGCATTTTAATAAGTAATCATGTTATAACCATGCTAGATATAAATGCCTTCCTACGGGAATTATAAATACGACACCCATTTACGGGTTGAAATGCTACAATGATAGTTCTGTGCGCTTGCAGAGTTATTCTTATTTCATACTGAGCTATCGATTGGCGTACCTAAGTACCTTTACTTAAGATTGTAATCCTTGCGCACTCACCCGGCGCCGAGCCACAGCTTTGCATATCGTAAGTAAGGATGGTTAGGAAGGCCAATCTGGCATTACTAATCATCAGTACCAGACTGCACTACCTAGGCCCGCGCCGTAAAGAGCCTTGGGTTATCATTCTGAAGTGATGGTGGTTAGGATATGCCAAGAACGTTTCTAGTGTTATCATTAGGGATGGACTCAAACTCTATCTTTAGTGGTTTCGCTAAGAAATGCCAACAAGCATTTCTGGCGCCGTTGCCGGGGAAGGCATTTAACATCTTGCTGGAAATAACATTGATTGCATAATAAGCATGGGTAGTCATAGTTTAAACAGGATAACTTTGCTGTTTTCTTCTGTCTTTTTATTGGAATGAAAACAAGATAGTGTATGACCGGTTTCAACCTGCCGGAAGACTTCCTCAGCAATCCAGAAAGACTAGTAAGGAAGAAGAAGGCATCCACCGCTTCTTCCTCTACTACGTCACCAGCACACGAACCGATCATCCCTGCACCAACCGTACTATTCGCCATGGCCAAAACTCTCCGTGACTACTCCACTCCTGCTGTTGCCAACATGCCCGTTGGGCCCGCTGTCAATGTTGGGAATGGCAACTTCGAGATCCGTACTGGCCTCATCTCGATGGTGCAGGCAAGCCAGTTCTATGGCTTGCCAAGCGAAGATGCCAACGCTCACCTTCAGCACTTTCTTGAGTTGTGCAACACTATCGTCATCAAAGATGTCGCACAAGACAGCATCAGGCTCCGTCTGTTTCCTTTCTCCCTCACGGGAAAGGCGAAACAGTGGTTCTACCAGAACAAGGAAGCTGTAGACACTTGGAACAAGTGTTCCGCGGCATTCCTCGCTAAGTTCTTCCCCATGAGCAAAACCAGTGCTCTAAGGGGGAAGATCTCCAACTTCCAGTAGTCTTCACTAAAGTCCATCCCCGAAGCATGGGAAAGGCTCCAGGAGTTCATCCGGGCCTATCCTCATCATGGAATGGAAAACTGGCTGAAAGCCCATGTTTGGTTTTGGATAATTGATGAAACCCTAATGCTAACCTCTATACTAAGTGTGTGTAGACTTAATGAGGTTGATACATGGCAAGTGTTGGAGCAAGTGATGATCATGGTGATGATGGTGATGACCATAAGATGATCAATTCCTCAACTTGGAAAAGAAGAAAGAGAAAAACTAAACCCTATGGAGATCAAGGCAAAGGTATTTCTTAGGGTTTTGGTTTTGGTGATCAAGACACCATAGAGGGTGTGATCACATTTAGGATAGATAGCCATACTATTAAGAGGGGTAATCTCATTGTGAAAACGGTTGTCTAAGTGCCACTAGGTGATTGGATTCCTTGCATGTGCATTAGGACCTAGTGAGCTAATTAAGTAACCCTTGAAAAATATTTTTGAAATATGCTAACACACGTGCACAAGTGTGGAGACACTTTGGTGTTGGCACATGAAAGCAAGGGAAGAAGTTGAGGATCTTTTTGTGCAGCGCGTTGAGGTCGGACGTGTCCGGTATGAGGTCGGACGCGTCCGAGTTGAGGCACCGGACTCAGGAACAGTAACCACCAAGAGTCCGGTGTGTTTCGTCCGGTGAGATCGCTTCTCGGTGAAAACTCTCTGAGTTTGCGTCAGGTGCACACCGGACGCGTCCGGTGCAAGTTCTTCGTGTGAAGCTCCCTGAGTTTGGGTCCGGTGCGGGTGTGTGCGTCCAGTGTGGCGACCGGTGTTCGCTCAAGATTGCGACGCTCCCTGAGTTTGGGTCCGGTGCACACCGGACGCGTCCGGTGTGACATTGGACGCGTCCAGTTTTTTCAAAAGCGAGAGTCCGGTGCCTTGTCAGTGTCAGAGGCAACGGCTACTTTTCTAACAGTCAGGAGCACCGGACGCTGGTCTAGCTCATATCGGACGCGTCCGGTGTGAACTAGGACGTGTCCGGTGTGGACGCAGACTGTGGGATAAACTTCCAACGGCTAGTTGAAGGTTGGGACTTCTATAAATAAGCCTTGGTCGGTTCATGCTCACACTCTTGACTCTCTAACTTGTTGATACACCTTGTGAGCATACTCCCACACATCCCACTCACCTTGTTCAAGATTTGTTCATCCAAAGTGAGATTGGGAGAGATCCTAGTTGCATTTGCTTAGAGTTTGAGCATCTATTGGCACTAGTGATCGTTGAGCAGCGGGTTTACTTGTTACTCTTGGTGGTTGCCATCACCTAGATGGCTTGGAGCTGCGGAGGAGGTTTGGCATGAGTTGGTGATTGTTCCTGGCCATCTCCCAGTGATTGTGAGAGGTTTGTGCCTACCTCGGCAGAGAGCCAAAGGCAACATTAGTGGATTGCTCGTGTCATTGAGCTACCTCACTTGTGGGTAGGTTCTTGTGGTGCCCTAGTGAGGACGAGGTTCGTGCTACACCTCTTAGCCACCGAACCACCAAGTGTTGGTCGACACAACGGGGACGTAGCGTGCCGGCAAGCACGTGAACCTCAGGAGAAAATCATGTGTCTCCATTGTGATTGTACTTTGGATTTCTCCCGGTGATTGGACTTCATATTATTGATTGGTTCATCCCCTCTACGCGGTGGTATAAAGTTCAAACTATCTCTCTTACTTTCTTGCAAACTAGAGTAGCTTACATTCTTGTATAGAAACTTTAGGTAGCTCTCCAGTGTAAGTAGAGACATAGCTCTTGTGTGCCTAGTGATCATATCAACTAGAATTGTTGGATAGGTGGCTTGCAAACACCCCTTTTAGAGCTAGCGCAAAAAGCTTCGCTTTGTTATTTACTAACCTCTTGCTCTAGTGTTTTTGTAGAATTTTTAAATAGGCTATTCACCCCCCTCTAGCCATATTAGGACCTTTCAAGTGGTATCGGAGCCGTGGTCACCGTTTGTGAAGGCTTAACAACCTCGGTGCTCAAATTATGGCTCAAATAGTGTTCAACCATGTTGGGGGCAAACCACCATTCTTTGATGGCACAAGTTCTTTTGACTATTGGAAGAGAAAAATGAAAATGTACCTTGGATCAATCAATGATAGAGTGTGGGAAGTCACGGAGAATGATTTTGTGATCCTTGACCCCGCTAACCCCACCGACAATGAGAGAGCAAACAAGCAATGCAATACAATGGCTCTCAACACAATCTATAATGGCATTGATTCTAAGGTATTTGAACAAGTCAAAGATCTTGAGAAAGCAAGTGAAGTGTGGACAAGGCTAGAAGAAACATATGAGGGCACTACAACGGTAAAAAGTGCCAAGTTGTATATGCTCAAGGACAAGCTATCCAACTTCAAGATGAAGGATGATGAGTCTATACCGAAGATGTTCTATAGGCTCCAAGTCATCATCAATGATCATAAGGGCCTTGGTGAGAAAGTGAAGGATGAGGACTTCATTCACAAGTTCTTGATGTGCTTGCCCAAGAGGTTCAAGACATTGAGAACAATCATCTTTCGAGGTGGATTGACGGGTGTATCTCCAAATGAGGTACTTGGAGATGTCATGACCGAAGATCAATACAATGATAATGATGATGAGGTCATGAAGAAGGATGAGGATGATAAGAAGAAGAAGAGTGTAGCATTCAAAGCTAGCTCTTCATCTAAGAGCAAAAACAAGGGCAAGGCCAAGAAGGAAGAATCAAGTGATGAGGAGTGCTCCAATGACGATAGTGATGATGAAGCTCTAGCACTCTTTGTCCGCAAATTTGGCAAAATGATGAAAAAGAAGGGCTACGATACAAGAAAGAGAAGGGACAACTCCAAGAATAAGGAATATGTGAGGCTATGCTACAAGTGCAATAGCCCTGATCATATTATGGCGGATTGTCCATACAATAGTGATCATGATGAGCATGAGAAGAAGAACAAGAAGGAGAAGAAAGAAAAGAAGGACAAGAAGATGGTCTTCAAGAAGAAGAAGAAGAAGGGTGGATCCTATGTTGTCACATGGGATAGTGATGCTTCTTCGGATGATGATTCTAGTGATGATGACAAGGCATCCAAGAAGAAGGCGCTTACAAGCATTGCTATCAACAAGCCATCACTCTTCGACACTCCTTCATGCTTCATGGCCAAGGGCCACAAGGTACAATATGATGAGAGTGAAAGTGAACATGAACATGATAGCGATAGTGATGATGAAAATGAATTCACTAATGAACAACTCATGGTCATGTTAGAACAAGCCGATTCTCTCATTCAATCTAAAAACAAGAAGTGCAAAGAATTGGCCAAGAAGTTAAAAGCTCTTGAGCAATCCTTTGATGAGCTCAATGCTAATCATGAGAGGCTAGTGGAAGCCCATGAAAAGCTTGGCAAAGCTCACACCAAGCTTGAAAAAGCTCACTCCTTGTTATTAGAACAGAACAAGGAAAAGGTTGTTGTATCATGTGATGTGGGCACAACATGTGACTTAATTAAAGAATCACCCAACCTACCTATTGTTGTTGCCACTAACTCTTCTTGTAGGTCTTCATCCACCACCACCAACTCTACCTCTACTTCTAGTGTTACTGTCACTTGTGATACCTCACTAAAGGTTGAGAATGAGACTCTCAAGAGAGAGGTGGATGAGCTCACTCACGCCCTAGGCAAGGCCTATGGTGGTGAGGCCCGCTTGCTAAAGTGCTTGGGTAGCCAAAGGTTTTCTCTCAATAAAGAGGGATTAGGCTATACCCCCAAGAAGGGCAAGAAAGCCTTTGCAACTCACAAGCCTAGCTTTGTGAAGAGCAATGGTCGGTATTGCAACAAATGCAAGCAAGTTGGGCACTTAGAGCTTAATTGCAACAAAATGAACAAGAACAACAAAAATGCTAATGCACCTTACATTCCTTTTGATTCTTGTTATGTGCTTACCAAGGGTGAGAAGGGTGTGCATGCTAAGTTTGTTGGTACACCAATTGTGGGTCCAAAGAAGAAGGCCATTTGGGTACCAAAAAGCTTAGTCACTAACCTCCAAGGACCCAAACAAGTATGGGTACCTAAGAAACATTGATTTGTTTTGTAGGTAAACTATAAAGCTGGAGGAAGGCATTGGGTGCTTGATAGTGGGTGCACACAACACATGACCGGTGATTCAAGAATGTTCAATTCAATCAATCCAAATGATGACAATGGTATTGATAGTATCACATTTGGTGACAATGGCAAAGGCAAGGTCAAAGGGCTTGGTAAAATTGCTGTATCCAATGACTTGAGCATTTCCAATGTGCTACTAGTAGAGAGCTTGAATTTCAACTTGCTATCCGTAGCTCAACTTTGTGATCTGGGTTTCAAATGCATATTTGGAGTTGATGATGTAGAGATCTTATGTGTAGATGGCTCTAACTTGATATTCAAAGGCTTTAGATATGAGAATCTACACTTGGTTGATTTCAATGCTAGTGAAGCTCAATTGTCAACATGCTTGCTCACTAAATCTAGCATGGGTTGGTTATGGCATAGAAGGCTTGGTCATGTTGGAATGAAACAATTGAACAAGTTAGTCAAGCATGATCTTGTTAGAGGCTTGAAAGATGTCACATTTGAGAAAGACAAGCTTTGTAATGCATGTCAAGCCAGAAAACAAGTTGGCAACACTCATCCAAAGAAAAGCATCATGAGTACATGCAAGGCATTTGAGTTGTTGCACATGGATCTATTTGGACCAACCACATACACAAGTATTGGTGGAAACAAATATGGATTTGTGATAGTGGATGATTTCACAAGATACACATGGGTATTCTTTCTTAGTGACAAGAGTGATGCTTTTGCAACCTTCAAATCATTTGTCAAGAGAATACACAATGAGTTTGAAACGACCATCAAGAAAGTGAGAAGTGACAATGGAAGTGAATTCAAGAAAGTGAGAAGTGCAACCTTAAAGAGTTGATGATCTTTGTGATGAATTTGGTATTAGGCATCAATTCTCGGACAAGTACACTCCACAATCAAATGGTCTTGTTGAGAGCAAGAATAGAACCTTGATTGACATGGCAAGATCAATGTTGAGTGAGTATAATGTGAGTCATTCTTTTTGGGCCGAAGCAATCAACACGGCTTGCTACTATAGCAACCGACTCTATTGTCACCCAATGATGGAGAAGGCTCCATATGAGCTCTTGAATGGAAGAAAGCCCAACATTGCATACTTTTGGGTTTTTGGTTGCAAATGCTACATATTGAAGAAAGGCACTAGATTGAGTAAATTTGAAAAGAAATGTGATGAAGGCTTCTTGCTTGGTTACTCCACTACTAGCAAAGCTTATAGAGTTTGGAATTTGGCTAGTGGTACTCTTGAGGAGGTGCATGATGTTGAGTTTGATGAAACAAATGGCTCTCAAGAGGAAGAAGAAAATCTAGATGATGTGAGAGGCACTCAATTGGCCGATGCAATGAAGAATATGGACATTGGTGATTTAAGGCCTAGAGAGGTGATTGATGTTGAAGATGACAAAGATCAAGTGCTTCCTACTTCTAATGTGCAAGCTAGTGGTTCTCATGATCAAAATCAAGCTAGTACAAGTGGTACACAAGCGCAAGATCAAAAAGCAAGTACATCATCTCATGATCAACCAAGTGCAAGCAATCAAGTGCAAATACTCCAACCAACAAATATTGCAAGAGATCATCCATTGGATCATATCATTGGTGACATCCAAATAGGAGTGCAAACTAGATCAAGACTAGCATCATTTTGTGAGCATTTCTCCTTTGTGTCTCACATTGAGCCAAAGAAGATTGATGAAGCATTGAGAGATGTTGATTGGGTTAATGCTATGTATGAAGAACTTAGCAATTTCAAGAGAAATCAAGTATGGGAATTAGTTGAGAGGCCTAGTGATCATAATGTCATTGGTACAAAGCAAGATTGGTAGCATAAGGCTATACTCAAGTTGAGGGTCTTGACTTTGGTGAAACATATGCCCCGGTTGCAAGATTGGAAGCAATTAGGATCTTATTGGCCTATACTTGTGCTCATAACATCAAGCTATACCAAATGGATGTCAAGAGTGCATTTCTCAATGGCTATATCAATGAAGAAGTCTATGTTGAGCAACCTCTTGGTTTTGAAGATGACAAGAAACCCAACCATGTTTACAAGCTAAGAAAGGCATTGTATGGTTTGAAGCAAGCACAAAGAGCATGGTATGAGAGATTGAGAGATTTCTTACTCTCTAAAGGTTTCAAGATGGGCAAAGTTGACACCACTCTCTTCACCAAGAAGATTGGCAAAGACTTGTTTGTGTTGCAAATATATGTTGATGATATCATATTTGGATCAACCAACCAAGAATTTTGTGAAGAGTTTGGCAACATGATGGCTAATGAATTTGAGATGTCAATGATTGGAGAACTTAGTTACTTCCTTGGTCTTCAAATCAAGCAATTGAAGAATGGCACATTTGTGAGTCAAGGCAAGTACATAAAAGACATGCTCAAGAAGTTTGGTATGGATGATGCAAAGTCAATTAGCACTCCAATGGGAACTAATGGAAGCCTAGATAGTGACACAAGTGGGAATATGGTGGATCAAAAGATGTATCGGTCTATGATTGGAAGCCTACTCTATGTGACCGCATCAAGACCGGATGTCATGTTTAGTGTATGCATGTGTGCAAGATTCCAAGCCTCACCAAGAGAAAGTCATTTGAAAGCAACAAAAAGAATATTGATGTACTTGAAGCATACACAAAATGTTGGTTTGTGGTATCCCAAATGTGCAAAGTTTGAACTTGTTGGATATTCCGATTCGGACTATGTGGGATGCAAAGTTGAGAGAAGAAGCACTTCGGGCACATGTCAAATATTGGGAAGATCACTTGTCTCATGGTCATCCAAGAAACAAAATAGTGTTGCACTATCAACCGCCGAAGCGGAGTACATTGTGGCCGGTAGTTGTTGTGCACAAATCCTATGGATGAAGGCAACATTGAAGGACTTTGGAATCAACTTCAAGCAAGTGCCATTGCTATGTGACAATGAAAGTGTCGTGAAGCTCACCAACAATCCGGTTCAACACTCAAGAACAAAGCATATAGATGTCTGCCATCATTTCATAAGAGATCACGAACAAAAAGGGGACATTTGCATTGAGAGTATAGGCACCGATGATCAACTTGCCGATATATTCACCAAGCCACTTGATGAGAAAAGGTTTTGCAAGCTAAGGAATGAATTGAACATACTTGACTTCTCAAATATGTGTTGATGCACCCCATTATATGACATGCCTCTCCTTCAAGCAAAGCAAGGTAAAATTGTTTGACATGTCATCCATCCTATGCTAAGGACTTGTGTAGGGCATCTAGTCATTCCTTACATGTCTTAGGATCATTCATGAAAAACAAATGAATTTGATGCTTGTATGGTACTACTATTGCTTTTATGCTTGACTTGATCTAGTGGTAGCATATGACATGTTTATGGGCTTGCAATCCTAGTGTTTGATCCAGAATATGAGCTATAAGTGTTTAACTCAACATGGTACAAGATAACCCTTATTTGGAGGTGTGAAGAAGCTTGTCCTTGGATCAAACCGAGTTAAATATCTTAGGCAAGTAATCTAGATTGGACTAATTTGGTAAAATGATCTCACTTCACATGGTTTCACACTAACCTATCTAAATTTTGAGCTCACCTTTTGTGGTCATTGATGACAAAGGGGGAGAGAATTTCCCAAAGATTTAAGATAGGGGAGTAACATGATAAAAGAAGGGGATCAATTAAAATTTTGAAGCACACAAGTAGGGGGAGCAAGCTCATAAACTTGTATGTTGCATTTGAAAGTGCAACACATGTTTGCTTGCATTTGCATTTAGCTTTAGAAGCTTTCCCTCCTATGCCTTGCTTGTGTGATGTATGCTAGTTGTAAGTTTGATTGATGAAATAAAGAACTAGCATACATAGGTAGTGTAACTAGACTTTTAGTTACTTCACAAGTGGTACTAGAACAATGTTTATAATGTTGATCTCACAAGGTGTTGTTGATGCAAAAACGGATCTACAAACACAAAGGGCTAATACCCGATTCAAACGTTAAGGCGTGCCAGCCGATTTGACGTTACTATCGGCAAAGGTGATAACTCGAATACTTTGGTCCCAACAACAGTGATGCGCCCGGATGTCACGGCCAAGGGGTATTCACACGGAACTCGAGAATACGCCGAGCTTAAGTCGACAAACTCCTAAGAACTCGTAATAAAAAGGAAAATATGACAGAGTCGTCGAAAAGTAGATGATGGAATATGAGTAAAAACTTGTGTTTGATTGATTGATAAATGTCTCATTACAAGGCCCTAGGGTCTACATTTATACCCTGCTCAAAGAGCTACAATCAAACACGACTAGGACTCGAATTCCAAATTAAACAGAATCTGTATACAAAACAAATTTAAATATCTATGGAAAACATAAAACTACCCTCCCATGACAAACCGGGACACCACCATAGATCAATCGGCAACCTTCACGTTCTCCTTTCGAGTCATCAGCAGACTTCTCATCATAGCCATCGGCAAAGACTAACGCTGACCATCGGCACTGTAACAGAACCGTCCAAATTATAAGAGATTAAGCCTAACAGTGACCATTTGCATAGTCAAACCATCACGCTTAAGCCCATATAATCCCGGTAGTCCGTGAAATCTCGAAGGATTTCAAACCACACATCGCACAACAGCCAAGATCGTAATAAGTTTAGCGGTCGCCATTCACAAATACATCCAGATTACAACATTCATAAAATACATCGGAGTTCTTAAAATTATTACAAACCAAGTTCTTCAAGTAGCGGAAGCTTCATAGTTCGAAAATACAACACATACGCTTAGTCTGATACAGTGCCATAGTTCGGTCATTCCCACAAAAGCAAAAGGAGAGATGGAGTGACCATCGCCCTTGGTCTAGTCATCACCCATGGCTGGGTACAGACAGAGGATGCAATAACCATAGTACATTTGACCATCTGCAAAACAACATGGGAGTAGAACCTTGAGTACGAGAAGGTACTCAGCTAGACTTACCCATCATAAACTTAAAATAAAGACTCATCAAGGATCATGAAGGCTATATAGTGGGGTAGCTGACAACCACTTTGCAAAACCGCAGGATTTTACTATCATAACCTACATAAATCTTTCTTCTTTTAATTTGCTCAAGTTGAAAGTATCATTACCTATTATCTAGGTTTGCACCTGCACTATTACAAGCAAGTATAGGGATAGGATAGTACTTCATCATAGCATTCATAAACCCTTTCATTATAACCCCAGTGTTCCATAGTCCTTACTACGAGGACGAAGCTCATGTCAAGTGCTCACTATCCAAGAGCGATGGCGATTCGAATTGATTTCTAACCAGCTGGCGAGTTTATTCCCCACACAAACCACACTCACTGATCAAGTGAGCTACATATCACCGTATTACACTATCCAGGACCAATTCGCGGGTTCGGTAGGCACCGCCAGTACCCGAGGACCGTTCCGGCGACCGAGGTATCCCAGGTATACCAAGGTTGCGCGCCGCGCCCTCGTCGTTCTCCTCAACCATCACCAATACAGCGCATGGCGGCTCGATTCCCGGCCCGGATAGTGTTCAGGCTTCGCGGTCGGAACGACTTATCCTTCCAGCTAAGTGTGGGGCATGCGTTCAACATGACAAGAGGGCCGTCAATGATCGGTCCTTAATCGACACAGGCAGGGGCACTATGGTCAACCCACCATAAGACCCTGCCCGGTCTCCAATTACATTCCACACTTGGTTATTCCTTTCCCCAAGCAACCGCTGCTTAATCGAGCAGGTATCCACCTATATCTCGCAGGTGACAGGGAATCACCCGACTTCTATCGGACTAAGCAAGCTAAGCATAGACTCCGTGCCTATCTACATAGGACAAGGCAGGTAAACGAGTAGGGATAACAAGGAGTACATATGCATCAACGGTATCAAGCAATTCCTATCACTTAGATGCAATATAGTAGAACCAGTATAGTATGCCCTGTAGGTTAGCGAGAGTAGGGAGACTTAGAATGCTCCGGGGCTTGCCTTTCTCAAACGTGCTTGGTCGATGATCCGGACACTCCTGAAGTTCCTCTCCGGACTCCTGTGCTTCCGGAGGTTCCTGCTCCTGAATCTCCTCTGGCTCCTCGGGTCCCACCTCATTCTCCTGCGAGCCTGTATGATGCATGTGTGCTCATGAGTGAAGTGCGAGATGCCCGAGTGGATGCTCGTATGAGGAGGTACCAAAGGATCATGACATGATGCCTAGGTGACACACTTGGTCATGCGCATTACAAGGTGGTCAACATCATCCAAGGACAACAATTGAATCAAACATCTATTGCATTCTCTTCTACAATCATTTTTCAAATGTGACCAGTAACCCACAATTTGCTTCAAAGATACACCAAACCCAAACTTATTCTATTCAACCTATATATATACAACAATTCATAATTTTCTTTATTCATTTCTAGGCCCATTAAAATTTACATGCAGTTCTGTTCATTAATAAATTGCACAAAAATTACAGGAGACTACCAGCCAAGCATAGAGTCTACTGTAAATTTTTCATAATTTTTGGATACTTATTGTGAGCTACAAAAATCACAAGATTAATTAATAAGGTAAGTATAATTACTCCACTGTGACATAAGTGTCAAACAGCAGATTTCATATTTTTACAATTTGTCTAATATCATAAGAAACAACCACAAAAATTTCCAGATTAATTGCATGATCCAAATAATTACTAAAAATCATAAACCACTGTCATGCAAGCATTTAAATTACCATAAATTCATTTATACACCAAATAATGTGTAGCAATATTTTCCCAGTGAGTTAACATACAGGCAAGGCCCATAAAACAAGTTTCATATTTTTCTGAGTCATATTTGAATTATTGTGCATTTTCCAAGTTTAGCAAAAACATGGATTATATATATTCATACAGAAAAGTTACTCAAACATGACATGCAATTACATCAGGCTGTAGATCTGAAAATATAGAGCACAACAAAATTTATTTCATCAAATTTGGAGCTGTAGAACTCAAGATATGAATTTTACAAGTTTTGAATCAATTTCTGGAAAACATTTATTCAAGAAAACCGACGAAAAAGGCTAGATACACCCAGATCTACACCCACCGGGGTCCCCCTGCGACTGACAGTGGGCCTCTGACCCCACCGGTCAGCGAGACCGAGAGGGAGCTCACCTCCGACGAGCAGATCTCGCCGGCGGTGAGGTTTCCGGCCACGGGGTGAGCACCATCGTGCTCCCCGCAGCGAGGCGCACCCAGCGGTACCCTCGGGTTGGCCGGAGGATGACCGGAACACCTCCGACGAGCATGCATGGCGGCACGGCGGCGCTGCTCGCCGTGGCCAGGCCGCTCCGGTGCGGTACAGCGCGCGCAAACGGCTCTCCGAGCTTCCTCACCACCCTACCGACCTAGCGCAACCAAAAACCAGCGAAAAGAGGCAGAGAAACGCAAGATCCGTCGCGGCGGAGTACTCCGGCAAGCTCGGGGTAACTCCGGCGAGCGATTCACGGCGCTCGACGGACTCTCACCTCGGTAGAACGCTCGCACAAGCTTACCCTAACGATGGCGAAGGCGCTGGTGGCTTCGGTGTCGAGGTTTGGTCACTGGAGTGGCCGGCGGTGAGCAGCGGAGCTGCTCCGGCGATGGCGCTGCGGCGGAGCTCTATGGCTCAGTCGCGCACGCGAGCGGAGGGAGGAAGGAGAAGGGCGCGGGCGACAGAAGGGAGGGAATGGCCTGGGAGCCCGAGCCGGCGTCCCGACCAGGGGGGGTTGGAGTCCGGCCGCGGCGCGCTCCTCGCCGGCGTACGGCCGCCACGTGGCCGGCGCTGGCTGGGGCGAGGCGGGCGTCCGCGCGCGGGAGAGAGGGGGAGGGGGAGGCAGGCCAAGCCGCTCGCTGGGCCGAAAGGGAGGCGGGGTTGGCCCGGCAGCGCCTGCCCCTTTTCTTTTTTTTTGAATTTCTTTTCTCCAAAACTCTTCTAAATTCATTTGGACCAATTTAAAATCATTTTCACCTCTTGCTCCCAAAAGAAAAATTGTTCCAAAACAAAAACCCTACAACTTTGTTTTAATAAGCAAGACCAAATTCCAAATAGAATTTGAATTACAAATTAAAACTAGTTCTAGGTTTTTAAATAAATTCAATTTGGGAATTTTTGTATAAATTCCATTTCTCAAATTCTATAGCTCCAAAAATTACACAAAAATATTCTTAATTCTTCTTACACATAAATCAACCTAGTTTGAATATTTCACATTTTTAGAAGCAAGCATCATATTTTTAACATAATTAAAACACATGAAATGAAGCACATAAAATCATGTTTTGGGGATGAATGACATGCTCATGATGCTATGCTTGATGAGAATGCTTATGCATGTTGTGATAGGGCTAAATGCATGCTTAACACCTAGGGTGTTACAGCCCTTCCCCCCTTAGGGAAATCTCGTCACGAGATTTTGGGTTACTAACCATTTCTTATGAAATTTTGGATAAACTGTTTTTAAGTAATCCTCTGTTTCCCAGGTGGCATCCCTATCGTCATGATGACTCCACACCACCTTATATGTTCTGACAATTCTGTTTCGGGTTACCCGTTCCTTGGTATCCACAATTCCCACTGGTTGCTCCTTATACTCTAAGTCTGCTTTTATTTTGATCCCTCGAGGTTCAATTCTTTGCTCAGGTACTTTCAAACATTTCCGCAGTTGCGACACATGGAAGACCGGAAAGATCGAGCTCAACTCTTCAGGTAACTGAATCTTGTAGGCCACGGGGCCTTTCCTTTCCAGTATTTGGTACGGTCCCACATATCTGGGTGCAAGCTTGCTTCGAACTCGGAAACGCTGAACTTTCTTCATTGGCGTGACCTTGAGGTACACATAGTCACCTACTTTGAATTCAAGTGGCCTTCTTCTCTTATCAGCATAACTCTTTTGTCGTGATTGCGCTGCTTGCATATGCTGCTGTATGATTTGCACCTTCTTCTCGGCCTCATTCACGAAGTCGATACCGTAGTATCTCCTTTCCCCAGGTTCAACCCAGTTTAACGGAGTTCTACACCTCCGACCATACAGAGCTTCGAACGGGGCCATCTTGATGCTCTCTTGATAACTGTTATTGTAGGAGAATTCAGCCAGAGGTAACCATGATTCCCATGATCCCTTGGATGATAGCACACAGGCCCTCAACATATCTTCTAACACTTGATTTAACCGCTCCGTTTGACCTGAGGTCTGAGGATGATACGCCGTGCTCCTTATCAGCCTGGTTCCCAAATTCTTATGCATTCGCTCCCAGAAGTGAGCGGTGAACTGTGGTCCTCTATCTGATATGATGGTCTTGGGAATACCATGCAACTTGACAATCTCAGCCATATATATATCGGCATACTCGGGAGGTCTGTATGTGTTCTTAACTGGAATGAAATGAGCCGACTTGGTTAATCGATCTATGATTACCCAAATTGAGTCATTCCCCTTCCTCGTGGTTGGTAAACCTGTGATAAAGTCCATACTGACCTCTTCCCATTTCCACTCTGGAACTGATAACGGTTGCAACAGACCTGCAGGTTTCATATGGATGGCCTTAACTCTGCAACACGTGTCACAACGGGCCACATATGCGGCTATTTCTTTCTTCATCTTGGTCCACCAAAAGTGGGGTCTTAGATCTTGATACATTTTGTTACTGCCAGGATGAATAGAAATTTTAGAGAGATGGGCTTCATCCATGATGCGATTCTTCAATTCACGATCTTTCGGAACTACTAACCGATGTTGAAACCACAGTACCCCTTTCTCATCAACTCGAAACTGAGTTTTTGTGTCATCTTTGATCTTTTCTTTGATGTGGAAAATACCCTTATCTGTTTTCTGTCCTTCAATGACTTGACTCTCGAGTGAACAACTGAGTTGTATGTGACATAAGACCTCAGGATGCATAAGATTGAACCCATCTTCAAACAACGGTTGAACCACTTGATAGTGGGGTTTACGACTCAACGCATCTGCTACCACATTAGCCTTGCCAGGATGGTAGTGAACTTCCAGATCATAGTCCTTGATTAACTCTAACCACCGTCGTTGCCTCATATTTAGCTCGGACTGAGTGAAGATGTACTTCAAACTCTTATGATCGGTATAAATGTGACACTTATTTCCCAGCAGATAATGTCTCCAAATCTTCAAAGCGTGCACTACTGCTGCTAACTCGAGGTCGTGCGTTGGGTAGTTGACTTCGTGCTTTCTCAACTGTCGGGAAGCATAAGCTATCACCCTGCCATCTGCATCAACACACACCCCAGGCCACTCTTCGATGCGTCACAAAACACATCAAAAGGCTTCTCTATATTGGGTTGTGCCAGAACGGGAGCAGTGGTTAGCAACTTTCGCAAGGTGCGGAAGGCTAACTCACACCCTTCCGTCCAGACAAACTTGTGATCCTTTTGTAGAAAACTTGTCATGGGCTTAGCAATCTTGGAGAAGTCAGGTATGAAACGACGATAATACCCGGCCAGACCAAGAAAACTTCTAACTTCCGAGACAGAAGTTGGTGCCTTCCAGTCCATGACTTCCTGCACTTTTGATGGATCCACAGCAATCCCTTCTTCAGACAGAATATGCCCTAGGAAAGGAACTTTCTTCAGCCAGAACTCACACTTGCTGAACTTGGCATATAACTGATGCTCTCGTAATCATGTCAGCACGATTCTCAGATGCTCGGCGTGATCTTGCTCATTTTTTGAATAAACCAGAATATCATCGATAAACACCACAACAAACTTATCCAATTCTGGCATAAAGACTGAATTCATCAGGTACATAAAGTATGCAGGAGCATTCGTCAATCCAAAGGACATGACAAGATACTCATACAACCCATATCTGGTGGAAAAAGCAGTCTTCGAGATATCTTGCGGACGAATCTTGATTTGGTGATACCCAGACCTCAAATCTATCTTAGAAAACACTCTTGCCTTGGACAACTGATCAAACAGGATATCAATCCTTGGCAAAGGATACTTATTCTTGATTGTCACTGCATTGAGTGGACGATAGTCCACCCACATGCGCAATGACTGATCCTTCTTTTTTACAAACAACGCTGGACAACCCCATTCCGACGAGCTTGGCCGGATGAACCCTTTATCCAGTAACTCCTTTAGTTGATTCTTCAACTCAGCGAGTTCGTTTGGTGGCATCCGGTACGGCCTTCTCGATATTGGTGCTGTACCTGGTATCAACTCGATTGCAAACTCTACTTCCCTATCCGGGGGAAGTCCTGGTAATTCCTCAGGAAAAACATCAGGGAACTCACAGACAACTGGGATCTGTGGTAATGGAACCACGTGCGTAGCACAAGAGATGCTAGCAAAGTTAAGACGACGGGGCAGAGGTACTTGAAAAGAGCTACTGCCCTGCGGTTCTCTGAGAGATAACATCCTCTTCCCAGTATCTATGACGGCATCCCATTCTCTCATCCAGTTCATACCCATAATAACATCCAAAACTAGCCCAGGCATGACCACTAGATTCACTCAGAATACTCGGCCACTTATATCCAGGGTTGCCCCTCGAACCACTCTATTGGTCAACACATCTGCCCCCGCTGAGCTGATGCGGTAGCCATAACCCAGATCTGTAACTGGTTGACTATGCTTTTGTGCAAATGCTTGGCTCATGAATGAATGCGATGATCCAGAATCGAACAAAACAACTGCAAGATGTTGGTTGACAGGAAACATACCAGCTGTTACCGGTTCTCCTTCCGGGATTTCCTCAATCGAGGTATGGTGCACATGAGCTGGATAGGTTGGCTGCTGCCTCTTGGGGTAGGGACATTCCTTAGCAAAGTGCCCCATCTTGTGGCAGTTATAGCACGGACCCTTGGGCGCGTTGTTGACGGCAGGTGCTGCAGCTTGAATTGCCTTTGGCTTGGCAGGGGCTATCGCCACCTTGTACGGCTTCTGCTGCGTTGGATGCCCGGTGTTCCTTCTCTGCGGCGGTCGGAACCTAGCACCTGGGGCAGGGCGACGATACTGCTGTCGCCCTGTCACGGGTGCCCTGGACTGGGATGATCCGGCTTCAAAAGCCCTCTTACGTGACTTGGATGCACTGTAGTTGTTGTTGTGGTTCTCCTGGGTGAGACAGTCACTGATATAGGCATTGAAGGTAGCCCTGGCTCCTGTACCCATGGTCTTCAGCATCTTTGGATTCAAGCCTCTCTGGAAACTAGCAATCTTCTTGGCCTCCGTGTTCACAAACTTGGGGGCATAACGAGCGAGATTATTGAAAGCTTGTAGATACTCCTTCACAGATTTTGTTCCCTAGGACAGCCTCATGAACTCCCCGATCTTCATTTCAACTAACCCCGGAGGAATATAATTTCCCTGAAAAGCGGTGGTGAAGCGGTTCCAGGTAATTGGGGTCCCCTCTGGGTAGGTGGTACGGTGATGGGACCACCAAATCCCAGCGGGTCCTTGCAACTGATGTGCCGCATACTCAGCCTTAAGTTCTTCTGTCATTCGGAGAAGACAAAACTTCTGCTCCATAGTGTTGATCCACTCATCTGCCTCGAGCGGTTCCAAAGCCTCCTTGAAGATTGGTGGCTTGGTATCCATGAAGTCCTTGAACGAACTGTACTGGTTGACTTCTCGGCCGCCCTGGTTATCCCCACGACGGGTGTTGTCAGCTATGTTGCGCAGAGCCTCTTCCATGTTGTGTTGCATCTGTTCCATGTTGCGTTGGCTCCCCAGAAACTGCGCGAAAAACACGTTCGCAGTGTACGGAGGAGGCGGTGGTGGTGGCGGTGTTGGTGCTCTGTCCTCATTCCGTTGAGCCCCACCTCCGGATGTACCTGCTCCAAGGCCCGGGTTGCTGTTACCCCCGCCACGTGTTTGCACCATCTGCATACGTCAATGATAAGCAATCGTTAGGAGTTGCCATCAGCGGTAGAAATGTGTACAATCATGCCGTACTGAATTTACTGAGGGAATAAATTCGCACAATAAACAGAGGCACAACAATTCATCATCTACGCACAACATCACTAACAGATTGCTTAACGTTCACGCAACAAGGTTCGCGTACATCCAACTTGCCAGCATACATACACTGGACTTTCAGCATTAACTCATAAAGTTTTACATAGCCCAGATCCAAAAGTACACGACATGCCATGCAACATACAACACAAAAGAAGAAGGACTAGCTCTAAAGCCCTAGCATCTAGTCGCTATGATCACTGTCCATGCCGGAGCCCTCCTCGTCCTCATCACCACTAGCAGCTGCTCCTATCTTGGGATCCGCGTCCATCTCGTTCTCAGAGTCTAGCTCAGCTGCTCCAAGCAGGTGGTGAGGGTGGAGCTGGTTATGCAGCTGGTGGATCTCCTCATGCAAGTTCTCATTGTACTCCTCCGCATTAGCTAGCTGCTGCTCTAGCTCTAGCTGTCGGGCCCTCAAAGTGTCCTCCTCATGCCAGGCTTCATTCCTCTGTCCAAGCACATGGACTAGCATGCGCTCGCAGTTCCTGTGAGCAGTAGTCACCCTATCCCTCTGCTCTCGCACTGCAAGCAGGTACTGACTCAGCTCACTGTTCTTCTGGACTGCCTGGTCTCTCTCTCTGGTCACATGGGCCAACTCTGCCTGTAGCCTCTCAACCTCAGAGTCAAACTCACGCTGCAACTGACGCTTCTCGTCCTGGACGGTGAGAAGAGATCCGGACATGCGACCCAAACAACGTTCCAGGCCTCCATAGGTCTTCATCAACGCATACATGGCACTCATAGCTGCACCGTCACTGTGCTGGTCCTCATCCGCACTCCTCTCTAGAGCACTCACCTCGGACTGATCCCACACCGAAGTGTAGGGGTCACCCCGGGGAAACACCCCAGCGAAGGCGTGGGCCAGCTCCTGTGGAAACCTCTCCATGAGGTTCCTCAGAACTGCGAAAGCTGCCCTGCTGGCACCGTGGAAAGGCGTGACACCTCGGGACTCGTACACCCAGCCGCCCCAAGCAGGGTCTCCTCCACTGGTAGGGACAAATTCCTCGATCCCCACCAGGGTCTCGTCACCAAGCGGCTCCTTATCCCAATAGTAGCGAGGCTCCCTTCCTTCGGGATACACCATCGAACTGAGCACCCTCCAAAGCAAAGTGGGCATCCCAAACTCCTCCAGGAACTCGCTCTTATGTCGCGAGCTCCTGGCTGCCAACGGATGGCGAGGGGCCCGCCCACCAGTGGACTTGCGAGCGGTGAGCCTAGTGTGTGCCATCTGCTGCAAATGGAATACCGTGGGTAAGAGCGAGGATTACCTTTAATTATTTTATTTAGAATTGGGACTGATTAAATTAAGGGGGAAAGTAAGCAATGATACGAAATGAACATGATGCATGCACGAACTTACGATCTCACAAACTGAGAAACAAAAGTTAACACTAAGCGGTATATGCGGTGGCACACAACGTTCTCTCATAACGTAACTAGCATTCTAAGCGAGAACGTGGTTAGTGTACCTGCAGAAAACTCATTTCAGCCCACCCACAGTATGATCGTGCAGAACAAGAATTTTAAACTATACACTCCACATACACAGACACCCGTCCACGCATATGACGTGTCACAACCCACATCATCGCCCTAATGACGGCATCGCCTCTCAGGACGGAATCCCCAACATGCGGTATTGTTTCCAAGACACACCAAACATGTGTGCATGACACAGTACCTAACAACACTCCCCTAGACCGGCAGTGTATCCGATCATGCTCTCACAGCTCCCACTTACCGTGGCGTAGAGGAAAAAGGGATCCATACATTACCACTCAAATGAATGGTACTCATACTATTGCACGCCGTATGAGCGACGAAATAAAAATATGATGCATTAACCCCCAAGTCAGTACTTAACTAGCCACCTTAGAGTCCTTAATCGGGCATAAAGGATATGACCATGGCACACTAGATAGTTTTCCCAAAACTTGGTTTAACACCTTGATCACTATTGATTAATTAATAAAATCTTTTATTAAACCGGTTTAGATTTTTGTTTAGAACGTACTTATGAACAGTAACTCGCTAAACTTTGCTCTGATGCCAGCTGTAACAGAACCGTCCAAATTATAAGAGATTAAGCCTAACAGTGACCATTTGCATAGTCAAACCATCACGCTTAAGCCCATATAATCCCGGTAGTCCGTGAAATCTCGAAGGATTTCAAACCACACATCGCACAACAGCCAAGATCGTAATAAGTTTAGCGGTCGCCATTCACAAATACATCCAGATTACAACATTCATAAAATACATCGGAGTTCTTAAAATTATTACAAACCAAGTTCTTCAAGTAGCGGAAGCTTCATAGTTCGAAAATACAACACACACGCTTAGTCTGATACAGTGCCATAGTTCGGTCATTCCCACAAAAGCAAAAGGAGAGACGGAGTGACCATCGCCCTTGGTCTAGTCATCACCCATGGCTGGGTACAGACAGAGGATGCAATAACCATAGTACATTTGACCATCTGCAAAACAACATGGGAGTAGAACCCTGAGTACGAGAAGGTACTCAGCTAGATTTACCCATCATAAACTTAAAATAAAGACTCATCAAGGATCATGAAGGCTATATAGTGGGGTAGCTGACAACCACTTTGCAAAACCGCAGGATTTTACTATCATAACCTACATAAATCTTTCTTCTTTTAATTTGCTCAAGTTGAAAGTATCATTACCTATTATCTAGGTTTGCACCTACACTATTACAAGCAAATATAGGGATAGGATAGTACTTCATCATAGCATTCATAAACCCTTTCATTATAACCCCAGTGTTCCATAGTCCTTACTACGAGGACGAAGCTCATGTCAAGTGCTCACTATCCAGGAGCGATGGCGATTGAAATCGATTTCTAACCAGCTGGCGAGTTTATTCCCCACACAAACCACACTCACTGATCAAGTGAGCTACAGATCACCGTATTACACTATCCAGGACCAATTCGTGGGTTCGGCAGGCACCGCCAGTACCCGAGGACCGTTCCGGCGACCGAGGTATCCCAGGTATACCAAGGTTGCGCGCCGCGCCCTCGTCGTTCTCCTCAACCATCACCAATACAGCGCATGGCGACTCGATTCCCAGCCCGGATAGTGTTCAGGCTTCGCGGTCGGAACGACTTATCCTTCTAGCTAAGTGTGGGGCATGCGTTCAACATGACAAGAGGGCCGTCAACGATCAGTCCTTAATCGACACAGGCAGGGGCACTACAGTCAACCCACCATAAGACCCTGCCCGGTCTCCAATTACATTCCACACTTGGTTATTCCTTTCCCCAAGCAACTTCTGCTTAATCAAGCAGGTATCCACCTATATCTCGCAGGTGACAGGGAATCACCCGACTTCTATCGGACTAAGCAAGCTAAGCATAGACTCCGTGCCTATCTACATAGGACAAGGCAGGTAAACGAGTAGGGATAACAAGGAGTACATATGCATCAACGGTATCAAGCAATTCCTATCACTTAGATGCAACATAGTAAAACCAGTATAGTATGCCCTATAGGTTAGCGAGAGTAGGGAGACTTAGAATGCTCCGGGGCTTGCCTTTCTCAAACGTGCTTGGTCGGTGATTCGGACACTCCTGAAGTTCCTCTCCGAACTCCTGTGCTTCCGGAGCCTGTATGATGCATGTGTGCTCATGAGTGAAGTGCGAGATGCCCGAGTGGATGCTCGTATGAGGAGGTACCAAAGGATCATGACATGATGCCTAGGTGATACACTTGGTTATGCGCATTATAAGGTGGTCAACATCATCCAAGGACAACAATTGAATCAAACATCTATTGCATTCTCTTCTACAATCATTTTTCAAATGTGACCAGTAACCCACAATTTGCTTCAAAGATACACCAAACCCAAACTTATTCTATTCAACCTATATATATACAACAATTCATAATTTTCTTTATTCATTTCTAGGCCCATTAAAATTTACATGCAGTTCTGTTCATTAATAAATTCCACAAAAATTACAGGAGACTACCAGCCAAGCATAGAGTCTACTGTAAATTTTTCATAATTTTTGGATACTTATTTTGAGCTACAAAAATCACAAGATTAATTAATAAGGTAAGTATAATTACTCCACTGTGACATAAGTGTCAAACAGCAGATTTCATATTTTTACAATTTGTCTAATATCATAAGAAACAACCACAAAAATTTCCAGATTAATTGCATGATCCAAATAATTACTAAAAATCATAAACCACTGTCATGCAAGCATTTAAATTACCATAAATTCATTTATACACCAAATAATGTGTAGCAATATTTTCCCAGTGAGTTAACATACAGGCAAGGCCCATAAAACAAGTTTCATATTTTTCTGAGTCATATTTGAATTATTGTGCATTTTCCAAGTTTAGCAAAAACATGGATTATATATATTCATACAGAAAAGTTACTCAAACATGACATGCAATTACATCAGGCTGTAGATCTGAAAATATAGAGCACAACAAAATTTATTTCATCAAATTTGGAGCTGTAGAACTCAAGATATGAATTTTACAAGTTTTGAATCAATTTCTGGAAAACATTTATTCAAGAAAACCGACGAAAAAGGCTAGATACACCCAGATCTACACCCACCGGGGTCCCCCTGGGACTGACAGTGGGCCTCTGACCCCACCGGTCAGCGAGACCGAGAGGGAGCTCACCTCCGACGAGCAGATCTCGCCGGCGGTGAGGTTTCCGGCCACGGGGTGAGCACCATCGTGCTCCCCGCAGCGAGGCGCACCCAGCGGTACCCTCGGGTTGGCCGGAGGATGACCGGAACACCTCCGACGAGCATGCATGGCGGCACGGCGGCGCTGCTCGCCGTGGCCAGGCCGCTCCGGTGCGGTAGAGCGCGCGCAAACGGCTCTCCGAGCTTCCTCACCACCCTACCGACCTAGCGCAACCAAAAACCAGCGAAAAGAGGCAGAGAAACGCAAGATCCGTCACGGCGGAGTACTCCGGCGAGCTCGGGGTAACTTCGGCGAGCGATTCACGGCGCTCGACGGACTCTCACCTCGGTAGAACGCTCGCACAAGCTTACCCTAACGATGGCGAAGGCGCTGGTGGCTTCGGTGTCGAGGTTTGGTCACTGGAGTGGCCGGCGGTGAGCTGCGGAGCTGCTCCGGCGATGGCGCTGCGGCGGAGCCCTACGGCTCAGTCACGCTCGTGAGCGGAGGGAGGAAGGAGAAGGGCGCGGGCGACAAAAGGGAGGGAATGGCCTGGGAGCCCGAGCCGGCGTCCCGACCAGGGGGGTTGGAGTCCGGCCGCGGCGCGCTCCTCGCCGGCGTACGGCCGCCACGTGGCCGGCGCTGGCTGGGGCGAGGCGGGCGTCCGCGCGCGGGAGAGAGGGGGAGGGGGAGGCAGGCCAGGCCGCTCGCTGGGCTGAAAGGGAGGCGGGGTTGGCCCGGCAGCGCCTGCCCCTTTTCTTTTTTTTTGAATTTCTTTTCTCCAAAACTCTTCTAAATTCATTTGGACCAAGTTAAAATCATTTTCACCTCTTGCTCCCAAAAGCAAAATTGTTCCAAAACAAAAACCCTACAACTTTGTTTTAATAAGCAAGACCAAATTCCAAATAGAATTTGAATTACAAATTAAAACTAGTTCTAGGTTTTTAAATAAATTCAATTTGGGAATTTTTGTATAAATTCCATTTCTCAAATTCTATAGCTCCAAAAATTACACAAAAATATTCTTAATTCTTCTTACACATAAATCAACCTAGTTTGAATATTTCACATTTTTAGAAGCAAGCATCATATTTTCAACATAATTAAAACACATGAAATGAAGCACATAAAATCATGTTTTGGGGATGAATGACATGCTCATGATGCTATGCTTGATGAGAATGCTTATGCATGTTGTGATAGGGCTAAATGCATGCTTAACACCTAGGGTGTTACAGGCACGAATGCGTCACCACTTTTGGACTTAGTCACATTCATCTGTCTCTTCATCGGCAACCACCCTCATCGGCAACTCCCCTGCAGACCAGTTACTGTTGCCCCATCTTGCCGATCTATACTTTACTGATCCCTGAGTACGTGTCCAAAAACGGTGTCAACACATGCCCCCCAATTTCGGAGTATAAAATCATTAATGCTCTGAAATTATCTGCAGTAATGATGCCTTTCCGCAATTAATTCTCCCAATTTGGTAACCGACCGTTGAAGTCGAACAACCCTGGCCCGATTCTTCCACAAATTCCTCGAATTCCTCAACCTCCCAAACTGGACATCTCCACTTTATTCGCCCATCGACAATATTACCGTTAGAGGGAGCTGCCGATGGACCGACCAGGAGATTTTGCACACTGAAATATCTCCAAAACTATGACCGCCTGCTGTCAAATCACCTGTGTAATCCCTTGATTATCGTGCGAACAGTTACCATATCCATCTGAACACCCTCGGATTTCACGGATGCGGCAAAGAGATAAGTCAGATTTGCCCCTGCCTGTTTTGTCCTATAAATACTTCCTTCTCGGGTACTCCTTCTCCATCTTGTCATTCTTCAGCCCAAAACTTACTTTCACGGCGGCGGCACCACCCGAGGTTTCCAAGATCTCCAAGGAAGGCCTTTCTCCACCAACCCAAAGTCTTCGATCATCTTCCTTGCGAGGAGATGGCCATCAACTTTGCTGTTCCTGAGGTCAGTTCACCACCCTGTCTCTTGTACTTTTACCATACCCCTGTTCATCCGTAATTCATCTTACTGAACATTCCTCTCCTTTTTCTTTTGTTCTTATTTTTACCCTTAAAAACTTCTAGGAGTTGTCCAATAAAATTGTCATCCCTACCGATCAACCACACCTCCAATGTCTCGGCCCGCTAGGGAACCCAGATCCCACCGATCTGATAAACGCAGAGACAAACAGAATTCCTTTCAGAGCCAAAAATTTTTCTCTGGATATATGGAAAGATGCCTTCCGTTCCTGGCCCAGTCCTACCAAGGGATGGAAGGATTAGTTCTTGAGGGTCAGCCATTCAAATGAAGTTCAATGGGGCGAGCGAAAACTGGACCAATGCATTAGGCTGTCTCTTGCCGATATGGATAGGAATGAATCACTGTTGATTGCTGCATCATATTTCTGGTCAGACACACTTAATGCTTTTGTTTTCGGCCATGGCCCTGCTTTTTAGCACAAGTCTTCAAGGTGAATTTCTGAATTCTTTTACTCATACCGATTCCACTCTTATACCTATCACACTTGTACTCATAAATTTTCGCTGTTATATCAACACACCGGTACATCAGCAAAGACCAAAAGTACGACTGCCAATGTCCCCCAGTCCAGTAAACCGAAGAGAAAAGGTTCCAAGAGTACGAGATTACAAGCAAAGCGCCAGAAAACAGTAACGCCTTATCCTTCCCCAGTATCTCCGATTCCAGTAGAATCATCCCCTTCCTCTCCAGAAGCCCAGACACAGCAGATGCCATCTCCTCCTCAGCCACAGGAAGAACCCCAAGCGGAAGAACTCCAGCCAGAAGAAAAATTGGCTGACGTACACGAGCAGACCGCCGATCCTGCAAGCCTAATTATAGCATTGGTAGTCTCCTCAATTCAGACAAGTACTGCACCCCCTCAAGGTAACACACTTTTTCATTTATCGCCGATGAACCTATTTTTTCAACTTATTAATTACTTCTGTCAATCTTTCAGCTGACATAGTTCCATCGGCAATTCCAGCCGATCAGCCTGTGGCTCCATCGACGTCATCTAGTCAGAGACGAGAAATAGCCCTAAAACAAGTGAGTTATCCAATCTTTACTTTCATTGTCATCAGTACTTGATCATAGAATAACTTATTTTGTTTTCTTTCTCAGGAACAGGATTCTCCCGACAGCTTATTCTCCTTCGCCATCGAGATCTCTGAGGATGAAGGTGAGGAGGCAAGTTCTTCTCGAGCTATTGGGGTCTCATTGGCAGAAATCAGAGCAAAGTTAGAAGAATTATCGGCCCTCCTTCATCAAGACATGGCCCAATTGGTCGACGACTCCGATCTGGCCAAGGCCTTGTTCAAGACCCTCAGCGGCCAAATTCCTGCCGATGCCGAGGAGATCCTCTTCAAGGCTGCTCACTTAGAAAGTCGGCAGCTTCAATATCAAAAGGCCGCTCAGCGCCTCGCCGACAGAGCTAATCACGCCCAGCTCTCAGACGAGATGATAAAAGTGAAGCTCCTTGCCAATTAAAAGCATTTAAGAGCATCAGCATCTTGAAGTCCTCAGGAGATGCGCTAAAGCACAAGATCTTTGATCTATCGGCAAAGAGGGAAGCCCTGTTGGTAGAACTCAAACAGGTAGAAGAAGCTTTGTCCCAAGCTCAACAAGAAGAAAGTCAGCTGCCTGAGGCGATCAAGCTTCTTGAACAAGAGCGAAATGTCCAAGCCCGCAAAGCACTGCAGATGAAGAAAAAGTTGAAGCCAGTGGAGGGCTCTGCCGATGATGACATGAAGGAGATAGAAGAAGCCAACCAGATCCGTCTGCGTGCCATATCGACGATCCAGGCTTTGTTAAACATGTGAATTCTTCATCGGCGGTATACTTCCTCTTTCCTTCCAAACACTCCTGATATTTTCGGACTAGCCGATAGAACTGTTATCGGCACCTTTTAAAACATTGAGTTCGGCCCCAGATAAACTTTGATCCAGCCGATAGGAATGTTATCGACACTCTAAACTTTTATGCATCAACCCATATACTAGGATAATATCTCTTTAGATACTTGCTGTTTAATGCCCTGGGAAATTCAACTCCTTCGAGAGTCTCTAAAATATAAGCGTTACCAGGAGCAGAGCGATTTATCCGATAAGGACCCTCCCAATTAGGAGACCACTTCCCAAATTTTGAGCTTTTAGTCCCAATCGGTAAAATTAGTTTCCATACTAAGTCTCCATCGGCAAACTCCTTAGCCTTCACCTTCTTATCGTACCATCTGGCAACTCTCTTCTTATTATCTTCTATACTTATCAAATCCCTTCGCCGATGCCCTGCTAAATCATCCAACTCGTCTGTCATCAAAGTAGCATAATCATCGGCAGTCAATTGATCTTGAAAAGATAGTCGCCTAGACCCAGTCTTAATCTCCCAAGGTAGCACTGCATCATGTCCATACAACAACTCATAAGGTGAAACTTTGGTCGACCCATGACAAGCCATCCGATATGACCATAAAGCTTCATTCAACAATGTATGCCACCTCCTAGGATTTTCTTCAATCTTCCGTTTAATAAGCTTGATAATTCCTTTGTCAGATGCCTCGGCCTGCCCATTAGCTTGAGCATAATAAGGAGAAGAATTTAATACTTTAATTCCCATACCGATTGCAAACTCATCAAACTCCCCTGATGTAAACATAGTACCCTGATCGGTAGTAATTGTTTGAGGATTTCCAAATCGGTAAATAATATGCTCTTTCACAAAATCAATCATGTTGGCCGATGTGACTTTCTTCAAAGGAATAGCTTCAACCCACTTGGTGAAATAATCGGTGGCAACCAAGATAAACTTATGCCCTTTGCTGGATGGTGGATAAATCTGGCTGACTAAATCAATAGCCCATCCCCGTAACGGCCAGGGTTTGATAATAGGATTCATGGCCGAGGCGGGTGCTCTTTTAATATTGCCAAATTTCTGACATCCTTGACACCCTTTGAAATACTTAAAACAATCCTCAAGTATAGTCGGCCAATAATACCCATTTCTTCTAATCATCCATTTCATCTTAAAAGCCGACTGATGTGCTCCACACACTCCTTCATGGATTTCCCCCATTAAACTTTTAGCCTCATCATCACCTAAGCATTTGAGAAGAATTCCATCAATTGTTCGGTAATATAATTCATCTTCGAGGAGCACATACTTGGTGGCTTGAAACCGAATACGTCTCTCAACTTTCTTAGATGGATCTTTTAAAAAATCAACGATTTCTTTTCTCCAATCATCGGCACTGATTGCTGATATTATGTTTAATATGGGTTGGTATCCCGAGGCATGCGGAGCCAACCGATTGGCCTCTTCATTATGCAATCGAGGAATATGTTCTAATCGGAAAGCCTTGAATCCCTTTAACAGTTGCATGCTTCTTTCATAGTAAGCTATCAAGACTTTGCTTCGACACTCATAGCTTCCATCCAATTGATTTATAACCAGCATAGAATCCACGAAGATCTCAACAGCATCAGCATGAACCTCCTTTAATAATTCTAACCCCTTTATCAAAGCTTGATACTCAGCCTGATTATTCGTTGATGTGGCAACAATCGGCAAGGAGAATTCATATCTCCTTCCTCGAGGGGAAATTAACACTATGCCGACTCCTGCCCCCCCGGTCACACGTGGATCCATCCAAAGTCTCCACTACACTGCAATGTTGAGTTACAAAATCGGCCATAATCTGTCCTTTAACCGCTTTAGCCGATTCATAACGTAGGTCGAATTCCGACAGTGCCAAAATCCATTTACCGATCCTGGTCTCAGCATCAACCAATCTCCTGCTTAGATAGTAAATCACATGCTCCTTCCCTTCAAATTCTTGAATTAAAGCTGAACCGATGACCATCCCATCGATAGATAAATATAATCTGAAGGGCTTCCCTTGCTGAGGTGGAATCAGAACTGGAGGATTTACCAAATAATTCTTGATTTCATCTAAAGCCAATTGTTGCTCTATTCCCCATACGAACTCTTGATCGGCTTTCAATTTGAGTAGAGGACTGAAAGCACGAATTTTACCAGACAAGTTAGATATAAATCTCCTGATAAAATTTATTCTGCCGATCAAGGATTGGAGCTCAGTTTTGTTAGTAGGAGCAACAATTTTGTTAATAGCATCAATGGATCTCCTACTAATTTCAATCCCCTTTGATGCACCATGAAACCAAGAAATTGCCCTGCCGATACACCAAATGCACACTTGTTAGGGTTCATCTTTAAACCATGCTTCCTTGTGCATTCCAACACTTTTCGAAAATCGGCAAGATGCTCTGTGAAATCTCCAGACTTAACCACCACGTCATCAATGTAAATTTCCACCAGCTTGCCGATGAACTCATGAAAAATAAAATTCATAGCCCTTTGATAAGTAGCACCAGCATTTTTCAAGCCAAAGGTCATGACTATCCATTCAAACAACCCGACATGACCAGGACATCTAAATGCAGTCTCTGGAATATCTTCTTCAGCCATAATATCTGATTGTACCCTGCATTGCCATCCATAAAGCTGATGATCCGATGCCCAGCCGCAGCATCAACTAGCAGATCGGCAACTGGCATTGGGTAGCCATCCATCGGCGTAGCCTTATTGAGGTTTCTGAAATCAATGCAAACCCGGAGCTTCCCATTTTTCTTGTAGACTGGAACAACATTGGAAATCCACTCGGAATACCGACACTACCGAATAAATCTAGCCTCGATAAGTTTAGTTATTTCGGCCTTGATATCAGGAAAAATATTAGGATTACATCAGCGAGCTGGCTGCTGATGTGGCCGAAATCCAGATTTGATAGGCAACCGATGTTCAACAATCGATCGGTCCAAACCAGGCATCTCAGTATAATCCCAAGCAAAGAAATCTTTATATTCCTTTAACAAATTGGTTAACTGCTTACACTCAGAATTTAACTTAGCACTAATAAAAGTAGGTCTAGGTTTATCACCATTAACTATATCTACCTCTACTAAATCATCAGACGATGTGAATCCCTGGCCTAATTTTCCATCATCGGCGAATCTATCTATTAAAACTCCTCATCAGAACCGACTGCTTGGATCGGCGAAATTTCATAATCTGCAACTTTGAGGAAATCCTTCTCCCAAATCTCTCCCGAGATGCACCTAGTCCTTTCATAAGTGTCCACCTCTGCCGATGCAATAACATAGGAAGAATCTCCCGGGACAATCTCAATCTTGTCACCTACCCACTGGACCAAGCATTGGTGCATTGTTGATGGAATGCAACAATTGGCATGAATCCAGTCTCTCCCTAAGAGCAGATTATAAGCACCTTTTCTATTGATCACAAAGAAAGTTGTCGGCAAAGTTTTGCTGCCGATAGTCAACTCGACAAAGATTGCTCCCTTAACTGGAGATATATTTCCCTCAAATTCTTTTAGCATCATATCGGTCTTGGTCAGATCTTGATCTCCTTTTCCAAGCTTCTGATAGACTGCATATGCCATGATGTTGATAGCAGCTCCACCATCAATTAAAATCTTGGTCATCAACTGACCATCAACTCTTCCTTTGACAAACAGGGCTTTAAGATGTTGCCTTTCATTGTCGACAGGCTTTTCAAAGACCGCTGTCATCGGATCCAGAGCCAACTGAGCTATCTGGTCAGAAAACTCTAATTCCTCATCATCACTGGATGGCGCAAGGAATTCCATCGGCAACATAAATACCATGTTGACATCTGCCGATGGCCCTTTCCCTTTAGGATCCGGTTGTTGCCGATCCCCAGACTAGCCAGAGTTCTCGCCCTTGCTTAGCTCTTCTCGTCTTTCGCGCTGTAGTCTCCTTTTCTGTGTTTTGGTCAACCCCTCTGGACACCATGGGGGAAGTGGTGACTGCCTTGCCGCTGGACGACGATGTTCCCTTGACTCCATCTGATGAGTATTAGCGTCCCTACAAAATATGAACTCATCGGGAACTCGTGCATTTGCCATCTCTTCAACTCTTCTTGATTCCTGGGAAAAAATTGAACACGATCACCAAGCCTATAGTGTACACTGAGTCTGCCCCCTAGCCGATCATGAACTGACGTTCTCCCCCTAATCGGCCCACTAAACTGCTGATCATTATCATGATAGCGCCGATCAGATCTGTCATACCGATCATAACCATTGCACTCAGGGCAATCTCTAAAAGTGGGTAACTTAATGTTCTGCTCCCAGCAATGGATAAAGAACGGGCAGTTCTAGTGATCCTTGTGCCGATTCCACTCTTGACGGCGTCTTTCTTCTTCCAGACGATAGTCCTCTTGCTGGCGCCGATACCGATCCTCACGTTGCTGCCAAGTTTCCCGAGGCCTTCTATGAGTTATCACAATGCCGGATCGAGGAGGCCTTCCTGAGCTATTTCCTTCTTGGACCAAGCCTTTTCCTTTCGCATCGGTAGTAGTGATCTGATGCTGAGGATCCACCGATGCACTTCTTTCAGCTGCCTCTGATGTTAAGACCTTAGCTTTCCCCTTAGCATCCAGCATATTTGTTGGGAAAGGATGTTGATCAATCTTCATCGGCTTCTGAGCTTTGGAACTATCAAACTTGATTCTCCCAGATTCAATAGCCGATTGCAGCTGTTGTCTAAAAACTCTGCACTCATTGGTGCTGTGAGAAGTTGCATTGTGCCACTTGCAATATTTCATCTTCTTAAACTCTTCAGCCGATGGAATCACATGATTGGGTGACAACTTGATTTGCCCTTCCTGAAGTAGAAAGTCAAATATCCAATCGGCTTTAGTGATATCAAATGCGAACTTCACTGGCTCTTTATGCCCAAAAGGACAAGACATCGGCTTCTTATTTTTCACCCACTCTGCCAAGCCGATGACTGGCTCTTCATCAAAATCCGAGCTTGTTGCTTCATCGACAAATGACACCTTTTTGTTCCATGCTCTCTTGGGCTCAAAAGGTCTGATATCCTGGTCAGAAATTCTCTGCACCAAATGACTTAAGCTTTCGAACTCTTGAGAGGCACACTTGTCTCTAACATACGGCAACAAACCTTGGAAAGCCAAATCGGCTAGCTGCCGATCGTCCAAAACCAGACTATAGCATTTGTTCTTGACCTCCCGCAACCTCTGCACAAAACTCTCAACCGATTCATCATTGCGTTGCTTCAATTTGACCAAATCGGTAATCTTCTTCTCTGAACTCTAGAAAAGAAGTATTTGTGGAATTGTTTCTCCAGATCGGCCCAAGTAATCACTGAGTTAGGAGGTAACGAAATAAACCAAGTGAAAGCCGATCCAGATAAGGATGATGAGAACAAGCAAACCCTTAACTCATCTCTGTTAGCCACTTCTCCACACTGGATGATAAACCTATTGACATGCTCCATAGTTGATGTATCATCCTATCTAGAAAACTTAGTGAAATCCGGTACCTTGTACCGATTTGGGAGCGGGATTAAATCATATGCAGGAGGATACGGTGTCCGATAAGAGTAAGTGTTGACTTTGGGTTTTGTCCCAAATTGGTCTCTCATTATTTAGCTATCTTATCAGCCCAATAAGCATCGGCGTCTTGCCGATGGGGTGGTTGTGGATCTGGCGCTTGCTGATACACTTCCACGTGTCGTTGAGGCGCACGATCTGCATGGAACATAGGGTTGATCATCTGACCACCAAACTGTTGACCAAGATTCATCGGCTGGTTGACCATCCCTTGATTCTGGAACCCAGGTTGGATCTGGCCTTGTTGAAACCCTATAGCCTGATGATTCTGTTGAGGCATCTGTGGAAAAACAAATTGCCCAGGCCATCCACTATTAGCATTCATCGGTATAGGTCCTGCCGATGACTGGTAATTGGGCATCATCATTGAATTGACATACCCTGGCTGAGTCATAAACCTCTGTTGCGTCGGCATTGAATCTGCCGATGCATTAGGCATCTAGAATGTTGGAGCTTGAGAATTCCCAGTGTAAGGTCTTGCAGTAGTAGTTGTAGTATACTGGGGACTCTGATTCATCGGCATATTTGGAGGTGCCGATGCCATAGGAGCCTTGCCTCTCATATCAGCCGTTTGAGATGTACTAGGTGTCTTCAACATGAACTCTGGGGGCATACCAAAACCCCACCAATTAGGAGGAACAGATCCCAACATTGCCGATGCCAATAGGTCTGTAGTGAGCTTGATCGACTCATCCGATGTTGATGGATTGGTCGGCGTTGGCGTGGATTGTGCATTAGTGACTCCTAACGTACTTAGAGGAACAGCTGTTTCTGCGCTCGCAGCGGCTGTAGCAGCCGATGGAGCTATGACCACTGGTGATCCCGGCTGATGATGAGAAGGACCAACATAATTTGGTGGCAATTGTCCTTCTTTGAAAGTTCTAGCCACGGCATTGAAAACCGTATTGGACAGCACACCAGCTTGATTGATCAAGGCACGATTAACAACACTATCAACCATGTCTTGAAGTTTAGCAGGATTGGCTTCAAAAGTAACCCGCCGAGGCGTCGGCAGTGCTTCCTTCTGGATCACCTCGCCACTCCTGTTTATGCTGAAGGATTTCAAACATTGCTGCTTGTAATCCTCCATGGCCTTTGCAATAGCTTGCTTCTGCTCATCCCTGAGATTAGCTTCCGTCACGGGGATGACGTTCTCCAAGTCGAACTCGGTAGTCGACATATTGATGTTGATTTTGAGATGGTCCCACCAGGCGTGCCAAAAGATGTGTTGATGTAAAAACGAATCTGCAAACACAGAGGGCTAATACCCGATTCAAACGTTAAGGCGTGCCAGCCGATTTGACCTTACTATCGGCAAAGGTGATAACTCGAATACTTTGGTCCCGACAACAGCGATGCGCCCGGATGTCACGGCCAAGAGGTATTCACATGGAACTCGAGAATACGCCGAGCTTAAGTCGACGAACTCCTAAGAACTCGTAATAAAAAGGAAAATATGACGAAGTCATCGAAAAGTAGATGCTGGAATATGAGTAAAAACTTGTGTTTGATTGATTGATAGATGTCTCATTACAAGGCCCTAGGGTCTACATTTATACCCTGCTCAAAGAGCTACAATCAGACACGACTAGGACTCGAATTCCAAATTAAACGGAATCCGTATAGAAAACGAATTTAAATATCTATGGAAAACATAAAACTACCCTCCCGTGACAAACCGGGACACCACCATAGATCAATCGGCAACCTTCACGTTCTCCTTTCGAGTCATCGGCAGACTCCTCATCATAGCCATCGGCAAAGACTAACGCTGACCATCGGCACGAACGCGTCACCACTTCTGGACTTAGTCACATTCATCTGTCTCTTCATCGGCAACCACCCACATCGGCAACTCCCCTGCAGACCAGTTACTGTTGCCCCATCTTGCCGATCTATACTTTACCGATCCTTGGGTACGTGTCCAAAAACGGTGTCAACAGGTGTTCTAGTCTTTGTGAATGTCTAGTTACTAATGGTGCTAAGGATGGTATACATTGGCAACTCCAATTTGTATCACGCTTCAAAGGTCCATTCTTTACACCTTAGCATCATTTGGTAGAAATTGACTCCTATATTTGCTATTCAAGCATATGTGCAAGCTTTCAAATCCAAACTCTTAGCACATATGTAGGGGGAGCAATTGCTACCAATTTGGGTTTATGAAACTTGTCCATAACCTTTACACATGGTAAAATGCTTGGACAAGCAACATAAATCTAAGAAAATTTTTATTGAAAATCTTTGTAAAAAGGGTTGTCATCAATTACCAAAAAGGGGGAGATTGAAAGCCCTAGTTTGGTTTTGCATAATTGATGAAACCCTAATGCTAACCTCTATACTAAGTGTGTGTAGACTTAATGAGGTTGATACATGCCAAGTGTTGGAGCAAGTGATGATCATGGTGATGATGGTGATGACCACAAGATGATCAATTGCTCAACTTGGAAAAGAAGAAAGAGAAAAACAAAAACCCTATGGAGATCAAGGCAAATGTATTGCTTAGGGTTTTGGTTTTGGTGATCAAGACACCATAGAGGGTGTGCTCACATTTAGGATAGATAGCCGTATTATTAAGAGGGGTAATCTCGTTGTGAAAACGGTTGTCTAAGTGCCACTAGGTGATTGGATTCCTTGCATGTGCATTAGGATCTAGTGAGCTAATTAAGTAACCCTTGAAAAATGTTTTTGAAATATGCTAACACACGTGCACAAGTGTGGAGACACTTTGGTGTTGGCACATGAAAGCAAGGGAAGAAGTTGAGGATCTTTTCGTGCAGCGCGTTCAGGCCGGACGCTTCCGGTATGAGGTCGGACGCGTCCGAGTTGAGGCACCGGACTCAGGAACACTAACCACCTAGAGTCCGGTGTGTTTTGTCCGGTGAGATCGCTTCTTGGTGAAAACTCTCTGAGTTTGCGTCAGGTGCACACCAGACGCGTCCGGTGCAAGTTCTTCGTGCGAAGCTCCCTGAGTTTGTGTCCGGTGCACACTGGATGCGTCCGGTGTGTGCGTCCGGTGTGGCGACCGGTGTTCGCTCAAGATTGTGTCGCTCCCTGAGTTTGGGTTCGGTGCACACCGGACGCGTCCGGTTTTTTCAAAAGCGAGAGTCCGGTGCCTTGTCAGTGTCAGAGGCAACGGCTACTTTTCTAACAGTCAGGAGCACCAGACGTTGGTCTGGCACATACCGGACACGTCCGGTGTGAACTAGGACGCGTCCGGTGTGGACGCAGACTGTGGGATAAACTGCCAATGGCTAGTTGAAGGTTGGGACTTCTATAAATAAGCCTTGGCTGATTCATGCTCACTCTCTTGACTCTCTAACTTGTTGATACACCTTGTGAGCATACTCCCACACATCCCACTCACCTTGTTCAAGATTTGTTCATCCAAAGTGAGATTGGGAGAGATCCTAGTTGCATTTGTTTAGATTTTGAGCATCTAGAGGCACTAGTGATCGTTGAGCAGCGGGTTTGCTTGTTACTCTTGGTGGTTGCCGCCACCTAGATGGCTTGGAGCTGCGGAGGAGCTTTGGCACGAGTTGGTGATTGTTCGTGGCCATCTCCCGGTGATTGTGAGAGGTTTGTTCCTACCTCGACGAAGAGCCAAAGGCAACATTAGTGGATTGCTCGTGTCATTGAGCTACCTCACTTGTGAGTAGGTTCTTGTGGTGTCCTAGTGAGGACGAGGTTCGTGCTACACCTCTTAGCCACCAAACCACCAAGTGTTGGTCGACACAACAGGGACGTAGCGTGCCGGCAAGCACGTGAACCTCGAGAGAAAATCATGTGTCTCTATTGTGATTGTACTTTAAATTTCTCCCGGTGATTGGACTTCATATTATTGATTGGTTCATCCCCTCTACGCGGTGGTATAAAGTTCAAACCATCTCTCTTACTTTCTTGCAAACTAGAGTAGCTTACATTCTTGTATAGAAACTTTTGGTAGCTCTCTAGTGTAAGTAGAGACATAGCTCTTGTGTGCCTAGTGATCATATCAACTAAAATTGTTGGATAGGTGGCTTGCAAACACCCCTTTTAGAGCTAGAGCAAAAAGCTTCGCTTTGTTATTTACTAACCTCTTGCTCTAGTGTTTTTGTAGAATTTTTAAATAGGCTATTCACTCCCCCTCTAGCCATATTAGGACCTTTCACTGGCTAGTGCTCCAGAACTTCTACGAAGGCCTTACAACCATGTCAAAGGGGCACGTTGATGCCGCAGCTGGAGGTGCCTTCCTTTCTCTCACCATTGCCCAAGCTACCGGCCTCATTGAGAAGATGGTGGCGAACCAAAGTTGGGGAGAAGGAAGGAAACCACAAAAGGCTCACAGTCCGCCAAGGAGATGGAGCTGTTGGTCACAAAAATCGACTTGTTGTTACAGAAGATGGATGCCACTATAATCAATACCAACACCGTCCAAGCCATAGACTCACACACATCATGTGAAGTCTGTGGTGACAATGGCCACTCAGGGAACAATTGCCCTGAGACCCAAGAAGAAGCTTCATTCGTCAACAACGGGTTTAGGCCACCTCAGCAAGGTAACAGTGGGTGGTACAATCAGCATCGCCCACAAGGTAATAACTTCTCAAACTCTTTTTCAAATCAACCTTCCTTGAAAGATCTCGTTCTGGGACAAGCTAAGATCAATGAGAATCTTACCAAGAAGCTGTCCTTTAACGACAAAGTTTTTGAAAATATAAATGCTAAGCTTGAAGCTCTTTCTTCGTCTGTTAAAAATCAAGCTAGCTTTAATAAAATGATAGAAACACAGATGGCTCAGATAGCTGCTTCTATCCCTGTCAACGACACGGGGAAGATTCCGGGGCAACCCAAACCTTCCTCTGAGTTTGTTCATGAAGCTACAGGGCAATGAAGGAAGAAGAGTCTCGCCAACGGACTATAAACGTTGTGCCCTTGCCGAAAGGTCTTCGGTATATATATATATATATATATATATATATATATATATATATATAGGAAAGAATTTGTATCTGATAGGCCCGCACTATCATCCAAGCTTGGGGGAGGTGCCCCCACTCAGGTATTATATTCTAATCCTCCTTAAAAAAAGAGAAGAAGTGTTTTTATCTTTATAAAAGTATATAAATATATTTTATTTTCTACCTCTCTCTCATTTTATAAATTTCCTTGTTTTAGTCTAAAATAAAATTTCTCCAAAAATCTTATAAAAATCATTTCTTGTTTTTAGAGGCTTTTATATTTTCAAATCTTATTTTTATTTTATTTTTGAAAAAAAAGTTTGGAATAAATTTGTGGAAAATCAAAATCTGGAGCAAGTTTTCGAACCAGACCCATCAGCAACCGACTACTCCCTTGGAGTAGCCGTTGGAGGGCACTACCAAAAGGGGAGGCAGAGTGGGGCGCACCAGGTTGCGGCCGCACCCTGCCCAACGGGTACTAGCCGCCGCCTTCTGGCAACGGCTAGTGACCGTTGTGGAGGGGGCTCCCGCGCCTGCGATCAGCTCTATAAATAGAGAGGATCCCGGGTGGAGCACCTCACCCCTCTCACATTCATATTTTCTTCACTCTCTCCATTTTCCACTTGCTCCACCATTCTTCACTCTTGTCCACATAAGCTTTTGTGCAAGAAAAATCTGCACAACCTCTTGCTCAAGCTCAAAGTGCTAGCTACCCACCATGAGTGGAATCGGTGATTGAGTTTCCGGGCTACTCCGGAGAGGTCGTCGCTCGCGCAGGTGATCCAGCTCGAGTGCTCCTGCACAAGAGGATCAACCATCTCAAGATGAAGGGGAGACGCTCACCGGCCACGCCATCAAGGAAGCCAACGCCCCCTTCATCGACTTGGAGAGTGATCGGGAGAAGCAGGCGTACGAGCTCCTGAAGGAACGCGTATTCCTACACTCGCCGGCTTTCGACCTCGTCTTCCTCAAACAGATAGGTATGGATGTAGAATTTAATACCATTTTCGGTCATGTTGGTTGGAGCCGAGTTGCCCCTGTTCATGAGCTTGGATCACGTCTTCTGACGATCCAATTTTTGGGCACTCTGCAAATCGTCGACAATGGTATTTCTTTCCTTTGCTTTGGCATTGAGTACTCTCTCTTCTGGAAAGATGTGGCGGCACACTTAGGCTTTAATGCGCGCTGCTCTATCAATTTGGATTTTTCCCTCTCTGGTTATAATCGTCATAGTTTCTAGCACCTGATCTCGGGACAGAACGTTGTGGGAAAATTCCAACCCAATGCCAACAACATCCATCATCCCACACTTAGGCTTTTCCATAAGTGGCTTGCTTGTTCTTTTTTCTCTAGGGATGATACCCATCTGGTTTTGGATCTTGAGTTGAAGTTGGTTTATGCCATGCTTAAGAAAATCAAAGTTGCACCTGTTTATGAAATTGTTAAGCATTGGCTGCATTCTTTTAAAACTGCCACACCTATCTTGTGCACTTCACTCATCACTCGTCTTGCTGCTAGTGTTAATCCACACGCTACTAATTCTATTGTTTACCTTACCTCTCATCGCATCATGATTAATGAGCGTTATCGGGCACAAGCCCATGTGATCAAGCGCAATGCATCTGAAAATGGCTTTGTGTTTTATTTTTCAGGATATATAAACGAGATTCTGTTACCTAACCCGGATCTCGCTTTATATACTTGCCCATCTCTCACCTTCGAGCTTGTTGAGAAAGAAGAAGCTCGTAGGAGTTCTGCTTCTCGCAGGGAATCACGCAGGATGAGGCAAGAGGAGACAGCACAGCAAGCTCAGCCAACCCAGCCTACGCCAGAACCAGTTGCACCAAAGAGGGGATGGTCCCCAACTATGACCACACCTGGGTTCACCCCTGGGTATGGTTATGGTATGGGGTATGTTCCTTCACCATATGAGGCAGGAGGCTCGGGCTGGTAGGAGATGTACGGAGCAGGAGGCTCCAGGGGACAGCATCCACATGAGGCAGGAGGATCTGGGCAACCACATCAGGAGCACACCCTAGATGAAGAAGACATGCCACCTCCTATTCGCCCTCAGGTCACCCTAGACTCCCTCAACACTCGCATTGGTGGACTGGAGCTCCAGCAAAGACAGATCCAGGGTACGCTGAATGCCCACATCCAGACTTCCACCCAGTGGCATCAGCAGACCCAGCAGAGCTTCGTGGACCTCGAGGATGCAAATCGTCGATGGCACAAGGAGCAGTTGGCATTGCTACGGTCTATTGGATTTTTCCAGGGACCACAACAATAGGCTAGCTTGGGGGAGAACCCCCACAGAGGTAACATGTATCTTATTTTCTTGCACTTCAATTTTAGTATTTAATTTTCAGCACTCTTTTCTTTATATATATATAAAAATTCCTCTCTCATATGTGTTTTAATATGCTAGTTGTTCTTGTGCTGAAATGATGAATAGTTGCTCTGTCTATAATTCTTTAGTGTCTAAGTTATAACTTACTCTTCATCAAGATTTAAGTTTGTTGGCTAAAAATGTCCTATTCTGAAAACTTGAAATCTTGAGAGTTGCGAATGCATGATCATTTTCTAAGTTGTTGCGAGACATGATATGGTACAAATAGATTTTGCTATGACTTTGTCTTAACAGAAACTTGACATCCGGAGTTTTCTTTTCAAAAATTTAAAACAAAGGGTTCCTCAATGATTATGAAATAACTACCAAGGCCAGATGACTTGTTACTCAGTTTTTAAAACCTTTAGTCATATGCGTCTTGTGGAACTTTGAGTCGGGTCAAATCTCTGAGATCTTAGAGTGAGATTATGGTCATGCACCCATGATTGAGATTCACTTACACCCACCAAATAAAGCCAACTCTTACACTGAGAAGTCACGCACAACATGCACCCTTCCATCCACCAAAAATTTTTGCCAACTCTTATCCTGAGAGTTATGCCTTAGTTTTCCACCAAATAAAAATGCCAAACTCTCATTCTGAGATTTGCGCATCCCCAAATTCACTCCTTACTTTTTGTCCTCATGACATCTCTTTAAATTTCTCTGATTCCATTCATCAAGACATATGGGCTATAGTTAAAAAAATATCCAAAGGGAAACGCCAAAAAGGCATGGACGGGAAAGAAAGAAAAAATCAAAAGTTCCCGTCATGAAAAAAAAATTATTAAGAGATAGAGCCCATATGTTTCCCTCGTCCTCTCTCTCTCTTATCTTTCAAATAAAATAGAATCATGATGCGAAGGAGTGACCAAAAAAATTTAGAATTAGGATTTCCACCAATTCCTCATACTCCACACACTTGCACATCTCAATCAAGGTGTATGATTTGTATCTCCTCATGGTTCGGGCTTTGACTCAGCAATACAAGTGCCGTAAGGTTTAAAGGCAATCACATAATGCCTTTGCTAAGGATTTCATACACATTGAGCGATTGAGAGAATCATTCGAGGAACTCATTCATTTTGCAAAACTTATAAAAAAACCTCCGGATTGATAGTCTATCAAAAGATGAATGATCGGTGAGTCTGTTACAACTATTCTATCTTGCAACCACCAAGAATTTGGAAAAGCTAAAAGCCCCATAGAAAATTAAGGTAAAGAATGTATAGTATGCCAACTTATTTAAATTGCGAATGAATGCTTTGTTATAGGCATGACACTCCAGAATTACATCGGCATAGTAGCAACTCCTGATCAACAACCATACTTAAATATTTGCTCGGGACGAGCAAAGGTTAAGCTTGGGGGTCTAGTTGGCAGTCACTATGGAGGATTTTATACTGCCAACTTAGACTAAAAAGAAGAGGAATAAACATATTTAAATCACATATGCTTTTGCTATTGACATAGTTCCACTTGTACCATGGTATTTTGTTTTGCAGGATTTATAATGTGACAAGTGGAAGAAAACAATAAAATACAGAAAGCGCAATTTACAAAAGACGAATTCACAAGTGCACAATCAAAAATAAATAAGAAGTCCACCTTCACCATCGAATTAGACCCAATCGTAACCGAAGCAGCAAAGGAGGTCCAGCAGGGAGCAAGCCACGCGAAGGAGGTGGCCAGGTGGGGCCCACCAGGTTGCGGGCGCAACCTTGGTGGCGGCAAACTGGCCCCACCTTTCTCCCGGCGGTTGCATGCCACCATGCATAGGACGGTTTCACCTACTACCATATTTAGATCCCCCGAACCGTCCTAGTTGGGCTATAAATAGATGGCTCCCCCTCATTTGTAAAACACACATCATTTGGAGTCTACATTTCCTCACACCTCTCACTTGTATCTTTAGTATTAGACTAGTAGTAGAGCAAGGCAAGAGCTAACAAGGAGAGCTTGTCTCCTAGGAAGAAAGGATCCTCTTGGTATGAATCATAATCAGTCTTCTTCCATGAGCAAGTTCTTATTATCTTTATATAATTGTGCTTATGAACTAGAGTATAGTTATGTCTATATCATGTTCATAGTATATGAACTAGTTCTTAGTTCTTGTGCTATGTTCTTGATATATTCATCCCTGTTCTTCATCGTTCATCTAACTTATATGAATAGAAGTAGAATTAGGGATGAGATGATGGTTCACTGGGCCGTTCCGGTTGCTCTTAACCTAGCCTATCAATCCGAAGGGTTGGGGCCCGCGGGGGTTAAGAGTTGTTTCCAAATACGTGAACATGGTGTTCAGGTATACGGAGATCAGTGGATATGCGGGTATCCCACGGGCAGAGGGGTAGGTGGCAGGGTGGTGACTGCCCTGTCATCCTTCGTATTCCCCCACGTTCGGATATTCAGTAAGAGTCATGTAAAGTCTCTATTTGTTGGCAGACCAGCTATGGGGATCTCCCTATCATCTCAAACCTGATCCTATCTCTAGACATGCTAGTTAGATGACTTACTAACAGTTCTTAGCACAGTTATATACGAACCATGCCTGCTCAGTAGTTATATTCTTTTATTCTTTATTTTATCTTTTATCCTTGAGGATGACCCAGATGTGTGTCCACTATCTCCAAATATCATATCTTACCTCTGTTTACTCTATGCCTACCATGCATTTTAATAAGTAATCATGTTATAACCATGCTAGATATAAATGCCTTCCTACGGGAATTATAAATACGACACCCATTTACGGGTTGAAATGCTACAATGATAGTTCTGTGTGCTTGCAGAGTTATTCTTATTTCATACTGAGCTATCGATTGGCGTACCTAAGTACCTTTACTTAAGATTGTAATCCTTGTGCCTCACGCAGCGCCGGGCCACAGCTTTGCATATCGTAAGTTAGGATGGTTAGGAAGGCCAATCTGGCATTACTAATCATCAGTACCAGACTGCACTGCCTAGGCCCGCGCCGTAAAGAGCCTTGGGTTATCATTCTGAAGTGATGGTGGTTAGGATATGCCAAGAACGTTTCTAGTGTTATCATTAGGGATGGACTCAAACTCTATCTTTAGTGGTTTCGCTAAGAAATGCAAGACTACACCCCTCTATCTAAGTTCTCTAGCACTTTGTAAAAGATCCTAAACAAGAAAACAAGGTGCTACCTTAGCAAGAGCTCACCTAACCAATTCTAGAAGCAAGGTCACACATAACTATGCAACTAGTACTTTGCAAACCGGAGAAGCTCCTACTAGTACAAAGCCTAAGCTCACTAGCAAGCTCAATAATAAGGAAACTAATGCCAAATTAGAGAGCACAACTAACTTAGCTACACAAACTAAGCAATGTGACTAGCAAGGTTACACAAACCGAATTAGCCACGCAAGGGAACTACTTCTAGCTACACAAGCAAGAAGGTAACTAGCAAGCTACACAAGCTTAACTAATTACTAAAGCAACTACACAAGCACAAGTATATAAAGAATATAAATACAAGCTCGTGTATAGCGAATGCAAACCACCGAGAAGAGTAGATAATATTGACAGATGGATCCTAAGGGGAAAGGGCCATCGGTAGATGTTAACATGGTATTTATGTTGCCGATGGAGTTCCTTGCGCCGTCCAGTGATGATGACGAGTTGGATTTTTCCGACCAGATAGCCCAGTTGGCTCTGGATCCGATGACGGCTATTTTTGAAAAGCCTGTCGACAAAGAAAGGCAGCACCTTAAAGATCTATTTGTCAAAGGAAGGGTTGATGGGCAGCCGATGACTAAGATATTAGTCGATGGTGGGGCTGCTATCAATATTATGCCCTATGCAGTCTATCGGAAACTTGGGAAAGAAGATCAAGATTTGACCAAGACCGATATGATGCTAAAAGATTTTGAAGGAAATGTGTCTCCAGTTAAGGGGGCAATATGCGTCGAGTTGACCATCGGCAGCAAAACCTTGCCGACAACTTTCTTCGTGATCAGTGGAAAATGTGCTTATAATCTGTTGCTAGGAAGAGATTGGATCCATGCCAATTGTTGCATCCCATCAACAATGCACCAATGCTTGGTTCAGTGGGTAGGTGACAAGATTGAGATTGTCTCGGGAGATTCTTCTTATGTCATTGCATCGGCAGAGGCAGACACTTATGAAAGGACTAGGTGTATCTCGGGAGAAATTTGGGAGAAGGATTTCCTCAAAGTTGCCGATTATGAAATTCCACCGATCCAAGCAGTCGGTTCTGATGAGGAGTTTTAATGGATATGTTTGCCGATGATGGAAAATTAGGCCAGGGTTTCACATCGGCCGATGATTTGGTAGAGGTAGATATAGGTAGTGGTGATAAGCCTAGACCTACTTTTATTAGTGCTAAGTTAAATTCTGAGTGTAAGCAGCAGTTAACCGATTTGTTAAAGGAATATAAAGATTGCTTTGCTTGGGATTATACTGAGATGCCTGGTTTAGACCGATCAATTGTTGAACATCGGTTACCCATCAAGTCTGGATTTCGGCCACATCAACAGCTGGCTCGCCGATGTAATCCTAATATTCTTCCTGTTATTAAGGCCAAAATAACCAAAGTTATTGAAGCTAAATTTATTCGGCAGTGTCGGTATGCCGAGTGGATTTCCAATGTTGTTCCAGTTTACAAGAAGAATGGGAAGCTCTGAGTTTGCATTGATTTTAGGAATCTTAATAAAGCTACGCCGATGGATGGTTACCCAATGCCAGTTGCCGATCTGCTAGTTAATGCTGCGGCTGGGCATCGGATCATCAGCTTTATGGATGGCAATGCAGGATACAATCAAATATTCATGGCTGAGGAAGATATTTCAAAGACAGCATTTAGATGTCCTGGTCATGTTGGGTTGTTTGAATGGATAGTCATGACCTTTGGCTTGAAAAATGCTGGTGCTACTTATCAGAGGGCTATGAATTTTATATTGATGACGTGGTGGTTAAGTCTGGAGATTTCACAAAGCATCTTGCCGATTTGCGAAAGGTGTTGGAATGCACAAGAAAACATGGTTTAAAGATGAATCCCAATAAGTGTGCCTTTGGTGTATCGGCAGGGTAGTTTCTTGGTTTCGTGGTGCATCAGAGAGGAATTGAAATTAGTAGACGATCTATTGATGCTATCAACAAAATTGTTGCCCCTACTAACAAAACTGAGCTCCAATCCTTGATCGGTAAGGTAAATTTTATCAGGCGGTTTATATCTAATTTGTCTGGTAAGATTCGTGCTTTCAGTCCTTTACTTAAATTGAAAGCCGATCAAGAGTTCATATGGGGAAAAGAGCAACAGTTGGCTTTAGATGAAATCAAGAATTATTTGGTAAATCCTCCAGTTCTGATTCCACCTCAGCAAGGAAAGCTCTTCAGATTATATTTATCTACCGATGGGATGGTCATCGGTTCGGCGTTGATTCAAGAATTTGAACGGAAGGAACGTGTGATCTACTATTTAAGCAGAAGGTTGATTGATGCTGAGACCAGGTATTCGGCTATTGAAAAATTATGTTTATGCCTATATTTCTCCTGCATTAAGTTGAGGCACTATTTACTATCGGCCGAATGCACTGTTATTTGCAAAGATGATGTGGTCCAGTATATGCTATCTATGTCGATCATGAGTGGCAGGATCGGTAAGTGGATTTTGGCGCTGTCGGATTTCGATCTGCGTTACGAATCGGCTAAAGCAGTTAAAGGACAGATTATGGCCGACTTTGTAACTCAACATTGTGGTGCAGTGGAAACTTTGGAAATTGTACCTTGGACGCTCTTCTTTGATGGATCCACGTGTGACCGGGGGGCAGGAATCGGCATAGTGTTAATTTCCCCTCGAGGAAGGAAATATGAGTTCTCTTTGCCGATTGTTGCCACGTCAACAAATAATCAAGCTGAGTATCAAGCTTTAATCAAGGGGTTGGAATTATTAAAGGAAGTTCACGCTGATGCTGTTGAAATCTTCGGGGATTCTATGCTGGTTATAAATCAATTGGCTGGAAGCTACGAATGCCGAAGCGATGTCCTGATAACTTATTACGAAAGGAGTATGCAACTGTTAAGGGAATTTAGAGATTTCCGATTAGAGCATATTCCTCGGTTATATAATAAGGAAGCTAATCGGTTGGCTCAGCATGCCTCGGGATATCAACCCATATTGAACACGTTATTGACAATCAGTGCCGATGATTGGACAAAAGAAATCATTGATTATTTAAAGGATCCATCTAAGAAAGTTGAGAGACGTGTTCGATTTAAAGCTACCAAGTATGTGCTCCTCGAGGATGAGTTATATTATCAGACAATTGATGGAGTTCTTCTCAAATGCTTAGGTAATGACGAGGCTAAAAGTTTGATGGGAGAAATCCATGAAGGAGTGTGTGGAGCACACCAGTCGGCTTTTAAGAGGAAATGGATGATTAGGAGAAATGGGTATTATTGGCCGACTATACTTGAGTATTGTTTTAAGTATTTCAAAGGATGTCAAGGATGTCATAAGTTTGGCAATATTCAAAGAGAGCCCGCATCGGCCATGAATCCCATTATTAAACCTTGGCCGTTCCGGGGGTGGGCTATTGATCTAATCGGCCAGATTTATCCACCACCTAGCAAAGGGCATAAGTTTATCTTGGTTGCCACCGATTATTTCACCAAGTGGGTTGAAGCTATTCCTTTGAAGAAAGTCACATCGGCCAACATGATTGATTTTGTGAAAGAGCATATTATTTGCCGATTGGTATTCCTCAAACAATTACTACTCATCAGGGTACTATGTTTACAACGGGGGAGTTTGATGAGTTTGCAATCGGTATGGGGATTAAGGTGTTGAATTCTTCTCCTTATTATGCTCAAGCTAATGGGCAGGCCGAGGCGTCCAACAAAGGGATTATCAAACTTATTAAACGGAAGATTGAAGAGAATCCTAGGAGGTGGCATACATTGTTAAATAAAGCTTTATGGTCATATCGGATGGCTTGTCATGGGTCGACCAAAGTTTCACCTTATCAATTGGTGTATGGACATGACGCAGTGCTACCTTGGGAAATTAAGACTGGATCTAGGCGAATATCTTTTCAGGATCAATTGACTACCGATGACTATGCCACTTTGATGACAGACGAATTGGATGATTTAGCAGGGCATCGGTTGAGGGCTTTGATAAGCATAGAAGAGAATAAAAAGAGAGTTGCCAGATGGTATGATAAGAAAGTAAAGGCTAAGGAGTTTGACAATGGAGACTTAGTATGGAAACTAATCTTACCGATCAGGACTAAAAGTTCAAAGTTTGGGAAATGGTCTCCCAATTGGGAGGGTCCTTATCGGATAAACCGATCTGCTCCTGGCAATGCCTATATTTTAGAAACTCTCGAAGGAGTTGAATTCCCCAGGGCATTCAATGGCAAATACTTAAAGAAATATTATCCTAGCATATGGCTTGATGCATGAAAGTTTAAATGCCGATAACATTCCTATCGGCTGGATTAAAGAGTATCTGGGGCCGGACTTAATGTTTTAAGAAGGTGTCGATAACAGTCCTATCGGCTAGACCAAAATAATCAGGAGTGTTTAAAAGAAAAAAGCAGGACACGCCGCCGATGAAGAGTTTACATGTTTAGCAGAGCCTGGATCGTCGATATGGCGCGCAGACGAATCTGATCGGCTTCTTCTATATCCTTCATGTCTTCATCGGCAGAACCCTCCACTGGCTTCAGTTTCTTCTTCATCTGCAAAGCCTTGCGAGCTTGGATGTTTCGCTCCTGTTCAAGGGTCTTGATTGTTTCAGGCAGCTGGCTTTCTTCCTGTTGAGCTTGGGATAGAGCTTCTTCTACTTGTTTGAGTTCTGCCAATAGAGCTTCTCTCTTTGCCGATAGATCAGAGATCTTTTTCTTCGGCATATCTCGTGAGGATTTCAAAATGTCGATGCTCTTATGCTTTTTATCGGCAAGGAGCTTTACTTTCATCATATCTTCTGAGAGCTGGGCGTGAGTAGCTCTATCGGCAAGAAGCTGAGCGGCCTTTTGGTACTGAAGCTGTCGACTCTCCAAGTGAGCAGCCTTGAAGAGGATCTCCTCGGCATCGGTAGGAATTTGGCCTCTGAGAGCCTTGAACAGGGCTTTGGCTGGATCGAATTTATCAACCAATTGGGCCGTGTCTTGATGAAGGAGGGCTGACAAATCTTCCAACTTTGTTCTAATCTCTGCCGATGAGATTCCAACTGCTCGAGAAGAACTTGCCTCCTCGCCTTCATCCTCAGAGAGTTCGATGGCGAAGGAGAACAAGCTGTCAAGAGAATATTGTTCCTGAAAAAGGAGATAAAATAAGTTATTTTTATGATCAAGTGCCGATGATGATAAAAATGGAAATCGGGTAACTTACTTGTTTTAGAGCTATCTCTCGCCTTTGACTAGTTGAGGCCGATGGAACCACAGGCTGATCGGCTAGGGTTGCCGATGAGACTATATCAGCTGAAAGATTGACAAGAGATGATTAATAAAGTAGAAAGGTGGATCCATCGGCAGTGATTTTACGGATAGTATTTTACCTTGATGGAGTGCAGTACTTGTCTGGATCGAGGAGACTACCGATGCTATGGTTGAGCTCACTGGATCGGCGGTCTGTTCGTGTACATCAGCCGATGTTTCTTCTGCATGAGGTTCTTCTAGCTGAAGGTCTTCTGGCTGGGGCTCTTCTTGTGGTTGAGGGGGAGATGGTACTTGCTGTGTCTGGGCTTCTGGAGAAGAAGGGGATGATTCTACTGGGATCGGAGACCTTGGAGGAGGAGGAAGCGTTGATGTTCTCTGGTGCTTCGCTTGTGATCTGGTACTCTTGGAACCTTTCCTCTTCGGTGGACTGGACTGGGGGCATCGGCCGTCGTACTTCTGGTCTTTGCCGATGTACCGGTATGCTGATACAATAATGAAAAAGTTTATGAGTACAAGTGTAACAGGTATAAGAATGGAATCGGTATAAGTTGAAGAATTAAAAATTTACCTTGAAGGCTTGTGCTAAAGCAGTGGCGGCTACCGATGGGGATGTCTTCGTTCGCTTGGTGGTAACTTTCTTGAGACGCACACCCTGATGCATTATAGCAGCCAAGGTTGGAGCGTTGTTGCCGATCAAAGAGATCGGGCCCGATGGGAGGAGTTCAATCGGCCTACCACTCCTGCTGACTAATGGTGGTGTATCATCGACCTGTATACAACAAAGAAAGTAAGTTACCGATGGAAAATGAGAGTGAAAGGATTGAAGCGTCGGTTTAAAGTACTTACAGTATTATCAGGGACTTTGTATTTGGGGTCGATCATGCCATGGTATGCGAGAGCCGATCTGCAGAACAGGTGTTCTTTCCACTCTTCCCACCACTGTTTGTATGCCTGAGTGATGAAGAGAGCTGGGATCCAAGCCGATAGATCGACATCTGTATCGGCGTTTGGTTGGAGTTGAGCTACCCTGATCCATTCCAGATTGCTGGTGATGGTCTCCCTCGGCTTTATCACATCGGCATAACAAAGTGCAATCGGTAGTTGGCCGAAAGCCAGTTGGCGAGCCAGTGCCGATGGGTTATAAAATTCATAGGATGGATTGGAGGCTTTCCCACTACCAAAGAAGTTCATTGGTATGGCTCTTGGGGTGATGGTTGCCATCATCACGTCACGGTCCTTGTTGAGAGCATCATTGAAGGGGTGGAACATCAAAGGGATTCTAGTGTCTGGATCTTCATAAGGCATCCATGACCGTTGTTCTCTGGTCAGTCCCTCGTACAGAGTTTGAAAGAATCGGTTGACCTGGTCTTCGTTGCCACCAGTGCCAGGTAAGACTATGGCCGCTTCGCCAAAGTTCAAGGGAGAGCGAGTTGCCGATTCTTCTTCATCCAGTTCATAATCTTCGACTATGTCCTTGGGGAAGCGCTGTGCAAAGAGGTTGAATTCAAGGCGCTTGTGCATGTGGAGATTAAGCCACATGTTGATGAACCACCAAGGACCCCCTAAGTTGCCGATGGGTTGGCCGAGCAAAAGTTTCCTGGTTACTTGGTGGAGGAGGTGATAAGTCGAGCCGAGCAAGTATTGGCCAAGAGGAAATCGGCCACCATCGGCTAGTCTTTCTGCTGCCGATAAGTAAACAGAAGTTGGTCCTGTCGATCGGCCACAGAATACAAATTTATCCAGCCACATATTCAGAAAAGTGGTCTGCTCCTTTGCATTGACAGGACCTGTTTTTCGGTACTTCTGAATGTACCCAGACCAACCGCCGATAGCACGAGTTTCTACATTAGCACTGGGTCTGGTGTCGAACAGGTGGCTGTTATCGGCAGTGGATATATCTAAGCCGGTGAGCATAAGTGCATCGGCAAGTGTAGGAGAAGCAGGGCCATGGCCAAACACAAAAGCATTGAATGTGTCTGACCAAAACTGTGAAGCAGCGATCAGCAGTGACTCATTTCTCTCCATATCGGCAAGAGACAATCTAATGCACTGATCTAATTTCCGCTCGCCCCATTGAACCTCGTTTGAATGGCTGACTCTCAAGAACCAATCCTTCCATCCCTTGGTAGGACTGGGCCAGGAACGGAAGGCATCTTTCCAAAGATCTAGGGAAAAGTTTTCGGCCCTAAAAGGAACTCTGTTTGTTTCTGCGTTTATCAGATCGGTGGGATCTGAGTTTCCTAGCGGGCCAAGACATTGGAGGTGAGGTTGATCGGTAGGAAAAACGATCTTATCGGCCAAATCCTAGAAATTTCTGAGGATAAAAGAAAGAACAGAAAGAAAGAGAAGTGTTTAGTAAAAGGAATTGCAGATGAATAGAGATACAGTAGAGGTACAAAAAAAAGGGGGGTAGTGAGCTGACCTCAGGCACGGTGAAGTTGATGGTCATGTTATCGCAAGGAAGAAGATCGAAGAATTGGGAGATTGGTGAAGAAGGCCTTCGTTGAAGTTCTTCGAGTCCTCGGGTGGTGCCGCCGCCATGAAAGTGGATTGTGGGCTATAGAATAACAAGATGGAGAAGGAGTACCCGAGAAGGAAGTATTTATAGGACAAAACGGGCAGGGGCAGATCTGACTTATCTCTTTGCCACATCCGTGAAATTCGAGGATGCTCAGGTGGATATAGTAACTGTTCGCACGGTAATCAAGGGATTACGTAGGTGATTTGACAGCAAGCGGTCAAGATTTTGGAGATATTTCACTGTACAAGATCTCCTGGTCGGTCCATCGACAATTCTCTCTAACGGTAATCTTGCCAATGGGCGCATAAAGTGCAGAGATTTGATTCGGGAGGTTGAGGAATTCGAGGAATATGCAAGAGAATCGGGCCAAGGTTGTTCAGGTTTAACGAACGGTTACCAAATTGAGAGAATTAATTACGGAAAGGCATGATTACTGCAGAGAATTTCGGAGCATTAATGATTTCATACTCCGAAATTGGGGGGCATGTGTTGACGCCGTTTTTGGACGCGTACCCGGGGATCGGTAAAATATAGATCGCCAGATGGAGCAACGGTAACTAGTCTGCAGGGAAGTTGCCGATGAAGGTAGTTGCCGATGAAGAGACGATTGAATGTGACTAAGTCCAGAGGTGGTGACGTGCTCATGCCGATGATCAATATTGGTGTTTGCCGATAGCCATAACAGGGGGTCTGCCGATGACTCTGAAGAAGCGTGGAGATTGTCGGTTGGTCTGCGGTGGTGTCCCGGTCGGTTACAAGGGTGGTTTTATGGTTTCCTTGGTTGTTTAAATTCGTTTTGTATATGGATTCCGTTTAATTTGGAATTTAAGTCCTAGTCGTGTCTGATTGTAGCTCTTTGAGCTGGGTATAAATGTAGACCCTAGGGCCTTGTAAGGATATCTATCAATCAATCAAACACAAGTTTTTACTCATATTCCAGCATCTACTTTTTCGACGACTTCGTCATATTTTCCTTTTTATTACGAGTTCTTAGGGATTCGTCGACTTAAGCTCGGCGTGTTCTCAAGTTCCGCGTGATCACCTCTTGGCCGTGACATCCATGCGCATCGCTGTTGTCGGGACCAAAGTGGTCGAGTTACCACCTTTGTCGATTGTAAAGGTCAAATCGGCTGGCACGCCTTAACGTTTAAATTGGGTATTAGCCCTTTGTGTTTGCAGATCAGTTTTGTATCAACACTAGTATTATTTTTTGTATATTATTCTAGTATATTATTAATTCTAGTGTTTTATATATATTATTGTTTGTACTATTATTCTAGTATTATTTTTAGTATATTATTCTAGTATATTATTAATTCTAGTGTTTTGTATATATTATTGTTTGTACTATTATTCTAGTATTATTTTTTAGTATATTATTCTAGTGTATTACTTGGCTTAAAAGACTTTTTAGTATATTATGAATTCTAGTGTTTTAGTATATTATGAATTCTAGTGTTATTGTTAGTATTATTTTTTAGTATATTATTCTAGTGTATTTCTTATCTTATATAGAATATATATATGTATGGTTGCAGACATAGAAATGGCTGACCGTGCTCATGATGATCCTGATTATATGGAAGATGCCATTCAAAATATGATCGATGACGGTAGTCAGTACTTTATTGATTACAACGAGATCATCCAAGGCAATCCGACTGAGCAACAAGAGGGCAATGCCCCTGAGCAACAAGAGGGCAATGCGCCTGAGCAACAACTTGTCGTGCAACAAGAAGGAAATACTGGCGAGGTATGTAACTGTAAACATATATAATTAATGCATCTCTTACATTAGGTTTTAGACTTACTTGGTTATTAATTTAGTATTTTTGTTTCTATATCTACATGTAGCCTTCTGGATCGACCTCTACGGGGAGAAGCGTACCTCCACGAGGGCCAAAGAAGCCGTTGGAGGGCCGCTATGTAATCTCTGAGTTTGAGATAGCTACAGGCAGACCACTTGGTGAACATGCAAATAAATATGTTAGTCACTGTGGATATCTTGTGAGAGATCCAATACCGATCAGTGCTCGTGAATGGAGAGAGAAGCGAGGTGCTCCTGAGATCAGTTTTGTCTCTGATCGTGACAAGGAGTTAGTTTGGAAAGCCATCACAGACGTTTTCACCTTCGACACCAACGATGAAGAGTTGAAGGTGCGAATTTATGACTCGACTATGAAGAAGATGGCGGCACTGTTCCAGAATTGGAAGAAGTCTTTGTACAATAAATTTGTCAAGAAAAACGAGACTCCAAATTTCAACCTCAAGCAATATGTAAAGCTGAGGGCCTTCTGGGATGACTTCGTGTAGTACAAAACATCAGAAGAGGGCGAAGAACGAGCCATTAGAAATAAAGAGAATGCAAGTAAAAAGACATACCACCATCATATGGGATCAGGTGGTTATAAGAGTGTTGTTCCCAAGTGGGACCGAATGGAACAGGAGATGCTTGCTAGGGGGGTCACACCCGAGACAATAGCAAAGAATTGGAGCGAGCGCTCCAAGCATTGGTTCTACGGTCATGGGGGAAGCGTGGACCCAGACACCGGGGCGCTAGTTTGGGGCCAAGAAATCTCTAGAGCAGTAGAGAGACTAGTCCGTGCACGAGAGGCGGTTCAGTCTGGTGAGTTCAGGCCTAACAGGGAGAGGGATGAACTCACCTATGCGCTTGAAAATCCTGAGCACGATGGGCGTATGAGAGGCTATGGGGCAGTTCCGTGGCTGCAATCATTCCAAGTTGATCAAGATACCTATAGAAGCCGCCAGAGAAAGAAGGATGAGGAGGCAGAGCGGATCCACCGGGTGAAAGCTTTTGTTCTACTGTCAGAAGAGCGCGAGAAAGCTTGTGAAGAATGGATGTCGGCAGAGATTCAAAGGCAAGTGCAAGCAGCACTTAGTCAAATGACGAAAGGGCAAGGTACATCACAGCCTGAGGTCAACGTTAGCCCCCCAGGCCAGTTGAAAAGCAGTTGTGCATCCACGGAAGTACCAACCATTCAGGATGACACGAAGCTACACTTCCCCGTGGATGCTGTCGCAGAGGCTTTTACTACCTATGAGCTGCATGTACCAGATGGGAATGCAACAAAAAAGGTGGCTATCGCTGTTGTCAACCCTATCGACCGAACGAGTACTCCAAGAATCCATAATCGACCAGTACCTGGTGGATATGCTAGCGTCTCGGTTGATAGGGTTGAGAAAGGTTGTGGCAATGTGCTTCTAGAAATAGAAGGGGAGACGGAGAGAAGACCTTAGGTGAAGCTGAGAAGACGTTTATTTGTTGGCGCAAGCGCTTCATAATTATTCCTCACCATAGGTTTGTGCGTGATTTTACTTCTTATATTATTTATTATGTATTGAATTTAAAAAAAGTTTGCTCACAAAACTTGTAATTGTTTTCTTTGCAGGGACTCCTCCAACCTAAGTCCAGTTCTCTCCCCAGCGCATCATAGTGCTGCGGGCGGTGATAATGCTGGATCTCCTCCAACACCTGTGGTGGCTACACCGACCCTGCCACCGCCTCCACCACGGTCTCCACCTCCTCCACCGAGGTCTCCGACTCCTCCACCGCGTTCTCCAACATCGAAAAGATTGGCCCCACCACCTCCACCGCCTGCACCGCCCTCTCCAAAGAGTACACGGTCGGTCCCCTCGCCTCCAAAGCGAGGTAGTCAGAAGCGGTCCGCCCAAGAACGACCGAAGTCATTGGTCCCACCTCCAAAGAAGGCTGCCTCAGCAAAGAGAGCTAAGACACCAGAAAAATTACCTTATGAAAAGAGTGAAGAGGAGGTAATTGCTGCATCCAAAGCTGAGGTGAAACAATTTTTTGATAAATTGAAGAAGGATAGAAAAAAACGACTAAACCCAGAAAAGCCGTACTTTTATGTAAAGCCAGAGGAACTGAGGAAGAAGGTGGCGGACCAGCAAAAGAAGCAACGAGAAGCTCAGAAAAAGCCAGCACTTTCGGACTATGAGCGGTCTCTGGTCAAGTCTTCACAGCCTAGAAAGAGAGTAGGAAAGGGGGTCCCACCGCTCGGAGAAGTATCAAAACCGGTACCCCTTTGATTGTGCCAAATCAATACGGCTCAAATGAAGACTTGATGTCAAAGAAATCCTTAGCGTTGTCTGAGCTAGACTCGCTTGAGCGTTACTTTGGATAGAGCGGTTTAAATATGGAAGAAATTGCCGCCATTATTGGATGCCAAACATTTGAAAAAGCTGAGGTAGTTGATCAATGGAGGGCAAGATATGAACCGGGCAGGAGTCTATTCGACCCTCAGCGTTTACATGAGCTCGGCACACAAATGTTTGTAATAAACAAATGGTGCATTGAGGCGTCTAAAAGGGGAGAGAATTGGATTTCTATTCGTATTAGACAACATCACTACTTCCGTGGAGATGACCTCATATACGTGCAGTTCGAAGAATTGCACCAATTATGTCACCTCAACGCTCTCGACAAATCTCTTGTCAGCTGCTTTTGTCTGTAAGTATTTTTTTTCTTTTTATTATACTTCTAACTTATTTAATTACATGTATATAATCCTTACACACTTAGGATTTGTATGTATATATGCAGGCACCAATGAGAGCTCAGAATCAGAAATGACAATAGTATTGGGTTCGTTGACCCTTATATTGTTTTCAAGGCTCCGCAGGCAGTGTGGACAGCAGCTCATGAGACAGAAGTCTGCACCAATCTTATGAGGTTCTTTGTGAACCAAAAAGAAAAACACAAAATACTCTTCCCCTTCAACTTCGAGTGAGTTATATAGTTATTAAGTGCATGCATATTTTATTTTACTTATTATTACTCGAGACAAGTTTTATATAGTTATATATAGGTCTGACTATATATATGTGTGTAAACAGCTTTCACTGGATACTCATGGTCATTGAAATTCTCAAAAACCGGTTGATAATCTTTGACTCAATGAGAAAACCACAAGAAAATTATCAACAAATGGTAAACATTATTCAAAGGTACGTAATGTCGATCTCAGCTAGAAAAATATCATAATATGACTCTGTAATTATTAGTTCACGATCCACAATGGCTATGTGTAGGGTTTGGGAAAGATTTATTGACCGTGAACATATCAGTGGATGTAAAGCGCCGCTTAACATAATTCATTCACAAGTAAATTTTATTAGCTAGCAAACTTTCGCTAACTTTTAGCCTTCTTATTATCGTGTATATATATATATATATATATATATATATATATCGTACAGTGATGTTTAAGACAAGAAGGGGGAACAATCTATGTGCATATTACGTGTGCAAATTTATGATGACACAAGTCAATCAAACACCCACAGAGACGCTTAGAGTACGTTACATGTCTCTTTTCATTATCTCCTAAATTATATTGAATAACTTAGATAACTAATACCTTTTTTATTTATTTCAAATTAAAGACGGAATGGTTGAGGAAAAAGGTCATACAAAAAGACCGAATCAAAGCTATCCAAGAGACGATAGCAGGATTTCTCCGCGAGCAAGTGATCAATCCAAACGGCGAGTTTCACTTCAACGGCAACGAAACTCTTATTCCAAACAACGATGATCATTTGTATCATTTGTAGACATTGGGAGAAAAAACTCTATGTATATATGTGTTACGAATTTTGTACAAATAAAACTATATATATATAATACTTTTTATATATCTTTTTAATTTTTGATGTGGCCTATTCATTTTATTATAGGCAAAGCTTAATTATTAAGCTAAGCCTATAATTTTCATTTATATATGCTTAATATGCGTGTAATATAAATATATTTTTGTATCAGCAAAAACATGTATTGAAAAACCTATTATTATTATATAAAAACAATAAACAGAACCGAAGAAGTGAACCAAAAAAAGAAACCCTTTAACACCGGTTGGAAATACCAACCGGTGTTAAAGGGTCCTGCAACGTGGTAGCCCTGGCAGGATCCTTTAACACCGGTTGGTATTACCAACCGGTACCAACCGGTGTTAAAGGGGGGGCTTTAGCCTCGGTTCCCCGAATCGGGACTAAAGGGTGGGCCTTTAGTCCTATAATACCCGATTTTAAGGACAAAATCAGATACGCACCATATGTGGGTTTTAGAAGTCAAATCCCACATATAGCTACAAATAAAGGGTAATATCAAAAGACAATGCATAAATATATAACATACTGAATATAAAAGAAATAACCTTGATAGCAAATATCGGATAGACAACTCCGAACTTCGGGTATTAACTTCTCTCTACAGGATCCAACTGACTGGTTGATCACAAGCCTAAACTTCTCCTGAGGTTTGGAGGAAATAGCAAGAGTGAGTCCATGTCGAACTCCACAAGTATAGCAACTAGATTGTATAGCTCCCACAATCTCATGATCAATGTGACATAAATAATGTAAAGCATTAAACAATAAACAATGAGTATATTTAACACACAAGATTCATCACCCTTAATGTAGATGTCCCCAAGGCCGCTCATGACCGTGAGCTCGGCTAGTATAGTAGTTTTTAACACTCTGCAGAGGTTGTACATCTTTACCCATGAGTCATGATTTACCCTTTCGCCCGAGGTAGCTAGTCTTTTAACGCCCTTCCAAGGAAGGTCGGCAGGGATCATTATGAAGTCTTTCAAAAGTTCGTCTAACATGTTAGGGCCGCAAGGTTTCCTACGCGAGCAGATATTGTATGATAAATTTTTGGTATATAATATTTCTTGTGCCAAGTAACACAGGTTGCCAGCGAGGAGTGACCCGTGCAATATTTTTTATGTATGGCCCTAATATTTGGAGCCATATAACGAATAAGCATATGCTATGACTTATTGAAAATTATATGGTGCTAATTAAGTTCGTGCGTTCAATAATCTCCGGATCGATCCATGGAGTAGAAGTTAGTCATGAATAATTATTGGTCCAAAAATAACTATGTGGATATTCTCTATATCCATGTTTATACGCAAGAGGTTCCTACTATATCATGCATAAAGGTGATGAAGAATACGTATACTTTACAAGCTAGTTGAATTAATTTAATCAGGTCTACAACGTACTAAACGTGTATCAAGGCTCCATGCATGCATGCACGACTACTATGTATATAGTTGGCTTCTTAACTAGCGGGCTTTCTAAACAATATATGCATATACACACATATGGGTCCTCCATGTCATGACGTATAAGAACCTTGATGAAATATGTATTGTCATATTAAACTATCACACACTACTACAAAATTGGTTTGTAAGAGCCAGGGTACTTCCACTGTAAGGGCGGCTGGTGATGTAACCGCCCTTACAGTGGATTTTCCATCAGCACCTGGCTTCTTGATCACGAGCCGCCCTTACAAATACCACAGTAAGGGCGGCTGGTAACACGAGCCGCCCTTACAAATGGCTGCATTTTTAAGGGCTGTTGTTGACCCAGCCACCCTTACTGTGGGATTTGTAAGGGCGGCTCGTGATCCAGCCGACCTTACAAACTTATTTCTAAGGGCGGCTGGTGATTCAGCCGCCCTTACAAATCACGACTGTATACATGCTGCACCCTTCTTCTTTCTCCTCGGGTCACTCACTCCAACCCGAGGAGATAAGGTTTGGAGGTCTTGGGCACCTCCTAAAAATTGCTCTAGTGAGGGGGGAGGTTTTGGTCTCAAAAACTATGATGGGAAGCTTGGAAAAGGTAAGAAAATGCTATTCCAACACTTTAATTAAAGTTTTAGTGGTTGGTTAGTGAGTAATTTGAGTTTTGCTTTTCTCTCTCTTCCATGGTGCTTGAGCTTTGTATGGAGCAAATTATACCCTTGTTCTTAAGCTATTAGTTGGAATTAGTTAGAGATATGAGCTTGCCCTCTTTATTGGTCGATCTTGCTTGATTTTAGTGGTGATATTTTCACTTTATCATGTATGTGTAGATCTAGATCTAGGATTTGCTTTTTAATTTTTTATTTATGGTTCATGAAATTAGAATGGTTTGGATATGAAAAATTGTTGGTTGTTGACAATGGAACTATATATAAGTTTATTTATATAATTATATTTTAATAATTGTTGCTAATTATTGTTGATTGGTAAAATAATACTTGTTTCTAATTTCTTTTCTAAATATTTAGTTTCATTAATAGCCAACTAATTAATATATAAGTTAATATTTTCACCATTTACAACTTTATAATCAGGAATAGCCAACTAAAGAATTATCCTCTACCTTGAGTATATACACAATTAATGTCTACTTTGTAATTTTCTTCATTAGTTTATTTTGTTTTATACTTTTTGTATTTTTATTTTGTTTTAAAAGACGGAGTACAGGAACTCTTGGATGTATGGTTGGTCAAGGATTGATGAAGGTTTTCGCGATGAGGTGGATAAATTTATTGAAGCTGCAGAGAAGCATGCATTAACATTGACACATTATAAGGATACAATTATTTGTCCCTGCAAAGATTGCAAGAACCTTATGGCATTTGCAGATCTAAATACCATTAGATCACATCTGATTATGCGAGGATTTGTTCCGAACTACATAGTGTGGACTCATCATGGCGAAACAACGGTTATTGATGATGGCAACTTTGATCTAGGAGATGCCGCCGAATCCGAGAGGTATATGCACTAATACACAACTGAGCTTGAAGAAAAAATGGGCTATGACTATGGCAATGGACAAGGTGGTCAGTACTTTGGCAATCAAGATGGTGCTAATGATGCTGGTGATGTCGGCACTGATGGAGGAGCACGTGAGGGGGATCAAGATGACTTTGACAATTTAGAGGACATGATTCGGGCGATTGGACTAGAAATATTACTGCGGAATAAAGGTGTAGAAAATGTAGAGAGGGTGAAAAAAGCATCGATGGAGACTGTGTACAGTGTTGAGAAGGGTTGTCTGACCCATTGGACACTGCTCCGTTTTGTGCTTGAGCTACTCATCTTGAAGGCAAAGTACGGCTGGTCTGACTGCAGTTTCAATGATCTGTTAGGTCTCTTATCATGGGTGTTGCCACAGCCAAACATAGTTCCCACCAACACATATCATGCGAAGAAGGTTATAAGTCCATTATCAATAGGTGTTGAGAAAATAGATGCATGCCCCAACCACTGTATCCTTTTTCGTGGTGATACGTTCAAAGATCTAGACAAATGTCCACGGTGTGGGGCCAGCCGTTACAAGAACAATGACCTTTATAGTGGCGGAGAATACTCCACCAGGAACAAGAGGAACAAGAAGGGGGCAAAAAAGGTGGTACAAGAATCTCAACCACTAGAGGACACTACATTAGGCAACGATGCAAAGAAGAGAAAAATTCCCGCATTGGTAATGTGGTACCTGCCAGTGACCGACCGCTTGAGGCGTATCTTCATGAACCCTAAGGAAGCAGCGCTCATGACATGGTGGGACATTGAGCGCAACGTCGATGACGATGTCATTGCACACTCGGCCGATGCTAGTCAGTGGCAGGACTTCGATATGAACAACCCGCTGTTCAACTCGGACCCAAGGAATGTACGATTCGCCTTGAGCACCGATGGAATGAATCCCTTCAATGAGAGGAACAATGACCACAGCACTTGGCCAGTGATCTTGAGCATGTACAACATCCCGACATGGTTGTGTCACAAGAGAAAGTACCTTTTCCTCACTGTTCTTGTTTCTGGCCCTCGACAACCAGGCTTCGATATGGACGTGTTCCTCGAGCATGTGATGCAAGAATTCGAGAAACTGTGGAGGACTGGGGAGCTGATGTATGATGCGTTACGACACGAGACCTTCACATTAAGGGCAATAATAATTGTGACTATCAACGATCACCCTGCATTATTTCCTTGTCTGGACAGTTCAAAGGCAAGATGGGATGCTTAGTCTGTCTGGATGATACTAGGTGGGTGTTCCTAGATGGATCCAAGAAGAGTGTTTACATCGGGAATCGTCGTTTCTTAAAGGAAGGTCACAGGTACCGCAGTAAACTATACTTAAAGTACTTTGGCAACATCCCAGAGTATGAAGAACGACCTCCAGAGAGATGTCATGATGGAAAATATGTGTATGAAATGGTGAAAACCATACGCGTCATCTATGGAAAGAAGAAAATGGATGGAACGACTAGAGATAGAAGCACACCTCCTATCGAAGGGGTACCTTTTAAGAAACAATCGATCTTCTTTCAGTATCTGCTGTATTGGACGCAATTGGAGGTACCCCATGCCATTGATTCTATGCATGTTCAAAAGAATGTCTTTGAGAGTCTGATCGCTACCTTGATGGACACACCCAAGTCAAAGGATGGACTGAAAGCACGAAGGGACATGGAGCAACTAAAGGTGATGCCAGAGCTTCAACCACTACGCTAGGATAATGGAAAATACACTCTGCCTGCAGCTACCTATAACCTAGACCTAGAAGAGAGGAGAGATTTATGCAACTTTATGAGGCAGATCAAAGTGCCGACTGGGTTTTCCGCAAACCCAAAGAAGCTAGTGTCGATGAAGGACCTATCGTTTCACTACTACAAAGCTCATGATTGTCATATGATGCTAACAGTGTACCTACCAATTGCAATTAGGGCTATAAAGCCAGAGTTTTTGAAAATGGCCATCACCCGCATGTGCTACTTCTGGTCAAAGATCTCACAGAAGACGATTCGCAGGGAAGAGCTGAGAGACCTACATGATTTCATGGTGGAGACCCAGAACCAACTAGAGATGTGTTTACCTCCTGCTTTTTTTGATATAATGGTACATCTTATGATTCACATGGTTCATCAGATAGAGGCAATGGGACCTTGCTACTTGCATGAAATGTGGTCCTATGAGCGGTTCATGTCGGTCCTAAGCCGATACGTGCATAATCGAGCACACCCAGAGGGCTCCATGATAGAGGGTTATAGTACTAAAGAGGTCATCGAGTGTTGTCAAGAGTTCCTAAAAGTATAGAGAGGGATTGGCAATCCTAATTCTCGTCACAAGGGTAGGGTGGCTGGGAAGGGCACATGTGGTGGAAAAACATTCATCGACAATGATTTTACAGAGGCCAATCGAGCACATTACTGTGTCTTGCAGAGCACAAAACTGATGCAACCGTACGTTGACAAACACTTGGCTATCATTATGGAGGAGAGGAATGGCCGTTCAGATGATTGGATCATGAAACAGCACAAGCAATGCCTAACTTCATGGCTGAAGGACCAGAACATACCAACTGGAGAAAGTGCAGATTCGATTGTCATTAGTAAGTTGGCAAGGGGGACATCGAGACAAGTGATGTCTTGGAATGCTTATGAAATCAAAGGGTACACATACTACACCCACATAAAGGATAGTAAAAGTGTGAACCAGAACAGTGGTGTTCGATGTGAGGCGGTCGACGGGCACAGGAGAAAGGTCCCTTACTTTGGCATAATTGAAGATATATGGGAGCTTGAGTATGGAAGGGATCTAAAGATGGCCCTATTTCGATGTCGCTGGATCAAGCAACATAATGTAAATGGGATTGGGTTGATAGTCCTAGACCTATAGAACATAGGATACCAAGATGACCCTTGGGTGCTCGCTTCAAGTGTCGCACAAGTTTTCTATTTGCCAGACCCGCTAAGTATCCGCCCCCCGAGGAAGAAGATAATGCATGTGGTTGTCCGCGGGAAATAGCACCTTATCAGAGTTGATGGAGTGGATGATGTTGAAGCTCACAATAACTACGAAGAGATGCATTTGTTTTCTGACTTTAGTAGGAAAATCAGTGTTGTGGAAAGAAACCTACCAAAAAACATAATGCCATGGGAAAGAAAAGGTGGCAAGGCAAAATTTGTTACAGTGGGTCCTAGCTAGTTCGAATAAGTGTGTGTGTGTGTGTGTGTGTGTCTGTATCTGTAAAACTACCTGTTGTGTATGCTTGTGAGTCGGACTATATATTTATCTATGTTTGTGAGACTACTTTGTGTCGAAACTCGTACGTTGAAAACCCAAGACTTGATGAGTCGAACTACACATTCATAAAACTTTCTCCAATGGAAAATGGTCTATATATCAAATGTAGATATTGATGAGTGGAACAAACTTGGTATTCATGACTTTTCATGTTGGGGCCGTCTAGGGTGTCGAAACTCGCACGTTGCTATCAAAATTTCGAAATTCAAGATTCGAGCGGTCCAAACTCAGTCAAATGTAAAGTTGACCAGTACAAGAAATGTAGATCTTGATGTGATTGACAAACTTTGTATTTATGATTTTTCTAGTTGACACCGTCTAGGGTTCGGTCAAAGAGCTTTTCTATTAAAACCCAATATTTGACTTGGTCAAACGTGGTCGAACGAGGCACTAAATGACCCCATATGAAAAACTTTTGAATACAAGAGTGTTAGAACTCATCAAAACCTACATATCATACATGGACCATTTCATCATCTGAAAAAGCTTCGTTAAACTATGTTCACATGTTTTGAAAACCCAAGACTTGACTTGGTCAAACGTGGTCAAACGAGGCACTTAATGACCTCAGCCGGAAAACCTTTGAATACAAAGTTGTTATAACTCATCAAGATATACATTTCATACATAAGCCAATTTACCATCCGGAAAAGTTTTGGTAGACTATATCAACAAAATCTTGAATCTCACATAGACTTCATGAAACAATACGCGAGACTTGTGGATTTCAAACTACACATTCATAAAACTTTCTCCAATGGAAAAATGGTCTATATATCAAATGTAGATATCGATGAGTGGAACAAACTTGGTATTCATGACTTTTCATGTTTGGGCCGTCTAGGGTGTCGAAACTCGCACGTTGCTATCAAAATTTCAAAATTCAAGATTCGAGCGGTCCAAACTCAGTCAAATGTAAAGTTTACCAGTACAAGAAATGTAGATCTTGATGTGATTGACAAACTTTGTATTTATGATTTTTCTAGTTGACACCGTCTAGGGTTCGGTCAAAGAGCTTTTCTGTTAAAATCTAATAGTTGACTTGGTCAAACGTGGTCGAACGAGGCACTAAATGACCCCATATGAAAAACTTTTGAATACAAGAGTGTTAAAACTCATCAAAACCTACATGTCATACATGGACCATTTCATCATCTGAAAAAGCTTCGGTAAACTATGTTCACATGTTTTGAAAACCCAAGACTTGACTTGGTCAAACGTGGTCAAACGAGGCACTTAATGACCACATCCGGAAAACCTTTGAATACAAAGTTGTTATAACTCATCAAGATATACATTTCATACATAGGCCATTTTACCATCCGGAAAAGTTTTGGTAGACTATATCCAAAAAATCTTGAATCTCACATAGACTTCATGAAACAATACGCGAGACTTGTGGATTTCGAACTACACATTCATAAAACTTTCTCCAATGGAAAAATGGTCTATATATCAAATGTAGATATTGATGAGTGGAACAAACTTGGTATTCATGACTTTTCATGTTGGGGCCGTCTAGGGTGTCGAAACTCGCACGTTGCTATCAAAATTTCGAAATTCAAGATTCGAGCGGTCCAAACTCAGTCAAATGTAAAGTTGACCAGTACAAGAAATGTAGATCTTGATGTGATTGACAAACTTTATATTTATGATTTTTCTAGTTGATAGCGTCTAGGGTTCGGTCAAAGAGCTTTTCTGTTAAAATCCAATAGTTGACTTAGTCAAACGTGGTATTTGTAAGGGCGGCTTGGTCAGGAACCGCCCCTAGAAATGTATTTGTAAGGGCGGCTCACTCACCAACCGCCCTTACAAATGAATCGGGTATATATACAATCGCCAAGAAAATTTGGCTAAGTCTTGGGCGCATTACTCTCTGTTGACGCCGGCAGGCTGCCCGACTCCGCCGCCGGCCGCCCCGTGCGCTCCTCCTCCCTCCTCCGTCCTCACTGGCGGCCCTCCACCCTCCTCCCCGCTGCTGGCGCCCGTGCTCGCGCATGCCGGCGCGCCACGGTGTCTAGGGTTTCGAGATCTGCCACACCCGCACCTCGTCTGTTTGCGGCGGTGGTCGCACTTCCTCGGCGGCGCAGCGCAGTCGAGCCACCACCCCCTCCTCGCCGCCCCGCCCCGCCCAGACTAGGTGCACAAGGTACGCACACACGCAACACGCCCGGCCTCTCCCGAGTCCTGACCTAGGAATCGTATGCGCCGGTTGTTTGGCTCGTTGATTAGGCCCATCCCTGGTTCTATCTGCTTACCAGGTTTCTTAATTGGCTGCGACTTTGTTTATGAATTTTGTTTGTGGTTGCTGGTAGGTTATCCTATTCTATCTTCTCTTTGGCAGCATGGATGAATCCATGCCCCTTGCTGTGTTGAGGCTGCAGGACAACAAGCATGTCGTTGGCTATTTAGCTTACTTTGTTGATTTGCTCGTATTTGTTCTTGCTAGATTGCCATTGTTATTCGGTCAGTGCAGCACTACAGCTTAGTATGGTATTAATTAATGGAATTATTTAGAATATGAGCTGATGATCTAGACATGTTTCTGAAATTGTCCAACTGCCAATGATGAAATTATCCAACTGCATACATTAATTTAGAATATGAGCTGATGATCTAGACATGTTTCTGAGGCCACTATTTATGCAGTTCATTCCTCTCCTGTCCTCTATTTTGTTTTGCCAACTCTTCCCTCTCAAAACCTTTAATTTGGTTTGCCAATGATGAAATAGAGCAACTCTCCTATACTCTACACTGCTTTCCTCTCCTACTGTTGTCCAACTCTCCTCTCCTCTTCTAGTACTAATATCTCTACTACTACTGTACTCTCTTCTCTCTACTGCATCTATCAATTTTTATTTGTTAACTAAGCATGGGATGCTTCTTTATTTGTTAACTGAGCATATTGCCACTGCCTATGATGATCATATGCCAATTTTGAACACTTTGAGGACATTTTATCTGAAATGAGCACATTACTTGTTGAATTGATCACATGCCACCCACTGTTATTGCTTCTATAGCATGTTGCCAATTTGGATGCCAATTTTAGTAAGCTAACAGTGGTAACAGTTAGTGAATGGCATATGCAACTATGGTTTTTTTGGAAATTTTTATAAACTGTCATTTCTCTACTATTTATAATATAATTGCAGAGGCAGTGGCATATGAATGATGGAGTTTTACCCATGACTATAAACTATTATCTTTTACCACTGCTACATTTCATACTCTACTAATACTACTAGCTGCTACCATGCTCTTCTCTTCCCTTTCCTCTCCTATCCTCTCCTCTTCTTTGTTTTGCCAATGATGAATTTGTCTAAATCCATAGATAATATGGGATATGAGCTGATGATCAATAACTTGTGAGGGACTTGGCATCATCACAACAGCCGTCCCTACTTTACCTTGACTCTTATTTGTTATGATGCCGTGGTGCTCCAAGTTTATGATCAAATGATGATTGACATATTTCTGAGGCCATCCTTCCTTGCCTTTTATTGTCCAAGTCCATGCATTAAGTTAGAATATGATCTTCTTGCCTTTTATTGTCATAGTAGTAGAGATATTGTTCCCTTTTAAAGAAAAATATGTACAACTGATCTGATGGTGTGATATGTCGGCTTATGGCATATTTGGACCATATTTGCCAAGTCTCCCCTCTACTTTCTCCTTTGTTTTGCCGATGATGAAATTATCCAACTGCATACATTAATTTAGAATATGAGCTGATGATCTAGACATGTTTCTGAGGCCACTATTTATGTAGTTCATCACTCTCCTGTCCTCTACTTTGTTTTGCCAACTCTTCCCGCTCATGTCCTTTACTTTGTTTTGCCGATGATGAAATAGAGCAACTCTCCAATACTCTCCACTGCTTTCCTCTCCTACTGCTGTCCAACTCTCCTCTCCTCTTCTAGTACTAATATCTCTACTACTACTGTACTCTCTTCTCTCTACTGTATCTATCTATCTTTATTTGTTAACTGAGCCTGTGATGCTTCTTTATTTGTTAACTGAGCATATTGCCACTGCCTATGATGATCATATGCCAATTTTGAACACTTTGAGGACATTTTATCTGAAATGAGCACATCAATTGTTGAATTGATCACATGCCACTCACTGTTATTGCTTATATAGCATGTTGCCAATTTGGATGCCAATTTTAGTAAGCTAGCAGTAGTAACAGTTAGTGAATGGCATATGCAACTATGGTTTTTTTGGAAAGTTTTATAAACTGTTATTTCTCTACTATATATAATATAATTACTGAGGCAGTGGCATATGAGCTGATGATCAATAACTTGTGAGGGACTTGGCATCATCACCAGCCGCCCCTACTTTACCTTGACTCTTATTTGTTATGATGCCGTGGTGCTCCAAGTTCATGATCAAATGATGATTGACATTTTACTGAGACCATCCTTCCTTGCCTTTTATTGTCCAAGTCCATGCTTGCTACTACTGCTAGCTTACTACTGCTGCTAGCTTACTACTGCTGCTAGCTTACTACTGCTGCTAGCTTGCTACTACTGCTAGCTTACTACTGCTGGTAGCTTACTACTAGTGCTAGTTTACTACTACTGCTAGCTGCCATACTCTTCTCTTCTCTCTCCTCTCCTATCCTCTCCTCTTCTTTGTTTTGCCAATGATGAATTTGTCTAAAATCCATAGATATATGGAATATGAGCCGATGATCAATAACTTGTGAGGGACTTGGCATCATCACAACAGCCGCCCCTACTTTACCTTGACTCTTATTTGTTATGATGCCGTGGTGCTCCAAGTTTATGATCAAATGATGATTGACATATTTCTGAGGCCATCCTTCCTTGCCTTTTATTGTCCAAGTCCATGCATTAAGTTAGAATATGAACTTCCCTGTACTTGGCACCATCATCACTACTACTAGTGCTAATTATTTGATTTCTTCTGTCTACTAGAACAAAGCACGAAATGTTGAGATCGACAGACAGTGCAGCCTGAGGCCTCGGAAATTTTGAGTTGCCACCCCAGGAAGGGCAAGAGATAGAGGACCAGCTTACTCAGGAGCAGTTGGATGAAGAGTTACAAAATGATGTTGATGTAATGCTTACTCAAGAGGATGTTCATGAGGAGGAAGCTAGAGAGGTTGTTGAAGGTGAAGAAGAGGAGGATGAGGACGAGAGCTCATCCTCGGGGGGATATGTAAGTCCCGAGGATCCTCACCCAACAGAACCCAGACGGAGGCCAACAGAGGATGAGTTGGACCCTGATTTTGACATGACATCGGAGGTAGGGATACAGAGCCTTTGCATCCTGTATAATTTGCTAAGACTCTAGTATTAACATGTCTTATACGCAGCTCCCTCCTAGACCCCCGAAAAGACGACGTCGTCGTCCGGCATGTTTTGTCGATCATGATGAAGCACGTGAAAGGAGAGAGGAGGCAACAGCCACAGAGTCTAACATTCAGACCTCTGCTCCACAGCCTCAAGCCACAACCACGACCACGACTCCCGCACCAAAGAGGGGACGAGGGAAAAGACGTTCAAACCAATATCCAAAGAAGGGGGTATGTTATGTGATAACAGCGGTCGGGCCAGATGGGGAGATCCTTGAGCCACTACAGTACGTCTCTAGATTTCGTAATGCAGTCGAGGCACTGGTAAGAGAGCATATGAACCCAGCAATCCGTATGTGGAGTGGCTCTGGTGGTGTACCTGAGAGGGAAAAGCAAGTGCTATGGGATGAATGGCTGATGGTCACTTTTAGGTTGCCGGAGGGAACTCATGAACTGGTAAGACAACATACTTTCAAGATTATGGGCAACGCATTCCAACGTTGGAGGTCATATCTAAACGTGATGTATGCTTCGAAGGGGTTAACTCCCTTCGAAGAGTTTGGCAACATAACTCACAATCAATGGGCGCAGTTCTTGGCCGAGAAGACTTCACCTGAAGCACTGGCCATTAGCAAACGTAATAGCGAGTAGGCAAAGAGGAACAAATACCACCCTCGCCTAGGCCCGGTGGCTACAAGGGTAAACAGGACAAGTTTCAAAAGTTGGATGCAGCGGCCGAGGCTTCGGAGGATCCAAAGATGCAGAAATTAGTGAAGTTGAAGACACGTGTGAAGCAATGGATATATGCGAGGAGTGTTGATTCATCGGCCCTTAAGTTTGCTGAGCCAGACACCGAAGAGGCAGTATCGAGGATACTAAAATATGCTGAAGACTCAAATATGCTGAAGACTCAGAGAAGGGCACATTCACCCCTTCTAGAGAGAAGGATGAGCTGAGCCTTGGCTTGGGAAACGCCGAGCACACCGGCCGCACGAGAGGTCTAGGAAAACAGACGACCTGGAAGCAAGGATTCAGAGAGGATAGCAATGTCTATAAGAAATATAACAGAAATCAAGAGGCCATTGTTGAGCTCCATGTGAAGGCTCTAGTTGCGAAGGCGCTTTCGGAGCAAGGTCTGTCTACGGAACCAAGGACGCAAATTCAGCCGGTGGAAGAACTCGCTTTAGTTTGCAGCCCTTCGGATGTTCGTAGCAGCCAAGGCTCCACAACCTCAATCACTGTCGATCGCTTACGGGAGCCAGCTAGTTGCACCCTATTGGTTCCAGGCTGGTCAAGCAAGCTACGTGAGGTGGCAACCGGTAGGGCACATCCTCCTGGAGGCGTCTGGCATGGTAACCCCATCCCAGACGACTACACAAGGGTCGAAGTGCATACCGTGAATCCCAACTACATTTCTTGGGAGATAGAATACCCAACTCCCGAGGGGCTTGTTAAGCTTGGAGATGTCATAAATCAGTTTATCCTTTGGCACAAAAAGGACATTGTGTTGAATGTTTCTTCGCCCACTCTTAGTGAAGTACATATGCAGCTAGATGATCAACGTGGGGACGTGTATTCACCGGCTCGTGGCGACCACATGACTGATGAGGTGCCACATTCTTCCCAAACTCCTAGGGACCACGTGCTTGTGGAGAAACAGACTTCTCCAGCTCGTCATACCGAGCAAGTGAGTGAAGGGATGCCACAATGTTCTCCAGCTCATCATATCGAGCAAGGGCATGATGACATGTCACAGGCTTGTCCACTCGAGCACGGGCCTGATGGCGAGCGAGATCCTTCTCAAGAGGCACAACAGGAACAAGGACCGCCTTCTTAAAAACAAGGTGAGGGTGTGCCTGAATCAGAGGCTCGAAAGAAGATTCCCTACCATACGAGGCCAGTTTATGTCCCGATGAGAGATGTCTCGACGGTTGACAAGTGGTTTGCTCGTGACAAGTTCCTGCCTGAGCACCAAATTAAAAGCCAATACGCTCGTGCTTCTGAGCCGACCGACACTAGCACACTCCACCAACCACCAAAGAAGTATCCAAATATTGAGGCTATCAATTGGACAGAGGATTGCCCAAAAAAATATGAAAGAGGCAAGAATTTCCTACCAAACCGAATCATGCAGCGCATGCCAGGTGGAATGAAAAAGTTTCATGATTGGTACTTGCGTGCTATGTCGACGCGACTAAACGAGATATATGCAACCTTCCCTAAAGGCACATTTGGAGGCTCAAGTGGGCATATTATATTTGACTTCGATGACATGCACGAATGCTTTCACCTCGGAATGATGGAAATGAATTTAGTCCGCGTGTGGTGCCTGTAAGTCCTTGCCATCTCGATCCGATATGAATGAAATCTTTGGATTTTGTTGTACCTGACCTATGTCGTGATTTACAGAATGCAAGCACATATTGTGAAGCAGGCGCCAAGTCTCAGAGCTGGGTATATAGATCCTTTTTGGATCTCTTCATCAATTTTTAACGAACCCAAGCGCTGGAAACTTGATGGTGAAGAACTAGCTGCTGGAAAAACCGTTGAGGAGAAAGAGGCGATCCGGAAAGAAGCTATTCGCAAAAAGGCCTATAAGGTTGCGGCACGGATCTCTAAAGCTCTTCTGAATCTCCAGCATAATGATATGATATGGATACCATACCACTTTGGGTAAGTTCGACTCTATACTTGAATAAAGCATTGTTCGATATATTTAGTTTGTTGCAAAAGACCTTATTTGTTTCTTTAATGATTAAATTCATGCAGGAATCACTAGATTGTTGTAGGGGTCGATGTTGGGTTGAGCATGGCACATGTCTATGATTCGGCAGATTATGCTCAAGCGACATACAAGGACTTCATATCGATTCTCAAGACGTAATACAAATCCTCATTTGCTTTTATATGTTGCTATACATACATGTAAACTTTGCTTTTTGATACTAACAAGTTGTCATTGATAAAACCATTTGAATAGGGCATTCAAGCACTATGTGGAATATCATAAAGGAAGGCATTGCCCAAAATTGAAGAGCGAATTGGCGATCAAGACGCTCTGTGCGGTACGTGTAACTTACATCGTATACTCGATTACGTTATGAAATAGCATTACTTACTATTTCCATATGCAAAACACACAGAGTCTCAAGCAGAGGCCTGGAAGTAACCATTGTGGATATTACATATGTTGCATGATGAGTAACACTAGTGCCTACACGAGACACCCCAATCTGGTTAGTTTCACACTTTGTTCCCTCATAGTATGAAAACTTAGCTTATGTTATGAAATTTAGTTCCCTCATGTTATGAAATCTTAAACTTGTTCTCCTATAGTGGAAAGAATATAAAGACAAGCGAAGGAACCTAATCAAGGAGGATGAACTCCTAGGGCTCGTCGACGACCTTTGCAACTTCATCATTGACGAGATTGTTGATTCTAAAGGCGCTTATCATGATGTAAGGTCCGACTTAGGCTCCAATCCACTTCACCAACACCTGCGTGAGACACACAGGCTCTGTCTTGGACGTTGATAACAATCTAGACAAAGATGCATATGGACTTGTAGGAATATTTGAACTTGTGAATTATGGTTATGTAATAGACTTTGCGATGAATTAGACATGTAATTTGTGGTTTACATTGTTCTTGTGTGGTTGTGGATGAATATATATATATATATATGTGGTGGTCAGATTTGAATTATATATTACGTGCTCTAGTCATATTTGAATTCAGATTTGAATTTTTTTTTGCTGAAAAACAGGTTGTAGGGGCGGCTGTAGATTGACCCGCCCCTACAAATTATCACTTTAGAGGCGGTTGTTGTTTCAGCCGCCCTTAGAAACACTATTTGTAAGGGGGGCTGGGTCATTAGCCGCCCTTAGAAATACTACTTGTAAGGGGGGCTGGGTCACCAGCCGCCCTTACAAATGGTATTTCTAAGGGCGACTGATAACACTAGCCGCCCTTACAAATGTTTTATCTGTAAGTGCGAGGCTGGAGGGGCGGCTGGGCCAGCCGCCCTTACAAAGGGTTCCTAGCCGCCCCTATAAATGAATTCTGTAGTAGTGACAGCCACATGTTTATGTAGTTGTTAATTACGAAGGAGCTTATGATATGTGGGCCATGCATCTTCAATTTATTTTGATAATATATAATAATTTGTGAGCAATAGTCCAGATCGCGTACGTGTAGACGCACGTATGTTAATATGCCTGGTCACGATAAGCCGGCACTCACGACCGGTTGGTTAGAGATGCATGGATTCCGTACGTGTATATACGTGTATATGATAGCTAATCGGTGTGGATACGATTCGGTCGTTGCCGGTTGGTTAGAATCTATCTAATCCAAACAAACACGATTACTTGGCCAGGAGGCCAACGCCTCCTACAAGCCCCTATATAAACCAGCCCCCGCCAACAGAAAGAGGATCTGGGTTTTTTTTTTACGCGAACCGCTGCTCTTGATCGTTGACGCACACGCCGCCGGGTTTTTGGCTCAACGCATCCACACATCCACCGAGGGAAAAAGTTGCTTGTCCACGCTCATACGCATACGCGTCGAGATCCGCTCATACGCATACGCGTCGAGATCGAGATTTGTTGCTGCTTGGCGCCGAGAAGTTCAGCCACGTCGTACCTCTGCTCCTGCAAGTCCGCGCTGAAGCAACACCGGCGAGCTGCACCTGCTCGTGCAAGTCCGCGAAACAACACCGCGCCGGCGAGCAGCAAACAACAGCATCGTATATACATGATGCCAGCTGTCACGTTTTTTGTGAGGAATCAAGATAGATATGATAATAGATTCATATGAATATTATATTATACCAAGAGTTTTTTTGTTCTTTCGATCTGTAATCATGAGAAGGCCAGCAACTTGATGACATCAGAACCCTCGCCGCGCGAGGTCGTTGTCAAGTTGTTCCCTCGAGCAATGAAAAATCAAGACGCAATTTCAACTCGTCACGATGGCGGCGGAGGGGTCGTTTTGGCTTACTCTGTTATTACGACGGCGGCGAAGGGGTCGTTTTGGCCTACTCTGTTATTACGACGGCGGCGGAGGGGTCGTTTTGGCCTACTCTGTTATTCCTACGGCAGAGGGATCGTTTTGGCCTGCTCTATTATTTTTATGGCGGTGGCGGAAAGTGTACGGCGAAAGTCGTTTGTTCTTTTGATCTACTATCGTGAGAAGGCCGGCAGCTTGACGACGTTAGAACCCTCGCCACGCGAGGTCGTCTATCAAGTTGTTGATGACAAAGTCAAGCTACATATATATAAAAAGAGATAAGACGCACGAGATGGGAACGCCCCGCTCATTGGCAGCGCGCGAGATGGAAATTTTCACTCGTCATGATGATAAAAAAAGAGGACACGTGAGATGGAAACGCCCGCTCGTCGTGTTGATAAAAGGGCAAGACCCACGAGACGGTAACGCCGCACGTTTGAGTTGCTGTGTCGAGAAGGTGGCACGTCTTCGTATGGACGCATATATGCCGTCGAGCCTCTGCTCTCCGTTCCAAGCATCCACACATAAAAAAACTTCCTTGCTCACGCTAACGCCCTGTTCTTGCGAGTCTCCGTTGAAGCAACACCGACGAGGAGCTCCAGCTCTTGCAAGTTTGCATTGAAGTAACACCGGCAATGAGCAAACAATTTGCTGTTTACTGCAGCTACATGATATTTACATGATGTCGTTCCTCACGTTCCATGGTTGGCATATAATCTGATGCGCTAACAAGTTCAGATGAACAAGAGCAATTGCTCATAAGTTGTATCTACTCTGAGCTTTTTTTTTATTTTCTAGCTCTAATATTCCAACGGCGGTGGAGAGGTCATTTTGGCCTACTCCCTATTATTCTTACAACGACGAAGAGGTTGTATTTGCCTAATTGTGGGTCGAGATTTAATAATCGACGAGGCGCTTGCCTGGTCTTATTCCTACATATAAAAGTCGTTGCGACCAAATTTGGTGTAACGCCCGAGTTAACGCAAGTAACACCGGGAGGCTGTCGATTTATTCTCATGAGAAGGCATCGTCTAAATCATACTTGTACCGCTAACTTGTGGCGGGTTTCTACTATGTATTTATCTACGTCTAGTGCCGACGAGGCCAGACGGAACTCTGGCCAAGTGTCGACGAGGCGAGGTCACTAGTCCATCCACACGTCCCAATTAACGGGATCGGACACATCGTTGCTAGGCACCGACGAGGCAAAGGCAACTTACACGCATCCGTGTTAATGAAGGCCGACGTACATGACTGGGCACTGACGAGGCGAATGTCACTCCCTTTATTAACATATTCCGTTTATTACTCCGACGTGGCGATGGCGATGTCACGACCAAGTTTCGGCGACATAAAGCCACCCATAATTATTATGCCATATATCGCATATGGCTATGACGGCAACCAATATATTTGACGACCATAAAGCGCAGCTTAATCGGAGGTTTTCCGTAAGCTCGTCTTGCAGATGTAATTAACCGGACGCACCCAACAGGCCCCGGGAATTGGCTAACTACGCAATTTTCTCTACAAGTCAGACCTCTCATTAAGCATGACGCTGAAGACGGAAGAAGACAATTTTTTTAGTTGATCATATATTTTGTATATTCAAGAAAGAATTAATGAAATATGTGGTTCTCGAATATGTGTGCATGTGTCTCCCTTGCATTACATTATTTTTCTATGTCTTCTCTCAGTTTTCGACCAAACAAAATGGCACGCCCAGTGGGACACGATTCCCCTCCCATCTTTGCTGCGCTTCAACGGTCGTAAAAAAAAAAGGATTGCTCGTTCATGGTTGCTGTATGTGATTGAACGATGCTTACTCCAAAGACATGCCTCCCGGCTTATACACGAAGGAAGAACAACAATCTTGTCGCATCATTGAAAGAACGTCTTGCATGCTTATGCAGACTCATATATTTGTATACACGAAAGGGCATTCAGTGCCTAGTTTGTGTGCTTGGTTCACTCTCTATGCCTGGTTTTAAAAAAAAAAGAGAGAAGAAATTGAACTCGGCTTGCTGGTCCAAGCAGCCAAAGCCGTTTTAAGAAAAAAAAACTAGAAGAGGAGCACATCGTGTTTATATATATGCGTGAAGCTTTAAAAATATATATATGTTCATCCATACAAGTTTTATTACACGGTGTACTAATTGTAGGATTCCCTCTCGTAGGTGAGTCCTTCCCTGTCATCACCATCGAAGAGGCGATGAAGTTCTCTCCTGCTCCGTGTCTGATTTATTTCGGCACTCACGCTCCCTTGGCGATCTTCACTTATGGAGACAAAAAGTACTACCACTCCACGCGCGAGCCCGCGCAAACTCAAGACGCGGAATCGAAGAAGGCTCGTGAGTACATGGACGCCAAAGCTAGAAAAGCAAGACAAACCGCCGTTGTCAACGCTCGTGAACTGCTAGGGAAGCCCAAAGCGCTCTCGAATGCACGGGAGCCGAGTTGTCCAATCTCCGAAGCCAAAGTCCTCGAGGCACTTAATGACGCCTCTTATTCCTTGTCCTGGTCGATGTGCAATGCACGCTCTAGGAACAAGAAGAATGCTCTCCGCAACTATCGAAGGAAGCGGAGTAATGTCAAGAAACTTCACGCTGAATTAAGCGCACGCGTTGTAAGGAGCACGACGCCTAAGCAAGTGCAACAAGTCTCTGAGTTCCTCGACATTGTGAGAGAGCCTTATGTGCTATCTGTAAAGGCCAATAGGCCAACTGAATTAAAGAAGCTTATCAGGCAAGCTATTATGAATGAATTTTAGACACGTACATTAAAACGTGTAGCCAAATTTCCCGAGTGCGAAATTGCAGCTCGCACTAAAAGTACTCTTCTACGCCCGCCTATGATGGTTGCATCATACCATACCATGGCTGATGCCAGCCCCAAAAAAAATAAATTTGCTGCACTAGCAAATGAAGTACCGGCGCCTCATGCAAACGCACCACCAACCGATCAGCTCCAGCAGCAATTTCAGCAGCTACAAGCTCAAATGAAGGAGTTGGAGAGGCAGCTCCAGGGCCGCCAGCCAACTGCATATGTAGGGGGTAATCGGAGGCCTGTCTCTCCTATTCGTAACTCTCAAGAATCGAGGCCATTCACGCGAACTGGTGGCAAGTCGAAGTACCACGGCCCTGGTCGTTATGGTCACGCTCCGGAGTCTTCTCAACAAGCTGGTGGCAGGTATTATGTCGCTAGCCATCGCCCCCAAGATGAGCGGAAGACGCTAGCACCACGGAGGGATCTCTCTCCACTCCCATTTCATCATTCAAGACAGGCTCCATTGCCTCCTCGCTGGAATTCGTGGGCACGCCAAAGAATGGCAACCAAGAGATTTCAGAAGGGACCAATATCATGTGAAAGAGCAACAACATGAACATGTTGCGAGCGCACCACCCACACGACCAAGGCAAGTTCCGCAGGATGAGCCGCGCCTGAAGGTCGCACCTACCCAAGTGACGTCTTCATCAGGCCCTCAAGCAAACTCATCGCTCTTGCCGACTCCGGCAATTCCACCTAAAGCTCCGCGGCCTCCTACCGCTAATCAACGCAAACGTGAAAACCGTAGGAGGAATCGACGTGCCATGTACCAAGAGCTACAAGATCTAGTACTTGGCAGCGTGCATGTTTGGGTCCGCCCCGAAGGGCAAGTTCACCCCTTCTACGACAAGATTACACTTCGCCTTTCGCCTACTCTACTCCAAAATGAGAGATACAAGTATCTCGTGGATAATCTCGTGCCGAGACCACGACTAGTACAAGGGGATGAAAGGCCAAGTGTAGCCAAAGAAGAGAACCCTTCGCTCCAACCCTCCGCTAAAGGGTCTTTGGAGAAAATGCAAAATGATGTCACCATGAAAGACCCCCATAGAGATATTCAACAAGAAAATATGCACCCATCGTCTCCAACAAAGGAGACTGAGCAAGCGGTGTTGACTGCTCACCAATCAGGAGAGCAGTCTAAAAGAATGCAAGTTGAAGATATGGAGCATGGTTCTACCTCTCCTGTTCAGATGGCCTTGTGTGGCACTACGTCCACACATGCTGAACATGAAGACGATCTGATATGGGTACCTCCACAAGTTACTCATGATTTCTCATATCCTTCAGACGAAGAGATTGTGCCTAACCCCAAAGCGGCCTTTTCTAATGGTTCGCTTCTGAAGCTACGCCGCCGGTCCAAAGGACCCGATAATCAAGAACAAGAGGGCGTGTCATCGGCTCCATGCTGCCCGATCACTTCTGGTGGCTCTAAGTCCGAGGGTGGATTATCTCCACGTGCTTATAATGACCTACAATCACAACTCTCTCAAAATCCTGCCTCCCTAGAGCGGATGGCACGGCGTCCGAGTGCCTCAACTCGCTTGAAAGGGATCGCTATGCAAGAAATCGAAGGAACTATGAGTCCAATCGATGGAGCCTTCAAAGATGGAGAGTCAGATGATGATTCTAGCATTTCTCTAGAACAACACACCAATTCCCCTCGCTATTCTGAACTTGCTCATTCTGTAGTGTCAGACGAGGAGAGTGAAAACGAAGGTCAAAACACTGTCCTAGTTCATATGGTCTCGGACGAAAATCAAAAGCAAGACGATCTAGTTGATCCCAATAGGAAGGACGATACAAGTCATGCTAAACAGCTAGACCCCAAGAACAAAGACAAAACCCTTCTTGAAAATCCACAATATGGAATGCCCCCGCACCTTTGGCCGGGAACAAGTGCACAAGGAGCTCATGATGGGTCGGTTGACCAGAAGCTGCGTATTCAGCAACAGCAAATAAATAATTTGTCCTTAAAACTCGATCAACTTGTTGAAATCCTAACAGGTTCTGGGCAAGGTGTACCTCGAACTCCACAGAAGGCCGCAGCTGACCCGCAAATAGAAGAGTTGGAAGATGCAGGTCATGTGCCCAAGACTAATGAGGTACCCAAGCCTCCGCCGCAATTACAGTTCACCTCATAGGGTGCGACAGCTAATGTTGCGCCTCCCCCGAACACATTGAAGAATTTTCATACTATCATAGAAGACCTAATAAATAAAAAGATGAGGCAAGTGAATGTTGATCAGTCACCGCAATCGTCCGATTATGAGCTTGATAAGCCTTACGAGGCTTGGCATGACTTAGTGCAATTCCCAGCTGGCTGGAATCCACCGAAGTTTCGTCAATTTGACGGAACGGGAGATGCACGAGAACATTTGTCATACTTTGAGGCAATGTGTGGCGATACCGCTCGTATCCCTTCTCTCTTGTTACGACAATTTTCTAGCTCATTAACGGGCGCAGCATTTCATTGGTATAGTCGCTTGCCAGTTGCACCATACCTGACTGGAAAACCATGAAAGAGCTATTCAAGGCACACTTTGTATCAATAAAGAAGGATTTTTCAATAATCGAGTTAGCACAAGTTTGCCAGAGGCGTGATGAAAAAATTGATGACTACATAGTCTGTTTTCGTAACAGCTATGTACGCCTCGCACGTGAGATGGATCCGGAGGATGCAATTGAAATGTGTGTCTACGGCATGCAACAACACTGGTCACTGGAAGTTTCACGGCGTGAGCCCAAAACATTCAGTGCTCTTAGCTCAGCGGTGGCTGCGACAAAATTGGAGTTCGAAAAATCACCTCAGATTATGGAACTCTACAAGAATGCTAGCACTCCCGATAATGTCAGGCGGTTTAACTCGACCTTCAAGGGCAATAATAATAATAATAATAGCGGCAAACAGAAGGCTCCAGCCGAAGCTAACACTGCAAGGGTTGAAGCCTCACAGCATCAAAGGAATGTGCTTGTATTGGGCATGCGAAATAATACTGGCGTCAAGACATGACCATCTATTCAAGAGCTCCTTCAGAAGCAATACATCTTTCGTCGAGACGTGGTGAAGGTTTTCTTCCAACAAGTCATGGAGCACGAGTACCTCACCCTGCCTGATCCTAAGCGACCAGATCAAGTTAAGATGGTCGACAATCCTTTGTATTGCCCATACCATCGGTATATCGGGCATGTTATTGAAGATTGTGTCACCTTCAAAGAGTGGCTACAAAGGGCCATCGACGAAAAGAGGTTGGCAATCCCGCCAGATGCCGTCAATCCAGACTTTCATGCAGTAAATATAATAACCACAAGGACGAATGCCGCTGAGGCAAATGATGATAGCTGGGTACCACTCGCTCATGTTGAGCACCGATTAAAAAGTTTGGAACTCTCTCAAAAAATAGATGAGCGGGATCCCAATGATTGGCAGACTGTTACTCATCACAAGTTGACGCCAAGACGCATTACATCAATGTGATTCAGGACGTAGAATTTCGCATTCTATGAATATACCTTCATACAGGTGGCACGATCCAAGTCGTCATCGTATGCCGCCTAGATTTGTACCTAAGGCGCAAGGAAATGAATCATTTCCCCAACGAAGCCGAATGTTGCCTACGCTTGGACATTTCATGCCTCATAATATGGAGCAACAAGCTGAAGCTCCAAATGGCGAGCCACAAGGTAAAAAGGAGTATACTATATTACATCGTCGGCCTAATACGGCTACATGTAGTGTGGTCCTTAAATATAATGATACGACTAGTTCTGAAGCGGATGATGGGCTTACACCTCATGAGCGCCAAATGCTTATGGACAAAGTATCACTAGAGTGTTCTGAAGTAGAAGTTAACAAGAATTTACGAAGAGGAAAGGCCTTGGCAGAGCTCCAAAGGCCTCAGCCAAAAAAGGGTGCCAAGGAAGACGGCCCCCGTACAAAGGATGTAGCTGCTCAAGAAAACCCACAAGATATTCCACCCAATAGTGGGGGAGAGTCTCACAAAATTGATTACAATGTTGTCGCACACCTAAAGCGCATCCCAGCATTGTTGAGCGTCTATGACGCATTGCTACTAATTCCAGAGCTACGTCAGGCCCTCATTAAGGCGCTTGAAGCTCCAGAAGTTTACGAAGTTACTATGGCTAAACATCGACTTCTTTGCAATGCAAGTGAAGTCAATGAAATCACCTTTTCAGAGGAAGATAAATTGGTGGAGGATGATAATCACAATCGACCACTTTACATCGAAGGAAATATTGGCACCGCTCATTTGCGTCGTGTACTCATTGATCCTGGTTCCGCGGTGAATATTTTGCCGATTCGAAGCCTCACTCATGCTGGATTTACAATGGATGACCTTGAACCGACTGAGGTGATGATCTGCGGGTTTAATAACCAGGGCACTTCAGCCCTAGGTTCCATCACTGTGAAGATTCAAATGTACACTTTTAGCTTCAAAGTGCGATTCTTTGTAATTGAAGCAAATACATCATACTCGGCGCTCTTGGGTAGACCATGGATACACAAATACCAAGTAGTCCCCTTGACACTCCACCAATGCTTAAAATTCCTAGATAATAAAGGAATGCAACATCGCATTGCTGCTAATGAGTCCCCATATACCGTTCATGAGTCGCATCATGCCGACGCAAAATATTATTTCTCAGGCGGAGAGCTGAGTAAGCATCAAGGACATGTTGCGCCAGCTGCTGACATCATTATTACGCCTGGCTCGAATACATCTTCTAAAGTGCATGCCTTGAGCACCCCACATTCTGGAAGAAGAATTCAAAAGAGAGAACAAGTTAAAAGGCATGGAAAATCTCTCATGGTTACACCGTCCTTCAATACTAAGAATACTCCGTCGACGCCAAGCTCAGGTGTGCCAGCTACGCCTATACTCTTAAGGTTTGTGCGACCCCAATTGACTTTGGGGGCTAAAGCAAAAGATTCTTCAATGATAAAGTCATTAAAATCCAATGACTTGACTCATCTTAATTCTACAGGCGCTCGAGGAGTTCCTAAGCTTCTCACGTCAAAAGGCAACATGCCACCTCCCCTGATGCTACGTACTGATATTACAAAGGTAGGAACTGCAGTTTCTCAAGAAGGGATGGTGCGTAAAAGAGTGGCAGAAATTGAGGATCAACAGAAGGCTGGGATGAAACAACCTCCTTCAATGTATACGTCTGTGACAACACCATTAGACGTGTGGCTAGTTCCTGGACAAGCAGGCTGTAAATCTCCGATGCTCTTCTACAAAGCACCACAAGCGTTGCCTTGTGATTTTGTAATTAAATTTCCAAAAGTCTGTTTAGAGACAGGAGAACCCACCACTACTACTAGAGCTGAACCAAGGATGGTTCGCTTACTCGAGAGGTCTGGGATTCATCTTCGCCGCCATATGTGAAGAGTGGTGGGACGAAATAGAGAAGATTTCTAAGATGGCTGAAAAGAAGACAAACCAGACTCAACCAAAATATGGTTTGGGTTATGTTCATTCAGACTCATCTGAAAGCGAGGGTGATAACAATAATGATCCATGGCGAGCGATGTGTCATATGATGTCCGTCGTTGCAAATACAAATGATAGGGAGGGTGCAACTTCTGACAACGAGGATTGTAACCCGTGTCCTATACTTCACCAGTCATGATCCTTGCAAGCTGCCTCTAATGCTTATCAAGGGTTGAGAGATGAACAATACCTTCTGAATCGAATCCATAAAAACATGAACGTGGAACAAGATGAAGTTCTTGATGCTGCTTCTGCTCCTCAACAACTCGAAGACGGTGTCCAATTGACTATTGATGAGCTAGTCGAGATCAACCTCGGAACTGAGGATGACCCACGTCCCACTTTTGTGAGCGCGACACTCACAATGGAAGAACGCGAAAGTTATCGAATTTTCTTAACAGAGTTTCGTGACTGTTTTGCATGGGGCTATAAGGAGATGCCTAGGCTTGACCCTCACGTCGCCACTCATAAGCTGGCCATCGATCCTCGGTTTCGGCCAGTCAAGCAGCAACCTCGTCGAGTTTATCCTAAGCTACAAAATGACATAGTTGCTGAAGTTGATAAATTAATTGCTGCGGGCTTTATAAAGGAGGCGCAATATCCTCGTTGGCTATCAAGCATTGTTCCTGTTAAGAAAAAGAATGGTCAGCTTCGGATTTGCGTCGATTATCGCGATCTAAACCGTGCTTGTCCAAAGGATGATTTTCCAATTCCCATCACAGAGATGGTAGTAGATGCTACCACCGGCTATGCCGCTCTGTTTGCTTCTCTGCGAACAAAAAGAAATTCAAAACCCTAGAACGTCGCCAAGGCCTAGAAGTACAAGTGGTTGCCCTAACACTCTCAAACTCACTACTTGAGTGACGAAAGTCACTTAGCTTCTTTAATAGGGCTTTCCTTTCAGTTACTCCGGGGCCCCGGGAAGAGGAAGAAGGAGATAGAGCAAAGGGTCTCCTCTTTCTGTCCGGGATTGTAGTTCAATTGGTCAGAGCACCGCCCTGTCAAGGCGGAAGCTGCGTGTAATTAGATAGAAAAAGGAAATAAAATAGGGACTTTTGTTGGATTGGCACGATATAAATGCAGCAAAAAAAATAGGACTAAGAAAGAGGCAGCGAACGGGTTACCTACTCCTAAGGGTCAAAGCAAGCCTTTTAATTCAATTCTTTATTCCCGAGAGAGACTGCCTTCTCTCAGGCCAGCAGTCTTATACTTATAGTCGACTGCTCTATGACGATCTGACCTCTTTCCTGGGCTCTCCTCGCTCGTCTACGCTCCGACCAATTCAGTAAAAATCGAAAAAACGATTTTTCCTTGAAAAAGTCTAAGAAATAGTAGTAGTAGTAGTAGTAAAAAAGTGCACTTTTTCCATATATTTCGATTTAAGGTAGCTGGAATAAGAATGACATGCTAACCTCTCAAGCATCTGATCAATAAAAGGCAAAGGAAAGTGATCCTTCCGGGCGGCCTTGTTAAGCTTGCGATAATCTGTACACATGCGCCAACCGGTGACAGTCCTACTGGGAATCATTTGACCCCGAAGCCCCGGTGAACGGCGGTCGTAACTATAACGGTTCTAAGGTAGCGAAATTCCTTGTCGGGTAAGTTCCGACCCGCACGAAAGGCGTAACGAATGGTGGGAGAGACCTCTATGTTCCTCAGCTTAAATCATTCTAAGATTGTTTACAATTCTGTCATCTATTTGACATGAGGGCTAGAGGGTGGTCTTGGAGCAAGAAAAGTGCGATAGCTATTGCTGTTTTTCCAGTTTGTCTGTCCTTCATGGATGGCTTTTTAGGTTACAACCAAATTAAGATGGATCCACAAGATGCATTTGATACAGCTTTTCGAATGCCCAAAGGGAATTTCTACTACACTGTCATGACATTTGGCTTCAAAAATGCGGGTGCGACTTATCAACGTGCTATGAATGTGGTCCTTGATGGCCTCATCCATGAGACGGTTGAGTGTTAAATTGATGATCTGGTCGTGAAAACAAAGGATCGCCAAAAGCATCAGGATGATCTACGTATTGTCTTTAATAGGCTACGGAAGTATCAACTAAAGATGAACCCGCTTAAATGTGCCTTTGTGGTACAATCAGGTGTGTTCTTGGGCTTTATTGTTCGTCATCGAGGCATTGAAATTGAGCCAAAGAAAATTAAAGCTATTTTTGATTTGCTGCCTCCTCAAAATTTGAGTGACCTTAAATCTTTACAGGGTCACCTAGAATATATTCGACGCTTCATATCTACTCTCTCAGGACGCACTCAGCCGTTCTCGAGATTAATGAGAAAGGGTGTGCCATTCCATTGGGACGAGCAGTGCCAAAATGCGCTCGACAGCCTTAAAAGGTATTTGCTTAACCCTCCTGTCCTGGCGGCGCCTGTGAGAGGACGCCCACTAATTCTTTATATTGCTACGCAGCCCTCTTCGGTGGGCGCGCTGCTCGCACAACATAATGATGAAGGAAAGGAGGTAGCATGTTACTATTTGAGCCGCACCATGGTAGGTGCCGAACATAACTACTCACCTATTGAGAAGTTGTGTTTGGCCCTCGTCTTTGTGCTAAAGAAGTTGCGGCACTATATGTTGGCGCACCAAATTCAGCTCATAGCAAGAGCAGACCCCATAAGCCCACCCTGTGCCGGACAATTCGCCACTAGTGATTGATTTACCTGATGAAGAGGTATTTTCCATCGGTATTGAATCACCGTGGGAATTATATTTTGATGGTGCATCCCGTACCGAAACAAATCCTGATGGCACACTTAGCAAAAGAGCTGGGGCCGGACTCGTATTCAAGACGCCGCAAGGCGAGACCATCTACCACTCATTCTCCCTCCTTAAGGAAGAGTGCTCAAATAATGAAGCTGAATATGAGGCCCTGGTCTTCGGCCTTTTACTTGCACTTTCTATGGATATTCGGAATTTGCAAGCATACGGTGACTCTCAGCTCGTCGTTCGCCAAATCAATGATATTTATGAGGTACGCAAACCTGAGCTGGTGTCATACTATGTGGCGGCGCGTAAGCTCATGGAGAAATTTCAGAATGTTCAAGTTTCACATATTCCACGAGGCAAAAATGCCTCAGCTGACGCATTGGCTAAACTTGCAGCAGCGCTAGTGCTCCCAGGTGGCGAGCCCGCTGAAATAAAAATAGAAGAGAGATGGCTACTCCCCGCTGTCCTAGAACTTGTTCCTGAAGAATATGAAGTCAATCAAGTGACGACGATGATTGTTGAGCAGGATGATTGGCGTAAGCCATTCATTGATTATTTTAATCATGGCACTTGGCCAGATGATTCGGTGGAAAGGCGCCGCCTACAACAACGCCTACCATCATATATCTTGTACCGACGATCATTTGGTCAAGAAATACTCCTACGGTGTGTCTCAAGAAAAGAAGCTGATCAAATATTACAGGAGATGCACCATGGAGTATGCGGTGGCCATCAAGGGGGTGCCAAGATGTATCATAGGATCAGGTTGGCTGGGTACTACTGGCCAAAAATCATGGCCGATTGCCTTAGAACTGCAAAGGCTTGTCATAACTGTCAAATTCATGGTGACTTCAAGCATCAACCACCGGTTCCGCTTCACCCTACCGTTCCCTCATGGCCATTCAACGCGTGGGGAATTGATGTTATTGGCTCCATTGAGCCTCCCTCATCCAAGGGGCATCATTACATTCTAGCTGCAACTGACTACTTTTCCAAGTAGGCTGAGGCCATGCCTCTACGAGAAGTAAAGACGGACAACGTCATCAATTTCCTAGAGCGACATATCATATATCGTTTTGGGGTTCCACGAAGCATTACATCCGACAATGCTAAAGCGTTCACATCCACTAAGATGCAGAGATTCATTGCGAAGTATAATATTTCATGGAACTATTCCACGGGATATTATCCTCAAGCTAATGGGCTTGCTGAGGCGTTCAATAAGACCCTTGGGAAAATACTTAAAAAGACTGTGACGAAGTATAAAAGGGACTGGCATGATCGTCTCTTTGAAGCCTTATGGGCATACCGAGTTACTACTCGTACTCCAACACAAGCAACGCCGTACTCCCTCGTTTATGGGAGTGAGGCAGTCTTGCCACTTGAAGTGCAGCTCCCATCATTACGGGTGGCTGTCCAAGATGAACTTACAAATGATGAGCAGATTCGGCTTCGCTTTCAGGAGCTGGATGCTTTGGAGGAGGGTCGTCTCAACGCACTCTAAAATTTAGAGCTATATCGCCAGAACAAGGTGAGGGCCTATGATAAATTGGTGAAGCAGCGAGTTTTCCGCAAAGGTGAACTTGTTCTTGTTCTTCGACGCCCTATTGTCGTTACACATAGGACGAAAGGGAAATTCGAGCCAAAGTGGGAAGGGCCATTTGTCATTGAGCAGGTTTATGATGGTGGTGCAAATCAACTAATAGATGAACAGGGAGTCCGTCCTATGCCGCCTATCAACGGCAGATATTTAAAAAAATATTTCGCGTGACTAATGATCGGGCGATCCTCTCTCTTTTTAAAAAAATATATATATAAACATGTTTTCTCTCGTTATAGAAAATGTGTTTTAAAATGAATGGACATCATGTCCAACAACAAAAGGCTTTCTCCCATATATGTCGTCAAGCTCAGTCCTCTGGTGGCTGTCATTCAGGTGTGTCCCTGGGCAGGGAATGCCCCGATCAACTTAATTCGAGGTAAAGGGACCTCAACACAAGCACATGGTTGGCATCAATAAGGGATAAAAATGGGCAGGTGGATTTTGATCCGCGCCGACCCTGAAAGTCGTGGTTCACCATAGCCTTCATCTATGTCCAGTTAAAAGGGAATACCTAGCCTCTAGGGAGACTATAGGGAAAAGAGCATGAAAGGGCTACCTGACTCGACAAAGGTCCTGATCAAGTGTGAAGCCGCATGCCACCCTAAGAGGTGATAACAAGGGCCAAAAACATAAGCCTGCGAGGATTATTAGTTACACAAAGTTGAAGAGCTACCCTAATAAAAAGAGAGAAAGAAAAAGGAGACATAGTCAAATGTCTCGAAGCTCTCAATAATCAAATGAAATCAAGGTGTCAAGTGAACGAAGGAGGAGGGTAGCTATTCATCGTCCTCGGCAAAAGTAAAGGCAAAAAAAAAGAAATACCATAACCAGTTTCCCCCAAACCAATTCTAAAAATATAGTCGTATCCTATATTCCCTACTGGACAAAGGTAGAAGGTGTGAGGCACATGACTGAAGGGAGGCTCGGAGATAATTTCTCTGACCTAAAGAGGTCCTAATGAAGTGCTAATCTCTCAACATGTATGTCACGAGGAAACTAAACCTCAAGTGAAAGTTGTGTCGTTGACCTTTTATGTCAAAATACACCCTTGGATGACGTCGCCGAAAGATGCTTCATAGCTTGGTGACTCATGGGAAAGCCGAATTTTTTTTTTAAAAAAAAACAATGTTCTCATTCTTTGGAATACAAGAAGAACTCAAGGCATGTATATGTTGATGCCCACCGTGGCTTATGTGCCAAGATGGCCCTTCACTCACAAATTGGCCTATACGCTATTTGGCTAAATTATATTTTGGCAGTATACCTATGGAACTTCGGGTGTACATGCTCTTTATTTGAGAGCAGTGAAGCAAGTCAGTGCGACGATTGCGGAACTGTGAAGCCCTTCAGGAGGGATGGCTAGCACTGCTGTATTTAAACGGTTGCATCCACCTTGATGAATTTCGTCAAGAATTCGAAATTCCATTGACTGTTACCAGTATCTTTGGTCGCAATGGGACTAAAGTGTTTATTCAGGATATAGTATGATTTTCACTATATCATGCTTATTGGTATTAGTCAAATGTGGCATGGATTTTCGTCACATTTTCTAAATATCACCGTAGTTGAGGTCTCATGCCCTCTAAGCTCATGGGACTTGAAGTGACAAAAGTAAAACCAGGCTATGACCATGCGGCCAGGTTCATCGAAGTTTTTATTGCCCCGAGTTGAATCTTCGCTTCTTCGCACATAGACTCAACTCGGCGGGTGGCATTTCTATGATAAATTTTTGGAATATAATATTTCCTGTGCCAAGTAACACGGGCCGCCAGCGAGGAGTGACCCGTGCAATATTTTTTATGTATGGCCCTAATATTTGGAGCCATATAACGAATAAGCATATGCTATGACTTATTGAAAATTATATGGTGCTAATTAAGTTCGTGCGTTCAATAATCTCCGGATCGATCCATGGAGTAGAAGTTAGTCATGAATAATTATTGGTCCAAAAATAACTATGTGGATATTCTCTATATCCATGTTTATACGCAAGAGGTTCCTACTATATCATGCATAAAGGTGATGAAGAATACGTATACTTTACAAGCTAGTTGAATTAATTTAATCAGGTCTACAACGTACTAAACGTGTATCAAGGCTCCATGCATGCATGCACGACTACTATGTATATAGTTGGCTTCTTAACTAGCGGGCTTTCTAAACAATATATGCATATACACACATATGGGTCCTCCATGTCATGACGTATAAGAACCTTGATGAAATATGTATTGTCATATTAAACTATCACAGGCACATGTTTATGTAGTTGTTAATTATGAAGGAGCTTATGATATGTGGGCCACGCATCTTCAATTTATTTTGATAATATATAATAATTTGTGAGCAATAGTCCAGATCGCGTACGTGTAGATGCACGTATGTTAATATGCCTGGTCACGATAAGCCGGCACTCACGACCGGTTGGTTAGAGATGCATGGATTCCGTACGTGTATATACGTGTATATGATAGCTAATCGGTGTGGATACGATTCGGTCGTTGCCGGTTGGTTAGAATCTATCTAATCCAAACAAACACGATTACTTGGCCAGGAGGCCAACGCCTCCTACAGGCCCCTATATAAACCAGCCCCCGCCAACAGAAAGAGGATCTGGGTTTTTTTTTACGCGAACCGCTGCTCTTGATCGTTAACGAACACGCCGCCGGGTTTTTGGCTCAACAGGGAAAAACTTGCTTGTCCACGCTCATACGCATACGCGTCGAGATCCGCTCATACGCATACGCGTCGAGATCGAGATTTGTTGCTGCTTGGCGCCGAGAAGTTCAGCCACGTCGTACCTCTGCTCCTGCAAGTCCGCGCTGAAGCAACACCGGCGAGCTGCACCTGCTCGTGCAAGTCCGCGAAACAACACCGCGCCGGCGAGCAGCAAACAACTTGCTGATTCTTGCAATAGTATCGTATATACATGATGCCAGCTGTCGCGTTTTTTTTGAGCAATCAAAATAGATATGATAATAGATTCATATTATACCAAGAGTTTTTTTGTTCTTTCGATCTGTAATCATGAGAAGGCCAACAACTTGATGACATCAGAACCCTCGCCGCGCGAGGTCGTCGTCAAGTTGTTGATGAAGTCGAGCAATGAAAAATCAAGACGCAATTTCAACTCGTCACGATGGCGGCGGAGGGGTCGTTTTGGCTTACTCTGTTATTACGACGGCGGCGGAGGGGTCGTTTTGGCCTACTTTGTTATTACGACGGCGGCGGAGGGGTCGTTTTGGCCTACTCTGTTATTACGACGGCGGCGGAGGGGTCGTTTTGGCCTACTCTGTTATTCCTACGGCGGAGGGGTCGTTTTGGCCTGCTTTATTATTTTTATGGCGGTGGCGGAAAGTGTACGGCGAAAGTCGTTTGTTCTTTTGATCTACTATCGTGAGAAGGCCGGCAGCTTGACGACGTTAGAACCCTCGCCACGTGAGGTCGTCTATCAAGTTGTTGATGACAAAGTCAAGCTACATATATATAAAGTCGTCTATCAAGTTGTTGATGACAAAGTCAAGCTACATATATATAAAAAGAGATAAGACGTACGAGATGGGAACGCCCTGCTCATTGGCAGCGTGCGAGATGGAAATTTTCACTCGTCATGATGATAAAAAAAGAGGACACGTGAGATGGAAACGCCCGCTCGTCGTGTTGATAAAAGGCAAGACGCACGAGACGGTAACGCGGCACGTTTGAGTTGCTGTGTCGAGAAGGTGGCACGTCTTCGTATGGACGGATATACGCCGTCGAGCCTCTGCTCTCCTTTCCAAGCATCCACACATAAAAAACTTCCTTGCTCACGCTAACGCCCTGTTCTTGCGAGTCTCCGTTGAAGCAACACCGACGAGGAGCTCCAGCTCTTGCAAGTTTGCATTGAAGTAACACTGGCAATGAGCAAACAATTTGCTGTTTACTGCCGCTACATCATATTTACATGATATCGTTCCTCACGTTCTATGGTTGGCATATAATCTGATGCGCTAACAAGTTCATGAACAAGAGCAATTGCTCATAAGTTGTATCTACTCTGAGCTTTTTTTTTCTTTTCTAGCTCTATTATTCCTACGGCGGGGGAGAGATCATTTTGGCCTACTCCCTATTATTCTTACAACGACGAAGAGGTCGTATTTGCCTAATTGCGGGTCGAGATTTAATAATCGACGAGGCGCTTGCCAGGTCTTATTCCTACATATAAAAGTCGTTGCGACCAAATTTGGTGTAACGCCCGAGTTAACGCAAGTAACGTCGGGAGGCTGTCGATTTATTCTCATGAGAAGGCATCGTCTAAATCATACTTGTACCGCTAACTTGTGGCGGGTTTCTACTATGTATTTATCTACGTTTGGTGCCAACGAGGCCAGACGGAACTCTGGCCAAGTGTCGACGAGGCGAGGTCACTAGTCCATCCACACGTCCCAATTAACGGGATCGGACACATCGTTGCTAGGCACCGACGAGGCAAAGGCAACTTACACGCGTCCGTGTTAATGAAGGCCGACGTACATGACTGGGCACCGACGAGGCGAAAGTCACTCCCTTTATTAACATATTCCGTTTATTACTCCGACGTGGCGATGGCGATGTCACGACCAAGTTTCGGCGACATAAAGCCACCCATAATTATTATGCCACATATCGCATATGGCTATGACGGCAACCAATATATTTGACGACCATAAAGCGCAGCTTAATCGGAGGTTTTCCGTATGCTCGTCTTGCGGATGTAATTAACCGGACGCGCCCAACAGGCCCCGGGAATCGGCGAACTACGCAATTTTTTCTACAAGTCAGACCTCTCCTTAAGCATGACGCTGAAGCCGGAAGAAGACAATTTTTTTAGTTGATCATATATTTTGTATATTCAAGAAAGAATTAATGAAATATGTGGTTCTCGAATATGTGTGCATGTGGCTCCCTTGCATTACATTATTTTTCTATGTCTTCGCTCAGTTTTCGACCAATCAGATATAGATATCCCATTCCGAATGGCACAATGACGCGCAGCCTATACACATAGGGACACAGGCTCGCATTATACCCGTGTCGGTTCAGCCCCTCTAGCGCCCTTTCGGGTAACCTCTAACAAGCTAGAAAAGGTCTTCATACTGAGCTAAAGCCAGAGCCATTATATCCTTTATGGTTGCACTGTTGTCCCGGGTGATCACGTACAGATAAATCATCAAGTTGCTAAAAAGTCATTTTTATCGTTTATTACTTAACATTAATCTAGTCACAGTAGTTGCCAAGGCTCTGATCTTGATCACTGAAGCACTCTTGATCACCACGAATTGCTCACTGACTAATTTCGATCATCGGTCACAAACATACGGCAACAAACATACACGAAGCAAACAAGGCTACAATTAAAACAGTACACCAATCATATAAAAATAGTATGAAAAGTTTATAAAAAGATTCTACGCATCGCTACGATCAGACGAACGTAAAGATCACGAAAATCGAAGCTAAAACGGAAAAGTTATGAATTTTCTAAGATTTCATATAGAAAAATAATTAATTAAATAGGATCACGAAATTAAAAGGTTTCAAAGTAAGAAAACAGTATTACTAACATGTAGAGCTGATTAATACGAATCCAACGCAATTTGAATGGGTCAAAATGGAGTTAAAATGAATATTTTATGGCCAAAAGAAAGTCAGTGGCAATTCTGTAAATAGTGAAAACGTATTTTTAATCTAAAACCGAGTTGTTTGCGTTTTCTAAAATGAAAGACAAAGTGATTGGGGCTTACGTTGGTGGACAGAGAGTAGGTTCACCGGCAGCGACGCTTTCTTGGAGCTAGAGTAACGCCGGAGCAGCCAACCGCTCGTAGATGTCATGTATAGGCGAGACGATGACGATCACGTTGTAAAGAAGAAAATATAATTTTATTTTACTACTTTACGAATTTTCAAATTAGAGGCTTCCCATATGGTAGTCTTTGGTGTGCTTTGCCTAAGGGGTTGGTACATATATATAGGGACAAAAACTCCCCACCTTCACGTCAACTAGCGATATGGTACTAATTAATTTGCAACACTCATCTTTACTAATAGGCCTAATTAATTATTAAAGACCATTAGTAAATAAAAAGATTTGGCCAATTATCATGATGACGTTGGGTTTGAGTAAAATTAAGGATTTATTATTTTCGAAATTAATTATTTTCATGGATAAAATAATTCTAGAAAAGTCTAGAATTAGTAGTTAAGCCACGAAAAATACTCCGAAAGCTCCAAAAATTCGAAACAAATTCTCAGAGATATTAGAGAACATGAGGAACTCAAATAAAGTATTTGTAGCCCATGATAAGATTATTTGGAGTATCTAAAAATTAGATTTTGCTTATAGAAAAGTGAGAACGGAAGCTGGTAAAAAGTTTGTAGAGACTGCTTGATGAAAGAGAAACTAAAAGAAGTGATTTGGATAATAAAGAAAATATTTTAGGAAGCTCCTAATAAAAACTTGAGCTGAGAAACAAGGAATTTGGTTATAGATAAAGACGTACCGGTCAACAAGGAAGATCGATCTACTAAACGCATTTTAAAAACCTTGCTCACTCAACACATAAAGGAGCAACAAGCATCGCATCAAAACATATGCGCCAGCATGTATGCACAACAATATTGCTAAGGCTTATGATAAATTTTAATTTAATGAAAAATATTATTTTCCTTATATTTTCATGAGCACAAAATACAAAACTGAATAAATTTTCATCTATTTTGAAAAAGCAAATTTTAGGGTGTTACAATTCTACCCCCATTAAGATGAATCTCGTCCTCGAGATTCGAAAGACAGTGATCAAAGAGATATGGATACTCTGCCTTTGGATGTTGTTCACTTCCTTGAGTTGTTCCATCCTCTTGTAGAGATTTTGGCTTTACGTTGCACCCTCTAGTAATCTATCTCCAAGTGATAGCACTTTTTGAAGTCATAACCTTGTTCAATACCAAACCAATGATGATGTCAACAACTTAGAATCAACTCAGTAAAGATTTTCCTTAGGTTCTTATGATCCACCATGATGACATTTTTTTATATTTTTTTATGTCCAAGAAGATAGTACTTCCATGCTCCACATCACGTCTCAGGTACATGCTAAGTATGGTGAAAATTGATCTCACAACTAAGGGTGGCTCGAACCAAAGATCAATCTTGACAAAACTTAAACTTCTTATAGATGACCATAATCATAGAATATCTCAGAAGGCAATTATCACTTCAAGATAGTTTTATAATGCATCATCCCGTAATACCAAGGTGCTACCCCTTAAAATGAGATTGATTGGGGGACACTAAGGACTAGTTCTCCTATCCTTTTTGACGCTACACATCATAATCTTTTACATTCGTTGTACCGAGTCTCTTGATCCAAGGTTAGTTTCATCACTAAGTTCCAATTATCGGTACCTTTATCACGGTTAAGTTGTTTCACTCTCATATTGTATATATAACTTCGTAACCTTTGGTGGCATCTGATCCTCATAACCATAACTCTCAATCCATGAGTATCAGCAATGACATATATCTTCGTTAATATTCTCTGAATGGGATGATATCTTGAATCAAAACCAATTTACCAAGCGCTTGTGATCCTCACATATGATCCAACACTAGCCAATCCGTCTCATTGTAACTCCTTTAATTGGGATACCCCCCTTAAAACGGTCAACTAGGGGACACAAGAAAGTTAGCTTGCATATTTTCCAGACAAGTTAACTAACATTGAGAACTTCTGACATTCCAAAGAACTTATGTGCAATGGAGCAAACAGGTATCCTGAAATTTCCTCGCGATATGAAAAACATCAGCGTAGTAAAACACATATAACTCTTATTCTGTTAATCCAATAGAGTTTTAGCTTATACTGTCAGAAAGCTTATGAATTTCCCTACAACTTTCATGTAGAAAACCTCCTTAGGTTCTGTCTTTAAGCTTCGGTAGAATAGCCAAACTTAAATTCCATCCTGACAATGTCTCAGCAAAGGTGCAGTAAATTCCAAAAGTCATATCTCGAGCTACTTCACTCATCTGGATATGATCCTTACATTTTTGAAAAGCTTAGGAAATCCTCTACAACTTTCGTATACAACGTTTTCCCAGATACTGAAGTTAATTTAGCTGAAACTGGGAATTACCAGGTCTGTCCAGATTTGGAAACAGAACAGAAATGTCCAAATGTAAATTTCATATCTCCGGTTCTACTTATACAAATAAGTTCCAGCTTATACCTTTGGAAAGCTTAGCAAATTGTCTAAAACGTTTCTATATAACACTTTTCCAAATTCTATAGTTATATATGTCTAAAACAGTAAGCAACCGAACTGGTCCAGATTCTTGACAGCACATCTGTATCCTCTTGTGATTTTTGTAACTTCCAAACCATAATAGCTATGGGAGTCCTTCTTGCGGTCAGAGAAATATCTTGAAGTCTAATTGTTTCTAGAAAAATTCGGTAAACTTTGTACGATCAAAACTTGAGATACTCCCGAATCATTGCAGACTGCTCCAGAAATCAGCAAGGGACAGAAACAGACTATAACCAAACCCAACTACTTATGTCATTAATCCTTATACCTTAGGCCTATGAACTAAATGAAATTATGGAGAAATCCCACAAGATCATTGCACTCATTACAAAGATCCAAATCAAGTATAAACATAATAACAAACCAATTAAGCATCAAAGGTTCACACTTCACTCAACTTGCGATACTATCGTTTTCTTCATAGTAAGGGTAGAGATCCTAAAATTTTCTTTCAACTACGTAAGCAGGTGGTAAGAAAAGATTCTAAAAGCTTATCAAATCAAGGAGTGAAGATGAGAACAAAGACTTTTAAAATAAGCAACAAGGTAGAGACAAATAGCAAGGATAGGGATATAGTATGGATAAAAATACCAAGGTTTATAGAGCAAGGATTTGATGACAATTCCAAAACCTTCGACCAATTTCTAACTAGGCTTGCGTCCTACAGCCAGCATTGCTTTGATACCAATTTGTAATACCCGATTTTAAGGACAAAATCAGATCGCACCATATATGGGTTTTAGAAGTCAAATCCCACATATAGCTACAAATAAAGGGTAATATCAAAAGACGACAATGCATAAATATATAACATACTTAATATAAAAGAGATAACCTTGATAGCAAACATTGGATAGACAACTCCGAACTTCGGGTATTAACTTCTCTCTACAGGATCCAACTGACTGGTTGATCACAAGCCTAAACTTCTCCTGAGGTTTGGGGGAAATAGCAAGAGTGAGTCCATGTCGAACTCCACAAGTATAGCAACAAGATTGTATAGCTCCCACAATCTCATGATCAATGTGACATAAATAATGTAAAGCATTAAACAATAAACAATGAGCATATTTAACACACAAGATTCATCACCCTTAATGTAGATGTCCCCAAGGCCGCTCGTGACCGTGAGCTCGGCTAGTATACTAGTTTTTAACACTCTGCAGAGGTTGTACATCTTTACCCATGAGTCATGATTTACCCTTTCGCCCGAGGTAGCTAGTCTCTTAACCCCCTTCCAAGGAAGGTCGACAGGGATCACTATGAAGCCTTTCAAAAGTTCGTCTAACATGTTAGGGCAGCAAGGTTTCTTTCGCGAGCAGATATAGATACCCCCTTCCGAATGGCACAATGATGCGCAGCCTATACACATAGGGACAGGGGCTCGCACTATACCCGTGTCGGTTCAGCCTCTAGCGCCCTTTCGGGTAACCTCTAACAAGGTAGAAAAGGTCTTCATACTGAGCTAAAGCCAGAGCCATTATAGCCCTCATGGTTGCACTGTTGTCCCAGGTGATCATGTACAGATAAATCATCAAGTTGCTAAAAAGTCATTTTTATCATTTATTACTTAACATTAATCTAGTCACAGGATCATGGTCACAGAAATAAAATCCAAATGCTATACTTGCCTTAATCCAAATGCTCTTATTGATCCTACTGGTCTTACTAGTTGCCAAGGCTCTGATCTTGATCACTGAAGCACTCTTGATCACCACGAATTGCTCACCGACTAATTCCGATCATCGATCACAAACATACGGCAACAAACATACACGAAGCAAACAAGGCTACAATTAGAACAGTACACCAATCATATAAAAATAGTATGAAAAGTTTATAAAAAGATTCTACGCATCGCTACGATCAGACGAACGTAAAGATCACGAAAATCGGAGCTAAAATAGAAAAGTTATGAATTTTTTCATATAGAAAAGTAATTAATTAAATAGGATCACGAAATTAAAAGGTTTCAAAGTAATAAAACAGTGTTACTAACATGTAGAGCTCATTAATACGAATCCAACGCAATTTGAATGGGTCAAAACGGAGTTAAGATGAATATTTTATGGCCAAAAGAAAGTCAGTGGCAATTCTGTAAATAGTGAAAACGCATTTTTAATCTAAAACCGAACTGTTTGCGTTTTCTAAACCGAAAGACAAAGTGATTGGGGCTTACGTTGGTGGACAGAGAGTAGGTTCACCGACAGCGACGCTTTCTTGGAGCTACAGCAACGCCGGAGCAGCCGACCGCTCGTAGATGTCGTGTATAGGCGAGACGATGACGATCACGTTGTAGAGTAGAAAATATAATTTTATTTTACTACCTTAGGAATTCTCAAATTAGAGGCTTCCCATATGGTAGTTTTTGGTGTGCTTTGCCTAAGGGGTTGGTGTATATATATAGGGAGAAAAACTCTCCACCTTCACGTCAACTAGCGATATGGTACTAATTGATTTGCAACATTCATCTATACTAATAGGCCTAATTAATTATTAAAGCCCATTAGTAAATAAAAAGATTTGGCCTTTTATCATGATGACGTTGGGTTTGAGTAAAATTAAGGATTTATTATTTTCGAAATTAATTATTTTCATAGATAAAATAATTCTAGAAAAGTCCAGAATTAGTAGTTAAGCCACGAAAAATACTCCGAAAGCTCCAAAAATTCGGAAAAATTTCTCAGAGATATTATAGAATATGAGGAACTCAAATAAAGTATTTGTAGCCCATGATAAGATTATTTAGAGTATCTAAAAATTAGATTATGCTTATTGAAAAGTGAGAACGGAAGCTGGAAAATTCCTAAATTTGTAGAGACTGCTTGATGAAAGAGAAACTAAAAGAAGTGATTTGGATAATAAAGAAAATATTTTAGGAAGCTCCTAATAAAAACTTGAGCTGAGAAACAAAAAATTTGGTTATAGATAAAGACGTACCGGTCAACAAGGAAGATCGATCTACTAAACGCATTTTAAAAACCTTGCTCACTCAACACATAAAGGAGCAACAAGCATCACATCAAAACATACGTGCCAGCATGTATGCACATCAATATTGCTAACGCTTATGATAAATTTTAATTTAATGAAAAATATTATTTTCCTTATATTTTCATGAGCACAAAATAATAAATTTTCATCTATTTTGAAAAGAGTAAATTTTAGGGTGTTATAAGTCCCGAAAGGGCACCACCGGCTCGGAAACCGGAGCAACAAGCCCTTCCCGACCTCCGAAGCAACAAGCCCTTCCCGACCAGTGCTAATGCCCGAACGTGTGGCAGTGTTTTAGTCTCAGCTGGTATTACCATCCGGGACTAAAGGGCACTGTTGTGTGGCACCACTGGTAGCACCCTTTAGTCCCAGCTGGTAATACCAACCGGGACTAAAGGCTGGGCTTTAGCCCCGGTGCCGTACGCCGAGACTAAAGGGGTGGCCCTTAGTCCCGAAAGCGTAGTCCCGGCTTGGGATCCGGGGCTAAAGCCCCTTCCTGACTAGGACTAAAGGCCGATTGTGTAGTAGTGGAACACCCCTGCTTGTACTTGGGGACTCTAGCCTAGTTTTGTTGTGTAGTTCCTGGTTATTATATGCTCTTGTTTTCTCTAAGCCTAACAGAGTGGTATTGTTTGTGGTCGTGGGCTAAAATTTTCATGCCAAGGGTTAGCTGGCTGATAACAGGTTCTTATACATCTAGTTGCACTATTGTTGTTGATAGTGAAGCAGTACAATGCCAAAGTGTAAAGATGGCTCTAGGAGGAAATAATTGGCTAGCAAATTATAAAGTGGATCTTCCTGCAGGACTACAACCATGCTCTAGGTACTCTTGACCATTTGTCTAGTGTTGGGAGCTTCTCCTATCTTGTCCATTCCTATGCATGCCTGCAGTGATAGCTACATTATATATTGAATCAAAGGATGTTAACAACAGGCATAGAAGGGCTAAAGTCCAAAACTTGCTCAAAGGTAGAAGGAGAGGGATACAATCTCCAAATACAATGAACATGGGATCAGCAAATGAGATGCTCTTGTTGCTCTTACTCTTGGTTTTAGGTGTGAGTGACACTTTGGCTTTCAACTAGCTAGCCTCCCTGGCCTCTGAAATTAGAGTCACCTTCACGATTGGTTTCAGTATGGCTTTGTTGTGGTGGGTGAGTAGGTATGGGTGGATGGGCGGGGGTTTTAAACTTCTTGCTACCTATTGAAGAAGAGGGCATTTGAATGCAATATGGCCACACTCATTGCAGTGAGTTCGAGATTTGCAAACACACACCTAGTGACCTTCTGCTAGCCAAGTGAAGCATTTGCTAGCAGCATGCTTCTAAAACTCCTTTCCACAAATGGGATCTGGTAGAAAACTTGGTACGGTCGAGGCTCTTGATTCTTGCCTCTCTTCTCTCCACTAATAGAGGGATTTAACATTCGTCCATCTCCCCTTCACTGCATGGCTCTAGACTCAGGTTGAAGAGTCTTTGGTTTCTATGCATGCTCCTCGAGTTTCATGAAGTTGCATTGATGTGTTTTGTGCTTCACATTGAATGTGAAGGCCATTAGTTTAAATGCGAGATTGACTCCAAGGATCCCATTACCCCTTTTGCCTTTTCCTTCCAAAAGTACCTTTTCTTGTGTAGTCTAGGATTGTCGAGAATGCTCTGAGGTCGGCTTGAATGTTTGTAGAATTGAAATTGTTTGAGCTTGAGGTGTCAAGCCATTCTTGACCAAAGATTCTTACTAGGGAGGTTGGTAGCAACTTCTTGACCAGTAAATCCCATTGGGGGAGGTGGCAAGGGGGGAGCCCCATAGCAAATTATTACTTTTAGTGTTGGTATTTTGCATTTCCCTATTGATTTTGCACCTAGAGCAAAATTCTTCCTTTCAGTAGTGCCATTACTCCTTTCTTGAGCTTCTGCTTGTGACTTCTTCTGATGGGGTGATAGCTGTAATCCTTTCGATGTCCTCAGGGTGCTCGCATCCTACTCTAGCAACAAAGGTCCAAAGATCTCACTCTAACTCTCTGAGGATTGGAGCCTGCAGCAACAAAAGCAGCTACCATAAACCTAGGATTTCACTTCTTGAATCTAGATATGAGTGATTTAAAGTTGGGTGACCGTGAGGTTTCTTGCTTTGGGCTTCTCATTTTGTGGTGGGGCAACTTCAACTCTGCCTTGGATGAATAGATTAGCTCATGGGGTACGCGGATCTAGGGTTGGGTTTGTGGGATCTGGGCTTGGGGCTCAGGTTCAGGGGTGGGTAGCACGACGTCGTCGGAGGGGGAGAGGGTGTTTGGGGGTTGGGGGAGAGCCATACAAAGTGAAATTATCTATATTCCCTCAATTTTGGTTTTGAACATTTTTTTATCCATGCTTCTTTGATTCTTATTCTTGCTCGATCATTATTTCACGCATAAGATGAATTTAGCCTCTTTTGTCTAGGTGAACCAACCACAATAAAATTCTATAAATCCTTAACAAAATATATAGTATATGTTGTTCGTGAAACTTGGCCTATAATTTAAGTGCCTCCCAACGCTCCACATAAGCGTGCAGTGTCTAGATCAGATCGATTGGTGTTCTCATATCTTATCAGAGTAGCTTGCAGAGGGAATGAACACCTCATTTGATAAAAAAGCTACAAGCTCCTATTTTTCCATGCATTGGGGGAAAGTAGCAACTCACCCAGGCTGATAAAGTTGAGCTGGTTAGAGAAGGACGAGCAAAAGCCAAATGGACTTCCTACATCACTAGTAGTCTTTGTTGTGAGATTATTAAGGCCTTGCCCAACGCACAAGCATGTACAGCTGCCTCGCAGGGACACATAGGCTTGGATGCCATCTGGAAGAGAGAGGTAGCAGGATAGCAGCTTCACATTGTGTCAGTGTGTCTTACACAGGAGTCGATGGTCTCATCAGAAAAGAGATGGTTTCGCTAGAAGGGAGCCAGAAAATGAATGGTATTGGCTAGTAAACTGCAAAAGCAAATCCTCAAAAGGGACGTTCGAAGTGAGAGAGGTAGCATTGGGTGAGAAAATAGATAGGACAGTGTAGTTTGTGTTGTAGAAATTTATAGTCTCAACTTATACAGGCCTACGTGAAATAGACTTTTCAGACGAGGCTAATATCCGTGCTACCTGCATTGGGCTTGGCCTAGCTCCATTTACCTACATGGACAATAGTTCTGAGTTGAAGCCACCAACCCTATGGGCTTCCCCAATGGGGGTTGTCAAAAGTGTTAGCTTCATCAAAAAAAAAATTACAGCCACGTACACATGAACAAAGCTAAGGCAGTTCTACTCCCAATGCAAGCCAATACTGGATAGTACTGCTAGCTTTAGCTTTTGTATCTTTATCTGAAACATGTCATAAGCACACAACCCCATTTTGTTCACTTGGTTGATAAATATGGCTGTGTACTGTTCACTGATTTGTTATGAAAGAAAAATACTGCTGAATAGCTGATAAATTTAGTTAATAATCTCAAACGAACAAACGTGTTTCAATTGGTGGTTTCAACATTTTGTGAGGTCAGGCACTATTAGCTTCTGCAGGAGACTTTGTTGGTCTGCAGAGCCACTGCTGAGCAAGAGGTGGAGGAATCAAACCGACATGGAACCTGGGGCTAATAGCCAGCGTGGTGCGTTGGGGACGGGCGTTTGGTCCTGTCCTAAAATGAAGCTGACGCGACGTAATTTCCAGCAAGATTCGCCCATGTGGTAAACTTTCTCAGGCTTCACGGCGGCGGGAAACGTGTCGGTGAACAAACAGATGTAAGGCCTTGTTTAGTTCATCCAAAAACCACAAATTTTTTAAAGTTTCTCGTCACATCGAATCTTACGCCACATACATAAAGTATTAAATATAGACGAAAATAAAAACTAATTGCACAGTTTACATGTAAATCACGAGATGAATCTTTTAAGCCTAGTTACTCCATAATTAAATAATATTTGTCAAATAAAAATAAAAATAATACCGTTCTGAAAACTTTTCAGTTTTCGAAACTAAACAAGGCCTAGGATGTTTAGAGTTGGGCGTGCAATGAGCTGTTGATGTGTACTGTGTCCACTTCGATCGTACAGGGCCGGCGTACAGCTATGGTGTGCTTTTGGACCAAAAGCAGGGTGCCAAACACAGCGTGTTTGTCATGCATGTGTAGTCACCAGTCCACCATGCATGTCTTCCGTGCAAGTTCGAGGCCTACTACTGGAAGTCATATACGGAGTATATACGTGTTGCGTTCGTCGTCTGTGACTAAACAGTGGGCTGACATCCAAATCAAACACACACCAATCCAAAACATATATATATATATATATATATATATATATGAAAGTCAAATCCAAACCAAATTAGACCCTGACTTCAATCATCCACACCAAACCATACCACTTATGCGCTAGACCCATTAAAATACATTTCCAACCCACCATTTCACCGACACCTCGTGATATTGTTTATATTTAGCCATAAATAAAAGCAAAAAATAAATAGATAGAATAAAAAATCATTGTAAACTCTATTATTTACAGCTAAACCAGTTCAGCCCACTTTAATAGGGCCCAAACTAAACTGGCCCAACAGCCTTTTCAGCCTGTTTCAATCCAAACCAATATAGCCCAAAAATAAAACCAAACCAAAAAACTCGGTTTTAACCCAAACCAGGTTTAGACGAAACTGACTAGTTAGATCGTTAATTTTCTTTCAGAAAAGGAGCATAGTAGGGTTAACCGATCGATCTCCCAATGCAAAGTTGCTGTGATCACCGTTCATAACTAAAGTTGGCCTAAGCTTTGCTCGCTCCATGTTGGATTCCATTTTAACCATGCAAATATTGTTGTGGGACTAGTCTTTCTGTTTCTTCTGTAATCATAAAGAAACAAAAAAGAAACTCCTTTTGTTATGCTGTAACAAGAATTATCTTCCCTAAAAAGTGTAGATATTTAGCTGACCTTTTCGAAAGAAATCCATATGTGAGCTGTGACAAGACACGCAGACCAAATCTGGTGGTCCAATCCACACACTGTTTTCTCTTACCACTTTTGAGTTTTTGGACGGTTAAAAGCACATGAATCCCCAAAGAACAAAAGAACATGATGATTAATTAGTCAGAGTACAATTTCCATCATCCCTTCTCTCTACTTAAACCCTGGATGAAGAAAAGCATCTTCCTCTCCAATGCCACCTTTATTAATCCCTTCTACTTACATGCATGTAATTTTTCGATCGATCTCTCCAAGTTATTCATACAGCTGGTTACTAGTTCATTGGCAGCACGTACATACATACGGATGGATATGATGGCAATCAAGATGCGACCATCATCGATCGTCAGGTGCTCCTCTCGAGCATCTCGCACAAGCGCTTGAATGAGTCGAGCTTCTGCAGCTTGAGCTGGCGGCGGATGCGGCGGATGAAGACGTCGGCGACGTGGTCGATCTCGTCCTCGAGGCTGAACTCGGCGCCGCCCTCGCCGGTCTCCCGCTCCCTGGCGTCGCGCATGACGTCGATGACCGACCCCGGCGCGTTCACCAGCTCGTCCTCGTCGTCCTCCTCGGCGAACAGCGAGTGGGTCAGGTAGTCGTCGCTGTCCTCCTCCACCTCCGCCTCCGCCTCCGCCTCCGTCTCGTGGGCGCCCAGCTCTGAAGAGAAGCTGTAGCTTGTGGGGGGCTGGTAGAGCACGATGGCCTTCCTGCCGCCGCCGCCGCCGTCTTCGTCACCGTCGCCGGCGCCGGCGCCCCGCTGCTGGCAGGCGCCGCCGTCCTTGTTGTCGCCGCCGTCTGCTGCTGCTGCTGCTTCCTGGTCCTGGTGCCCCATGATGGCGTGGATCTTGTGGTTGATGGCCGTCATGAGCAGCTTCTTGTTGCGGAGGATGCCGAAGATGAGGAGGCGCGTCTTGAGCGCGCTCGTCTTGACACGCACCGCCGTGGACTTGGACTTGACCGCCGCCATGAGGGTCGACACCATCTGCTTCAGCTTCAACAACGTCGACGCCTTGCTCTTCATCTTGTTTGCTTTAATTTGCTGGCTTGCTAGCTTGCAATGCAACTGTAGCTGGATCCGGCCGGCCGGCCTGGAGGAGAGATTCGATGTTTCGACGGTAGAAATCACAGTACGTGGTAGCTATAGGTGTGTGTTGTTGGATGGTTGGACATGGAGTTTGGCCAGTGGGACGCCATGGGTATATATAGAGGTAGGTCGCCCGGGCAGGGGCAGGGGCTGGAGGAGGAGGACTGGAGGAGAAGCGAGGTCAGCAAGTGGGCTTTGTGTTGCATGGCATGCATGTGCTACCAGAAGCTTCAGGGTTACACTGGAACCAAAAGCAACCGGTTTAAGTTAACATGATGACACGGCTAAGGAATGGGGGGCGCGCGCGAAAACAGAGGGGAAAATACATATAATTGCTGCCGGGCGTAACAAAGGTGTTGGCGGCCAAAGCAACCAGCAAAAGCGGCCGTAACACAAGTGACCTAAAGGTGGTGGGCACGCATGCATGCATGGAAAGCTAGCGCTACCGCACTGGGAGTAAAAGTTGATGGATGCGTCGTGTCTGTGTGTGTGTGTGTTGCGTTTCTCAGAAAATAAGCCCTGGTGGCACTTAAAAATCAAAAAAAAAATTAACATTTCTCGTCACATGTTGCGTTTCTCAGAAAATAAGCCCTGGTGGCACTTAAAAATAAAAAAAATTAACATTTCTCGTCACATCAAATCTTATGATACATACATAGAGCATTAAATATAGATGAGCATTAAATATAAATGAAAACAAAAACTAATTACACAGTGTAAATCGTGAGACGAATTTTTTAAACATAGTTACTTTATAATTTGACAATGTTTATAAAATAAAATGAGAGTATCAAAATTCAAAAACTTTTTAAATCTAAACGAGGCCCAAGTTATATATGGCGGCCGGTCGCCTATATGATGCTGGCCTGATGCGGCCGGCGCGCCCCCGTCCCCCTCCCAAATCCCAGCTCGTGCGCAACAGTTGGCAAGCAAAAGTGCTCAACAGAGTTTTCTTTTTTTCGGTGTCCTTAACTAGCTTGTTTTGGTTTGTTCTTGGCAATTACGTGAGACACTAAAAAAATTTATTTAGATTGTCACATGTTCCATTTGATGCAAATGCATCGCAGACGACCTTTGTTGCTAGTACTATATATAACTTTACATGGAAGATGCATGCATGGTACTGTGATTCCGTACCACAAAATTGATGTTTTGGTGCTAGACAGATTTCAGAGTTATAATAACAATACCTCTCGGGTGAAGCAGGAAGCACAAAATATAACCAAAGATGAAGCCATCTCTTTACATGTTCCATCTCATAAATTACAGGTACACTGTGTAGTTAGTTTTTATTTTTGTCTATATTTAATGCTCTATGCATGTGACCAAAGATTCGATGTGATAAGGAATCTTGAAAATTTTTGAAAACTAAACAAGGCCTGAATTCAATCACTCACTACCACCGCTCACTCTTTCACTGGCCTGACCTTTGATCTGGTTGGTAACAAAGTAAAGGTAGCACGCAGAAACAGAGGTACACTAGTGGTTTCCAACCAGCAGTTGCTGGCTGGCCTGCACAAGCCCAACGTTTAGAGCCAGTGCCACACTGCCAACCACTGGCTGGCTGCGCACAGCGCCCTGCACGCACAAGTGACAGGGGAAGCCTTCGCCGCTAAGGCTTCTGTGCCCGCCAGCCTCGCTGGTGTTTTCTACACGGGCTGCTCGGAAGCCCGCGCGCGCGCCCACCAGCCGCCGGCCTCCGTACGTGGTCACGAGCGCAGACGCAGGCACGCAGCGGCGCACGGCTTTTCCCACTCCACTGCGGCGGCAAGCGGCATCCAGAGAGCCGTTGGCCATTTGGCATTTGGGGACGGGCATCCCAGCACAGAAAAAGATGATAGCAGTTTTTATCTACCCAACTAATACACCAACTTTTTTTTTTAAAATCTACACAAATAAACGCTAAATCTATACAAAAAAACGTCATCAAGCACTCCCTCTATCCACCATAAAAAGTGTACATAGGAAAACATCATCATTATAATGAACTGTCCAGATTTAGTTGAGTCTTATCTCTCCTTAGCAACGCTGAGCCAGGTTCGATTCCAATCCTGCGCCCCCATCTTCTAAATTTTTTTAGAAAAAAGTATGAAACGAGATTTGGAGAGAGAGAGACCGGGTGGGCGGCGACCGACAGGTGAGGTGTCTGTGGGCGTGGAGGCCGTGGGGTCATGGCAGTGGCCTACGACTCCACGCTGTCATCGCTGCCGAGCCGAGATCAAGAACCTCCACCTTCACGCTGCCAAGCTCGAGCTAGAGGCAAAGCTCACCGAGGCCGGCCGTGAGAACAAGTCCCTCACCAAAGAGACACACTGCGCGCATCGAGGGGATCTTCATGCAAGCCCGTGAGGAGAGGTCACCATTGCCAAGTTCGCCACCGCCTCTGCCGAGAAGGAGGTCACCTCGCTCCGCGCGGAGGTCCATCACCTCGAGGCCGTTCTGAAGATCGAGAAGGGTGAGCACAAGAACCAGTTGTGTTCATTGGTTCCTTCCTCTCATTCTTGGTCTATCAATTTTGTTTGAGGTTTCAGGTCTAAACATCCCGCAAGGCGATGATGGCCTGACCCACTTCGGCGCATGTAGAGAGACGCCATCACTGTCGATCTGCCTCTTGACAGGCGATAGGTATCCCTTGCTCTATCTTGTGCTCGATCATTTGGATCCTATTGATGGCGCTGGTGGAACAATGCAGCTGTTTTACACACGACGCTTGTGGAACAATGCAGCTACTATTAGCATGCAAATGTTGAGCATCCAATTATACTCATAAAAAGCAAAAACATTGATTACCTGATGAGCCCAGCATGCAAAGAATAGATGGCATAGATGAAGCAAAGAACTATATTCTTTTTTTCGAAGAACCAGCGGCAAGAACATGCCCGATATGTATTAATAGAGAAGAAGTTTTACAAAAATTAATTAGAAAAAAAACTCAAGAAAGAGGCAACAAGACCACCACCACACGAAAGCACAAAGACCTGCGAACCTCAGAAGCAACAATTGTCGAACGCCACCTTGCGCACCACAAATAACAAGCAAACTGAAGGGAGGGAGTAGGTTCTCCATAATGATGCCTCCAAGGAGGGAAACGACATTTGTCGATGCCGTCAACACTAACCGGAGAACCATGGTTTTTCAACCAAACTCCGATTAAAGGGGCCTCACAACAATGCCTCCAACAAAAGATGGAACCAAGCGACGACCACCATAGATGCCTAGGATGGAACGAAGCAAACCCAGCCCAGCAGCCTCGCCAACGCCGCATCCCAGCCACCGACAGGGACCATCCACGGTCTTGCTGACGGATGAGATGTGAGCACGCGCCGCTGCCGTTGCCACGCCGCTGCCACCCAAGCAGCAGCGCTAGCACCACCACCCGCACACCTTGTCGACCACAGGCTGCTGCGACCTTGCGACCGCGTAGCGCGAGTTGCGCCTGCGCCGGAGCCAGAACAGCGCTGGTGCCGCTGTCGCGCGCCGCCGCCGCTGATGCGCTCCTGCCCATGCCGCTGCTGCCGTCGCATCCGTGCCTGAGCCCGAGCCCAGGCCCACGCTGCTGCGCTGCACCCGCCATTGCCACGCCGTGCAGCCAAGCTTCACGTCACAGGGAGGCGGATCCACGACCCCGCCCACCGGATCCGCGACACCGGCCACCGGATGTGAAGGCCGCGGCACAAAATCCATGACTCCTGTGGCCCAAGAGTTGGACACACCCAAAAGTGTCAATGTATGTTTCATTCAAAAGTGTTCCCGAAATTACTTATGAATTTGTTATTATATGTTAACATTATCTTGTGTACTCTCACTAAAAATTATTTCTAAATGAAACCAGACCTTCAGAGCATACCAAAGTTGCTGATAGTGAAGTGAGTATCAATAAAACATGCTTACTTCTGTCTTCTTGCTTGAGTTGTTTTGTACTTATGTAGTTGTAGTTTGATGTCTGCATGTATTTTTTTTCTTGTGTTTTTGTTTTTACCATAGTATTAGCACAGAGACAATATACTAGTACGTAGGAATAGAGCGTACGGACGCACCGGCCTCGATCGTCTATTCCTTAGACCTGTTTGGGTGCTTCCAGATTCTTCAAATCATCGGAATGCAAGTAATTTTTTACACATCTGGAAATGGTTGTTTACCACTTGAATTTCAAGAGAGCGATAGACAGCCAATTCTAGCTTCAACAGATGGCCTAATAAAATCACAAGCTAGCAACTGAGCATCCAGTAAGTGATACTTGCAGTGTTTGGCTGATAGCCAGCCATACTTTGATACATTTTACCTTAGGCAAGTTTGAACAAGTTGATAGATGTCTAGTTGCTAATTAAACTTAGGCATCAAAATTTTAGGCTCCATATGTCATAAAGTATAAAAGTATGACAAGATTCTTTAACACATGGTAAAGTATGACTCTAAAATTCTTTGTCATACTTTTGTGGCTTGTCATACTTGCCTAAATTAGTTATGATAGTTTATGGCTGAGAACAAACAACCCCTAAAATATGATCAAGCAAAAATATTCAAGAAATAGAGGAACCATGGCCAGACGAGTTCGCAATTTACCGGTGTAAGTTGATTTCAAATACAACTCGTCCAAGCATTGGATCAGACCTGAAAAACTTTTAGGATGGTATTTTACACTGTTTTTTTTATCTAAAATTGACCTTTCAAACATGACCTTAGGAATATCACTCGAAGCAAGTAATAAACCTTGTTCAATAGTGTTGGTATATATAGCACCTCCTCCTCTCCATCAACCAAACAGAACCCCAAAGGCACCACTTCACTGCACTACAACCATGATTCCCACTCTCTACAGTAAGGGCATGTTTAGATCCCAAATTTTTACATCCCAAAAGTTCTGGCTGTAAACTTTACATCCAAATAGGTGTTTAGATGTTTCCAAAAACTTTTTGGTTTGCAACACATAAGACAGATTTACCCTTATTTAATACTTGATTTGGTTCATTAATTGAAGTACATGCACATGATTGCTGGGGTATACCCCGTCCAACTCGGGTCCCTAGGTACTTTTTGGACAGTTTTGGGACTCAAGGGTCCCAAATTCTAAATCTTTACAGCTCATGGTTTACAGATGTCACACCCTGGCTTTTAAAATAAGACCAGAGTCGTCATATGTGTGCCCAGAAAGTCCACACATACAACAAAAGAATATAAATATCAGAAACAATGTTATATATAGCGGAAAACATATTTATAATAACACTTACAAAACATCAGAGTACGCGGAAACAGTAGCTAGAACTTCTTAGGCTCCATTCTTCTCAGGGACGGTTGACTGGGTGCTCCGTACGCCAAGCACTTCTCATAAGCTTCTAGAAAACTCCATGACATCTTTATCTTTCTTCTGAGCAGCACTTTACTACACACTGGGGGTGTGGAGGAAATAGCAAGGGTGAGTTCATGTCGAACTCAGCAAGCACAGACGGAAAGTAATGACATGCAAGGCTTAAAACAAGGTAAAGCTGACTTGGTTTGACTGCGGTAGCATTTTAGTTGATCACTTTTAATTATGACTATTATTAGAACAACCTACTACTAATTATGAGTAGCATAAACCCAACCCTTAATTAGTGTAAGTAGTAATTAGCATCTTTTAAATGACTATCCTAATAATTATAGTAGTCCAGGGATTAACCTCAATTATTAACACAGGATAGCAATCCTGCCAACACGGAATAGCCATTCCGCCAAAATACGAGGTAGCAACCTCGCCAAGTTCCATCTCCAAGTATCCAGTGAATCCAATTTGCTCATCAAGTGAGGGTCTGGGTCGCTCGTGACCGTGAGCACGGCTGATATATCAGTTTTACACTCTGCAGAGGTGTGCACGTTCACTCCAAGTCGTGATTCCCATTTGCCCGGGGTCATGACTCCCCAAAACACTGCCAAGGTGAGCAGGCAGAGTCTCACTACGAGACTTTTCACAGGGTCCAACTAATAGGATGCCACTCGCAAGTTTTCGCCAGGGCGCTCGACAGTCGATACCCATAGCCATGGCGTACCGAGCAGCCGCTAACTTAATATTCATTACCCAAGTTACTTCCTCACGCCTACCCGGAAAGTAACACCCTACCAGCGGAGGTCCTGATAATTAGTCAAGCCAGAGCCATATAGCTTGGAGCTGCACTGTATGTCCCAGGGGGCCGCTCCCTGATTAAGTCCTTACGGAGAGCAGAGACGGGTACGCCCGGCAAACCGGACCACCAACAGTACCCGCTCCCCCTGTCACCACCATCATCACGATGCTCGTAAGCATCCAACATCGCCATCACCATAGTGACCAAAGATTCAGTATAGTTTAAGCATCAAGTTGAGTAGAGATTATTACTTGTTTAGGCATGTGTATAAGATGAGTAGAGCAGCTAAGCAAACCTAGTATAGCCTAGTCTACCCATATACATAACCCCAGGTGAACAAGGAATAGTAAGTAAAGCTAGTCATGTCCTTAGGGTTTGCATTCATTGGACACATGCATGTAAAGTAAATGACATTAATGAGTAGGTTCAAAATGATCAAACGGTGTCTGGACTTGCCTTTATTCCCAGCGTATATCTGCTCAGAAGTCTTTGGTTCCCATCTTCTAGATCTCTATCTAGATCTCTATCTTCTGCTTCGACTGTCGGTCCTCAGCCCCTGATCTTCACTATTGACGAATCACGCTTCTTCTACTCGTAGCAACCAAGCAACACAAACAAACAAACAAACAAACAATCACGACTAAGAACAAGCATCAGTCAAAAGAAAAGCTTAGAAAGAGCGCACTAAACGACACGGCTTATTGCTACGATCGTGATGGATTGAGAACGGAGCTATCGTTAAATGGACACGACTATCGGGGCTTGCAACAAAACGGAGAGAAGACAGACTATACGCTGGTCGTATTTTATTAGATGTAATGTGGTGATAGATATTTAAGAGAAATATCATAAAATAGAATTAAACAAATTATAATTATAAAAGACGAAGTATAGTTCTAGTTATATTCTATTTATAAATAAAAGGTATATATATCATTTAAGTCATTTAAACATTTATGATTTAGGAAGCATAAAGCAAGTGAGAGCAACTAATCGAATCATGACATGCTTCCATTTATACTAAACAAGTTATAATTAATAAAGAATCCTTTAAATTGATATTAATAATGTTAGCATTTATTTATTTATAAAAGATCTAAATTATAAACATAAGTTACTTTTAATCAAAAAGAGATTAAATAAATATTAAACAAATTAATTATATACTTTATGTCTAACTAAAAGAATTATAATTAATAAATATTTAAGTTAACATTAATTAAATTAATATTAGATTATAAAAATACTGAAGTGTAAACCTAAATTGTTCTTTGTAGATTAAAAGGGCATTTAGTTAGACATTAATTATTTTGTATTTATGGTGAAAATCTAAACGGTCAAACGAGGTAACTACTACTGCTATAGCGTAGTTTACGACGATAAGAAACTAACGCGACAAGAACGGGCTCAATCGGAATTAAAATGCGCACTCTATGGCTAAAACAAGATCAGTGGCAAAGATGTGAATAAACAGAACATGTTTTTATACTTTAAATAAATCAGACGGCATTTTATAAAGTTTTGGACTGCGGGCACCATTTCTATAAAACGCAGGGGCTAAACTGCTAAAAATAGGACTTATTTATAATTATTTTTGAAAAGAAGTGGACTGAGGGTTAAATACTACAAAGGCCGAGGGCCTTTTTGCAAAAGAGCCAGGGCACCGTGGGATGGCCAGCCCGGCTGGCCACGCGTCGGCTTGGGAGTGGCCTGGTCCACGGTGGGCTGTGGACCGCGCGCGGGGCGGTGGACCACGGGTCCACGGTGGAACGCGGTCGGGCCAGGGGCGGTTCGTGCGGCGGGGAGGCACCCGGCCACGGCGGTGCGCCATGGCCGGCCTTAGCGAGCTCGCTGCGGCGGCGCAGCGGGGCATGGGGAGCGATGCTGAGGGCACAGGCGCGCAGTGCGGGCCGCGGCGAGGCCGACGCGCGCGTTTGCGGGGACCGGGAGTGTCCGGGAAGGCGGGTGCGCGTGGCGGGGCGGCTCAGCGGCGGCCGCACTACTCCGGCGAGGGCGCGCACGCGAGAGAGATCGAGAGAGAAGGTGGGGGAGAGTCCGACGTGTAGCTCACCTCCGTGCGGAGCTCCGGGGGTGGTTCGCGTCGTCTGGGAGGCGGCGGCCGACGAGTTCGACGGCGGCGGGGACCTTGGCCCCGCGACTATGGCGGCGGCACAGCGCGGCTGGGCTTCCGGGTGGCGGCAGCGTTGCCCTAGGGCTCGAAGGAGGGGCGCGGGGTGCAGCCGAGGGCCTTTATAGGCCGCGGCCATCCTCGGGGGACGCGTAGGCGCTCGAAGGGGACGGATCAACAGCGGGGAGCGCATCCCGTGTGATGCGGGCAGGAGGTTGGGGATGGGCCTGACGAGTGGGGCCCGCAGCGTCAGCGGCTGTGTGCGACCGACAAGCAGGGCCTGTGCGGCAGCGGCTCGGGGGCGAGGTACAAGAGGCGGGTGCAAGGGGGTTGGGCCGGCTGCTGTGCTGGGCCCGGCCCAAGAGGGCGAGCAGGGGGGAGTGAGGGGCTGGGCCAGAAAGAAAGGGTGCAAGCCCAAGTGAAAGGAAAAGCCTTTTTCTTTTTATTCAAAAGGGTATAAACCAAATTTGTCAACAGCTTTATAAACCAAAATTTCATTTCTTAATTTAAGATTACTTTTAGAATTTATTTTCTTCACTACTTTTGGAAACAAAACATATCTTGTTAAAAACACATTTTTAAATTATTTTTCAACTCAATTAGAAATTAGTTTTCAAATATGACTTTTGGAGTTTTATTTTTCCGAAAACCGAAAGGACCTAAACGTGGCTCGCTCGAAACTTTGAACTCTATTTTTTTTACACAAGCCAAACAAAGCTAGGGCACACAGCATACATTAACAAAACACCCTTCATTTATCTTTATAAAGGTTTTTTTAAAAAAAAATTCACATTTTTCTCATTTTATAATGAAAATAATTAATAAAATCTTGTAATATTTTAGAAAAAATTTAAATCCTTATTTAATTTAGTGTTTTCTAATAACAATCTAAAATTAAAAATTTTGGAGTGTTATAACAGACCCCTGTTTAGATCCATTCTTCCAAAAAGTGTGCATTTCTCCAAAACATTTTGGTTTTTGGCTGCATCTAAACAGACCCTAAAAAGGTCACTACAAAAGCTAATAAGAGTAACTTCCTCTACCTCTTCTACAAAGTGTAGTATGCATGTCCTTTATGAAATGATTTTTCTCTGTGCGGAAGAGAAGACATAGGCAAAGGCATAGCCAAAAAATTTATTTTATAAGCTCTTTTTTAAAATATTCACATTTATACCTGCTAAGCGAAAATCTCATGTTTAACCCCCATGGGGACAGTGCCATGATCTATAGCGTCAAGGTAATACATCTTAGGACATAACCCATGGCGCCGATCCTTTATTGTCTAAAATAGGATTTAGATACTTGAAGAGTATATAAATATAAATAATTTTTCAAAAAAGTTTAAAAAATAAAAAATAAGTTGACCGAACCCCATAAGCCCATACGATAGGACACGCGGACGAGCAGCGACAAGCGACGTGACTGTGCTTGCACTAGAGAAAGGCTGAGCGGAGCGGACCGAGCAGTTGAGCAAGGCCCAATAGCCCATCAGACATCATCCCAAGTGTGGAACGACAGGCCCTAGCGTCAATCTCAGAGGATATTTAGTCCCCTTTCATCCAAAAAAATTTTATATTTTAGTCTATCATTTGCATAATAAGACTAAACAACATGCAATTGCCAAAAATATGGCTATTCTCCATTTTAGATTTTGGCCTCAAGATGCTAAAATAGCCCAAAAGAGCCCCAAGAGTCCCACATGAGGATAATAAATTCTGCATTTTTTAGATAGAACTAAGGGGGTGTTTAGTTCTCTTCTATTCCAAAAAATTTTGAGTTTTAGTTCATCATTTTGAATAATAGAACTAAATACCATGCAATTTTTTTTTGAAAAAATGTGGTTATTCTCCATTTTGGATTCAAAAAGGACAAAAAGAGCCTCAAGAGATCTCATGAGGGCAAAAAATTCAACATTTTGGATGAAACTAAACATAAATCTGAAAATTTTGGTATTTTGCATTCCATCGTTCCAAAGTAGTTGGCATTTGCATTTTGCATTTTATGGAGAATTAAACACACCCTAAACATAACCGTATTTTTTTTTTGTATTTTAACATTCCAAAGTATTTATTTAGTTCCCCATAAAGAGGGTGTTTAGTTCCCTATAAAATACAAAATACAAAATGCCAACTACTTTAGAATGATGGAATACAAAATGCTAAAATTTTCAAGTTTGTGTTTAGTTCCATCCAAAATACAAAAATCATTGCCCTCATGAGGGCCTCTTAAGGCTCTTTTGGGCTTTTTTGACCTCTTGAGGCCAAAATCCAAAATGGAGAATAGCCACTTTTTTGCCAAAATTTTGCATGGTGTTTAGTTTCATCATGCAAAATAATGGACCAAAACCCAAATATTTTTTTTGAAATAAAAGGAGAACTAAATATCCCTAAAATGCAAAATGCCAACTATTGAAATGGTGGAATGTAAAATGTCAATTTTTTAGAGTTATGTTTAGTTCCATCCAAAATGCAGAATTAGTGCCCTCATGAGGGCCTCTTGAGACTCTTTAAGACTTTTTCTTGGCCTCGTGAGGCCAAAATCTAAAATAGAGAATAACCACCTTTTTGTCAAAAAATTTATATGGTGTTTAGTTTTATTAGGCAAAATGATGAACACAAATCCAAAATTTTTGAATAGAAAGGGAACTAAACACCCCCTTGGCATTTTGCATTTTTTGGGGAACTAAGGGGGTGTTTAGTTCCCCATAAAATGCAAAATGTAAAATGCCAACTACATTGAAATGATGAAATGCAAAATATAAAAATTTTTATAGTTATGTTTAGTTTTATCTAAAATGCAGAATTTATTGCTCTCAAGAGGACCATTTGAGGCTCTTTTGGGTTTTTTGCCTCTTCAGATCAAAATCCAAAAAAAGAATACCCATATTTTTACCAAAATTTTTGCATGGTATTTAGTTTCATTATGCAAAATAATAGACCAAAACCCAAAAGTTTTTAGGCCTTGTTTAGATCAAAAATGTTTCTGGATTTTGATATTGTAGCACTTTTGTTTTTATTTGACAAATATTGTCCAATAATGGAGTAACTAGGTTTAAAAGATTCGTCTCGCAATTGACAGGCAAACTGTGCAATTGGTTTTTGTTTTCATCTATATTTAATGCTCCATGCATGTGCCGTAAGATTCGATGTGACAGAGAATCTTAATTTTTTTTTAGTTTTTGAGGTGAACTAAACAAGGCCTTATTTCTCGTCACATCAAATCTTTAAACACATGCATGCAAAATTAAATATAGATAAAAAAGTATAATTAATTGCACAGTTTGCTTGTAATCTACAAGACGAATCTTTTTGAGCTTAGTTAGCCCATAGTTGGACAATAGTTATCAAATACAAACGAAGTGCTAAAGTGTTAAAAACCAAAAAAAATTGCTGACTAAATAAGGCCTAAAAAGAGGAATTAAACACCCCTTAGTTCTTTTTTATTTCAAAAAATTTTAGGTTTTGGTCTATCATTTTGCATAATAAAACTAAATATCATATAAAATTTTTGATAAAAAAATATCTATTTTTTATTTTGAATTTTGGCCTTAAAAGACTAAAAAGCTTAAAAGAGCCTCAAAAGACCCTTATGGAGATAATAAATTTTACATTTTAAATAAAAGTAAATATACTTAAAAATTTTAGCATTTTTCATTATATTTAAAATAGTTAGCATTTTGCATCTTAGACGAAATCCGACCGAGCCGACGAGCGTCCGCATCAGGGAACCGCGCCGCTGGCACGATCGCATCTCGGTCCGATCAACCTCGCGGTCGCACCACACGCACACGCGGCGCGCGTAGCCAACCGGTCCTCGGCCTCGTCTCTCGCTCGTGGCTCCTGCACCCCAGCCGGCCGCCGAGCCCGGTCCCGATCCCGTCCTAAACCGCTCGCCGCGCCGGCCCCGATCTGCCGCATCGCGTCGGGCCGACATGTACCAGTGGCGCAAGTTCGAGTTCTTCGAGGAGAAGTCAGCCGGCCGAGGCGGCGGCGGCGGCGGCGGGGGCGGGGGATCAGCAGCCGCGGTGCCTGCCGAGATCGCGGGCCGCGTCACCTGCTGCTCGGGCGGCCGGGGCCGCGTCGCGGTGGGCTGCGACGACGGCACCGTGGGCCTCCTCGACCGCGGGTTCCGCCTCTCCTATGGCTTCCAGGCCTACGCCTCCTCCGTCCTCTTCCTCCAGCAGCTCAAGGTACCGCCCAGAACCCTTGTAGCGCATCTGAAGCGGCGGCGTTCGCGGCCACCTCGCAAATTTGTGCGACTTGTCGTCAAATTACTGGTTAGAATACTAGTTAGTGGTTCCTACCACTGGATCATGTGTAACTCACTAGATTGGGTGCATTTTAGAAACAGATTTACTTGTTTCTTTTTTACTACATGAAAATTAGCTGCTAGGTATGACAAGCCATGCGAGTTTTACCAATCTTCGACGGCCACCTCAGTCTTGTACTGTGGCTGAGTAAGCAATGCCAGAAATCGTTCCTGAAATTGGACTAAAATCTTGTTGGATTAGTTGATTTTGTCAACATTTAAGATCAGTGATTTTGTTTATTCTGTCCTATCAAATTCCCTACTCTTTTGGTGGAAAAAACTTGGTTCAATTGGGGTACCAGTACCATTTGTCATTTGCATATTGCCCCATACTGCTGTGTCAAACATTTATTCACACTGTACTGTTTTGTTGTGATAACTACAGCTACATAATGAACCTAATTAACAACTTATATTGGTCTCTTTGATCAGCAAAGAAATGTTCTTGTCACGGTTGGAGACGATGACCAGTCATCTTCTCAGTCATCGGCAATCTGTCTAAAGGTTTTTGACCTCGATAAAGTACAAGAAGAAGGATCAAGTACAACAACTCCTTTTTGTGTTCAAATTTTGCGGGTTTTCACTGATCAATTTCCTCAAGCTAAGGTAAACTCTCTCTCTCTCTCTCTCTCCATTTTGATCCACATGTTGTTTATGTCATATTATCTCTTGTTCTAATAATTTGTATATATGATGCGGATTGTAACATCTTCTTTGAGTGTAATTGGCATATTTTGCTGTGTTTCGCAGATTACATCATTTATGGTTCTAGAAGAAGCACCACCCATACTGTTGATTGCCATTGGACTGGACAATGGTTTCATTTATTGCATCAAAGGTGATATTGCACGTGAGCGTATTACACGTTTCAAGTTGCAAGTTGAGGCTGCTTCAGATGGCAGCACAAGTTTGCCTATTACTGGGCTTGGTTTCCGAGTTGAGGGGCAAGCACACCAGCTCTTTTCCGTAACTCTTGGCTCTGTAACCTTGTTCAGCTTGCATGTTCAACCACCAAGGAGGCAAACACTTGATCAGATTGGTTGTCAGACCAATGCTGTAGCAATGAGTGACCGTATGGTAAGGATGGATTTGGGCACACTCATCCTTTTTCCTTTTATTTAATCCTATATAGCAATATGGATCATGATTTTGTTGTAGCCTATGTGCTTTAGGATGCAGTTCACAACTTGAACTAAGTTTTGTTAACCAGGGCCGTGTTGCTAGTTTGTTAGCATAACTATCAGCTCAAACTGCAACAAGCGAAAATTTGTAGAGGTTTAATTTTCGTACCATAAACTATGTCCTGTGATACCCTACCCTTGTGAGGGAATGCATGCCCATTGACCAAACAGGTTTGTAGTATATTGTAGTTATTCAACAAAGGTGCTAGCCTGTTACTAAAGGAACTCTCAGTCCACCAGATATCTACCCAATTGATTACAGATGCCAGCCAAGTGGGTTTGTTCGCAAGATGATGTATACGTAGTTTTTTTTTAGAAATATCTTAGCTGGTTTAGTTTGAGCAACTGATTAAACTTTTTTTAGCGTGTAGTATTTGACTACTAAGGTCATGCCTATGTTTCCCTCATACATGAGCATTTTGTATTCAGATTTATCTCATTGAACTGCAGACCTTACATATTTGATGTTCACCAAGCAGGACTTAATTATTGGTAGACCTGAAGCTGTATATTTCTATGAAGTCGATGGTAGAGGCCCTTGCTGGGCATTTGATGGTGAGAAAAAGTTTGTAGGTTGGTTTCGAGGATATTTACTCTGCATTATTGAAGATCAGAGGACACAGAGGAGCACCCTTAATGTTTATGATCTTAAGAATCGGTTGATTGCACATAGCATGCCTGTGGGGGATGTTTCACACTTGGTATGTGAGTGGGGTTATATTATTCTCATTATGGCGGACAAAAAGATTCTGTGCATTGGAGAGAAAGACATGGAAAGTAAGCTTGATATGTTGTTCAAGAAAAATCTTTATACGGTTGCAATCAATCTTGTACAAAGTCAGCAGGCTGATCCTGCTTCCACTGCTGAGGTGCTGCGGAAGTATGGTGACCATCTGTATGGGAAACAGGAATATGATGAGGCTATGTCCCAGTATATCCACACTATTGGTCATCTTGAACCATCGTATGTTATACAGAAGTTCCTTGATGCAAAGCGCATCTACAACCTGACAAATTATTTAGAGAAGTTACATGATCGAGGGTTAGCATCCAAAGACCACACCACCCTTCTTTTGAACTGCTATACCAAATTGAAAGATGTGGAGAAACTTAACCATTTCATCAAAGATGAAGATGGGGTAGGTGAGATCAAGTTTGATGTGGAAACTGCCATAAGAGTATGCCGCGCAGCTGGATATCATGAACATGCTATGTTTGTGGCAAAAAAAGCTGGGAGGCATGAGTTGTACTTGAAGATTTTACTAGAGGATCTTGGTAGATATGACGAGGCACTGCAATACATATCTGGCCTCGAGGCAAATCAAGCAGGTCTTACTGTAAAAGAATATGGGAAAATTCTTGTGGAACATAGACCTGCTGAAACAGTTGAAATACTGTTAAGGCTCTGTACAGATGTTGGAGATCGTACGACGAGAAGAGGTTCGAACAGTATGCACTTGCTTATGATACCATCCCCAATGGACTTTGTGAATATATTTGTGCACAGCCCACAATATCTGATGGAATTTCTGGAAAATTATATCAAAACAGTGACGGATTCACCTGCGCAAACAGAAATTCATAATACCCTTCTGGAGCTCTATATTTCAAACGATTTGAGCTTCCCGTCTATCTCTCAAGAAAATGAACATGAGAATCACTATATCAAAGAAACAAAAGGTAAAGAAACTGCTAATGGCTATAGGTCAGGAATAAAGGAAAAAACTGATCTTGGAAAAGAAGATCCTAAAATAGCAAAGAATGTTGTTGATAGGAGACGGAAAGGGCTTGCATTACTCAAGTCTGCTTGGACATCTGAGATGAAAGATCCTTTGTATGATGTTGATCTTGCTCTCATTCTTTGTAATACTAATGCATTCAAAGATGGGTTGCTCTTTCTATATGAGAAATTAAAACTTTACAAAGAGGTTATAAGTTGTTACAAGCAAGCACATGATCATCAAGGTTTAATTGCATGTTGCAAGAAGCTGGGGGACTCATCTCAAGGAGGGGATCCTTCTCTGTGGGGTGATCTATTGAAGTATTTTGGGGAGCTTGGGGAAGATTGCTCTAAAGAAGTTAAAGAGGTCTTGACCTACATTGAGAAGGAGGATGTTGTGCCTCCCATCGTTGTGCTGCAGACACTATCAAAAAACCCATGCTTGACACTCTCAGTCGTCAAAGATTACATTGCTCGCAAGCTTGAGCAAGAATCAAAGCTAATTGAAGATGATAGAAAATCCATTGACAAGTATCAGGTTAGTAACTTGTGAAGTCATTGCAGTATCTATTTCCCATTGTTATTCTTAGTCTTTTCTTTAATAATATTTAAGAGTAGGCATTAGTATTGCTTGGTTCGTTGACAAATAGAAGAAAAAAGTACTCCCTCTATCCTAAATTATAAGACATTCCAAAAATCTTGGAGAATCAAAGCATCTCAAGTTTGACCAAAATTATATTATAAGATAATATCATTTATTGTACCAACTAATTATTATTAGATTTTTTATTAATTATATTTTCATAGTATATCTATATGTCATCAATCTTTATAATTCTCTCTATAATTTTGGTCAAACTTGAGATGCTTTGACTCTCCAAGATTCTTAGAATGTCTTATAATTTGGAATGGAGTGAGTAATACTTTAGATATAGTACAAAGCAGAGTCAGTCTAAAATTTGTACTTGGGAAATTGGTGTTAAGTTGTTTGTTTTAACAAATTATACGAAGCTTGTTATGAGATGATACTACTTCAGATATAGTTCTTTAAATTGTCCCCCCCCCCCTCCTGTACCCCTAAATCATGAGTTACTAACATTGTGGCTGGAGGTAGCACAGCATCCAGCAGTTATCCTCAGTTTACTACCAGGTCCCTTTACATTTGATGAACCTATGAATGGAGGCAACTGAACATATTTCTGCACTAACTGGGTTTTCCTTTGATAGGAAAAGGGTTTCTATTGGGACATGTCTCCCAGTTCACTGAATTTTGACAGTTGCCTTTTGCATACCATGCCCTATTGTGAATGTTATTTAAGATAGTGTTAGTTTTTTCACTTTTACTTAATCATGCATCATAATATGATTAGTTAACTGTTCATACCTTTTTTAGGACATTGCCATTTTTATAATATGCTATACTCTCGTGTCAAGAGCGGTTCGGGTAATATGGGCAAATATTGTAGAATATAGCTTGTTTGGTGGAGCTTCCAGTTGATATGCTGCCCACTTCGGCTCGAACAAAGGTTCTAGGCTACTAGGAAGTTGTCTCTACCTAGGGGGTTTTGTAGTCCCCTCTCCCAAGACAGGCGAGGGGGGGGGGGGGTCTCTCACTGTGGAGTATGGCATTGAAATAAGAATATCTGAATACATTTTGTTTACATGGGAACAATGAAATTCTGGAAGTTAACATCAACATTAGAGGTTTACTTGAATAGAATTAATGCTCTATTGGTAATGCAAATTGATCATGTCTATAAATAAATTGACATTCCTATAACAAGCACACTCACAAGTACTATATCTTTTTCTATGTCTTCTGTATAAAAGATTGCACATCATAACCTTTCTTAGATGTCGCGTGATTTATGAGAAGATGTTTGAAATTCTACTAGTAAGAGTGAGTCTGTCAATTGAGATAAGGGACATGCTGTGAAACAATACCATTTTTTTTCAGGGGGAGACAGATTTGATGAAAAGGGAGATAGAAGATCTCAAGACAAACGCGAAGGTTTTCCAACTGAGCAAGTGTAGTGCGTGCACTTTCACCCTTGATCTGCCCGCTGTCCATTTCATGTGCATGCACTCGTTCCACCTTCGCTGCCTTGGTGACAATGAAAAAGAATGCCCAGAATGCGCACCTGAATATAGATCTGTTATGGAGGCAAAGCAGAAGCTAGAACAAAACGCTAGGGACCATGATCTCTTTTTCAGGCAATTGAGGGGTTCGAAGGACGGCTTTTCTGTCATTGCAGACTATTTTAGCAAGGGCATAGTGAGCAAGACAACCGTACCTCCTGAGAACGGGCTATAGGGGAAGGACCACTGGTACTCTGTTGCCTTGTACAGCATTTATATGGTGTTATTTCCCTTTCTTGGCAGTTGATGATATGTGAGTGTGTTCTCTGCGTTCGTCAATTATAGCAGGAAGTACAGATAGCAAGCTTCTTTCATCTACAGGGTTATGTTAGCTGGCCTGTATCATCCATGCCGTGAGTTTATTATTATTATTATTATTATTGTTCTCGATTTGGCATTGTAAATACTCATTTCCGGCAGCCCCTTTCTGATCCCAAATGCTTTTGCTTAGACATTGCAGTTTCCAGCATTGAGTGTTGATGTTTGGCTCGCACCCTTCTATTTTTGAAAGCAGAAGTATTATATGGATCATGTTTTTGTATCTCTGAGCAATATTGCATCTATCTGGTTTTGTATCATTTCGCCATTCCGTCATACTTTGTTGCTAACATAGATCCTACTGCATGTGACATGCATTTCGCAATCAGTGTCAATTTTCTGAAACGCTGCTGCTTAATCTTCGGGTCAGAATCGTATTTCACTCCACCTGGCTTTATTCCAGATGTGGCTTTCAGGCCTTACTGCCATGCGACCTATGACTATGAGCATTCCTGAGTTACTATTTGCAGTTGCAGCTTGATTGCCCCTGCTACAGAATACAGAGTAGCGCATGTGCTGGAAGTACGCCGGTCACAGGATCACACGATTGGGTGTTCCTTTCGTCCGTAACGCGCTACAGAAAAATTCGTTTCTTGCATTGCATGATTCATCTGAACCCTGATCAAAGCTTCAACTACTGCTGGTCCCATTAGAACATGGAGATGTTCCACTGGAATAAAAGTAGTACTAGTATGTATTAGGGAAAAGAAAACACTATGGATTGCAGCAGGGGACATTGGAGAATGGTAGAGATCTAGGATCATTTGCGGCTAAGATGGTGGTAGTATGGGTATTCTTGTGCACTTCCGTTGCAATTCACAAACATACGCACACTTTCTGGCTTTACCTTAAATATTGTAAGAGCACCTTCAAGACACTAGGTAAAACTATATTCTAAACTACAAGATTTAGTCATTGTGTAAAATAAAAAACTCACTCAAAGTATAGAGTTCTACAACAGCCTTGTATAGGATAGTTAGTGAGGACGACATGCTATATATAATAAGCAAAAGTTTAGGGATAGCAAACTTGCTATTTTAACAACTAGATAGCACAATTGTTGGACTTTAATTTTTGCTTTAAAATATAAAAATAGCCTAGATAATATGGATAGCATATTTGTTGGAATTGCTCTAACAAAGTTTGTCAATTAGCAAACTTAATGTAGTTTAGTTAGTCTTCAGCTTACCGTGAGGATTGTAAGAGCATCTCCAAGAGACTCTCTACATTCTTCCTAAATGATAGGAATAGCAATTTTGGTGAAAAACCACTCTCCAACATCTTTTTTAAATGGTCATCCAAATATAGTCATTGTCTATTCTGGATTTTTCGCTAGCCAAATATAAAAGACGAGAATGACTCTCTAGAGTGCGCATGAGATTTAGCAAAACTGTTGGAAAATAAAAAAAATATAGAAAGCAACTTTTATGCAAATGGCTCTCCAAATGATGATTTAGAGAGTGACATTTAGAAAGGCTCTTGGAGATGCTCTAACAAACCCAAATACTCTATCCGTTCCAAATTATAAGGTGTTTTGGTTTTTCTAGATATGTTGCATTTGCTATGTATATAGATATACATTATGTCTAAGCGAATTTATTAGAGAGTAGTTACTCCCATGTGTATATCTCTAGATTTATGGTGTATATGGCTCACGTACTAGACTTTCTAGGGTACTACACATGACAAGTATGTAGGTATACTTAGAGTTTATGATTATACTTGTTTTATATAATACTATCATAGTATTAAAAATATAGGCTCTTTTGAAAAATTTGAGTAGTAAAGATCTAGAGTATCTCAATATGCGTATATCAACATATTCAAACTGATAAATGAGTATATACACATACACAATATGGTTTATTGATCATGGGAGTAACTACTCCTGAGAGTATATAAAATGCACCTTTATGTCTAAATACATAGTAAAAGCAATGTATCTAGAAAATCCAAAATATTTTATAATTTAGAATAGATTTAGTATAATTTATTTTTGTTAGATTTATTTATGATGTAACCTATCTACACAAAGGACTTGAACCCCACATTTAGGCCCCGTTTGGTTTCCTATGTTAAAGTTTAGTCGCATCTCATCGAATATTTGGACATATGCATAGAATATTAAATATAGATTAAAAAATAACTAAATGTGTAGATTGAGATTAATTTGCAGACATATTTTTTAACCCTAAATAGTCTATGATGTGACAATATGGTGCTACAGTAAATATTTGCTAATGACATATTGATTAGGCTTAATAAGTTCGTATTGTGGATTATTGATGTAATTTGTAATTTATTTTTTTATTAGGTACCGAACACCTCATAAGTCACCCTATGTAACATCTGATGTAACATCTATTAAACTTTAGTCCTAGAACATCCAAACATCCCCTTAGCCTAGTTGATTAGTTTTTTTTTTGCCAATTTTTAATGCTAGCTCACGTGCTTGTCAATAATAATAATAAATATATTGGTGGGTTAGTCGATCTTAAACTTTCTTCCGAAGCAACGTCAATCTTGGGCCTAGGTTTTTTAGATGTTCATGTATGTGCATGATTTATAGAGATATAAGTGGACGTGCTTAGTGGGGATTTGTATATGTACCATTTTCATATAAGAAAACGTTTCAAATTAATCTGACGGTAGAGAAAACGTTTCAAATTAATCTCATGGTAGAGATGGAATTGCCAATTCCGGAAGGGCATTTAACTAAAGGAAAAGTAAAACATGAATAACATGGTTCCATAAAAGGAAGAAAAAAGTGGATGAAGTAAGGATGGGATGAAATGAGGATCTTTTGGATCTCATCTCTACAACTAAAAGTTACGAAAAGGACCCGTCTACCACATGTGGTGAAGCCATGACTCCAGTTCCCTTTGTTGACACATAGACCCCATCACTGACACATGCACATAACCAATACAGAAGTTATCTAGATTTGCGTGCAGTGACCATGTTTACAAACTTAAAAAATCATAACCGCAAAGCCAAACATCTAAATTAATTTTCGATTACACCATCAGATTTCTTGCAATAAATTCTTCAAAACAAGATCCCACATGGATATATTTAGATAAAAATATTTTAATAAACATTTATCTTATAAAACATTAATTACGGTTGTTAATGAGTATGTCTAACATTGTGGTTCTGTTTTTCTGTGGAAATTCATAGGGTATTAAGGGGACCTTGAGCTTCGAACTAAAAAATAATCTTGTACCTTTTTTTTCAATCCGATTCTATACTTAGTGTCTCACGAAGTGTTTCTTCCTTTGTTGGATGGTTTGATTTCAAGTGTCATTGGCCTTGCTACAACCCATTTATAGTTTTAGTGATGCCCTTTTAAATTTGCATGTCAGGCAATTTGTTATTTATTGGCTGCATACATGGGGTGAATAAAAAACTAATGGAAATAAGGAGAGAAAGGTTGGACGAGCGTGTTCAGATGTAAATTGCTACCAATCAAGAAGAAAGTGTTCCTCTCGCATGTCTTCCTATTGAATTTAACAAATTATTTATGTCTAATAAATCAGTTATTTTTAGTTGATTAATCATGGCCCACGTAAGAGTACTCACAATGCAGACTCTATTATAAAGTCTAAAGTTATTTATTACCTCGAACAATGTGGACTTAGAGTCTAAATAAGACTTGGAGTCTTATTTTTTCTATCTCTTTCTTCAATAAATATATTACCACATCAGCAAAATACTATAAATAATATGTAATTAATTATCTTGAACTCTGTGATAGGGCACTCACAATGCAGACTCTATCATAGAGTCTAAAGTTATTTATTACCTCGAACAATGTGGACTTAGAGTCTAAATAAGACTTGGAGTCTTATTTTTTCTACCTCTTTCTTTAATAAATATGCTGCCACATCAGCAAAATACCATAAATATTATGTAATTAATTGTCTTGGACTCTGTGATAAAGTCTTGCATTGTGAGTGCCCTAAGAGATCATAGCTTACAAACTAGACTTACTTGAGCATTTATGTCTACCCTCCATCCATTTATCGGAGTCATCTTACCAAAAATATTTTCTCCAAGAATCAGAGTCATCTAAGCTAGGGACCACTATTTTCATCTTTTTCCACATGCGGCTCCTCACATTGGTCTAATTAATTCAACTGTCTGCATGCAACTCCATTCATTAGCTGAATTAATTTCCCCCTGGTCACTGTACACGACCCTAAAATGACTCCCATAAATATATGGAAGGAGTATAACACTGCATGTCTCATGTATTTTACTTATTACTTGAGTATTAAATTTTGAAGATTGGATTCGGGAGGTTTGTAGTACATAGAGGTGATATCTTCACTACAGTCTAAACAACTTAGGTGTTGATGGTAGACTTTAAATCATTGATTTCCAAGCGACACTAAGCTAAAATGAACTATAATCTTCGCTCACAATTTGCTTGTCCATACAAGGTGTTTTAAGATGTTTGACTATACAAGGTGTTTGGTTACCCAAACCGAAACCATGATGCCATAATTTTTTTTTCATGTGTTAGCTGAAAATTACTTAAAAGTATGTTGATTTTAAAACCCGTAGCAACGCACGGGCATTAACCTAGTAAGAAAAATAAGAATGAAATGAGGATCCTTTGGATCTCCTAACAATGGTTACAATTAAATTCTACATCACTATCTAAAATCACTATGAGAATAGGTCCAAACAGGGGCTAAGTAATAGTAGAGATAAATCAATTGTTTGTATTGATGAGCAGTAATATTTCAAATTTGGTGGCTACATGATGGCTTTAAGTTTTATAATTTAGGTTAGAGGATTAGGATTTCATGCTTGCCGAGCATGATGTGGTGGCTGACAATGATATGGACAGTGTGGCGATCATGAAGGACACAAAGAGCACAACAGTTGGGTTATGCGGATATGGGCAATGATTTAGAAGGATGATGGGCACGAATTAAAGAAGACGGAGAGTGAGCCTAGTGATGACATCAAACAAAGTAGGTTGGAGAATGAATCTAGCGGATCTTGTGGGATCGTTGTGTGCTTCCAAATCTATGTCTTTTTACCACTCTTAAGAAGTGATAGTTATTGAGTCTTACTAACATATGATTAACTAGGGTACAAAAAATATTTGCTCCCACCATTTGTAAGTAATTTTAGCTTTGTATTGAGTTAAACTTATCTTAACTTTTAACTATTTTATAAAAAGTATATTAACATCTATAATGTTTAAGTGCACTATAAAACATATTTCATGATTTATGTTATAGCTTGATGTTATAGATGTTTGTGCATTTTTCTATGAAGATACTAAATATAAACCTTGCTAGTTGTAAAAACAAGACATGTTCAACTTGAAAGAAGCAATTACACTTCACTCGAGATTATCACACAAATGCTTTGCTATCTGGTATGCTTATTCTCTAGAACTCTATGGAAACATTTCTATAACCATATTATAATTATTATTGTTTCTGCAAAGGTGAGCGAATTCAATTGAATTGAGGGCACTCCCAATACAGAAATCATCATAGTTTCTATAGACATTAATTATGGTGCCACCTAAGCATTTTGCTGATGTGGCAAGGTAGTTATTGAAGAGAGAGAGCAAAAATCATAGAAACTGGGTCTAACTTATAAACCATGTCTACACGAAATCCAAGACATGAAGTGATATGATTGGTTGAGAATTGAGAGAGAATGAATATGATTGGATAACAAATTATTGTATAAAAACTATCCATTGGAAGTATAGTTTCTATGCATAGTGTCTATAGATATTAATAAGTATAGAAACTACATGTAATTTCTAGCATTGGGAGTACCCTGATAGCACAATTATATACCTACTTGCATATAAGTCTAAAACTAATAAAAATATATGCATTAGAGTAAATCCAACCCCCCCTAAAGACATTCTTCTCACATCCAATCCATGTCAATGACAATTGCCTATTTCTGTATGGTGGAGCTTAATTAGCGACGAGCAAGACCACCGTTGAGACATTACCCTGAAATTATTCGCAATTTCAGACTCCAAATTTAAGAAACATTGCATGATCTAACACCATAGAAACTTATGCATATCACTACTACAGTCAGGTACAACAGGGGCGGCTAAATAAGCTCTGTAAGGGCGGTTGGACCAGCTGCCCTTATGCAAACGCTCTTACAATGGAATTCACTGTAAGGGCGGTTCAACACCAGCCGCGCTTACAGTGGCCCACTGTAAGGGCAGTTGGAAACAACAACCGCCCTTACTAGTGACCACTGTAAGAGCGGCTGGTGCTTCCAGCCGCCCTTATAGTGAGCATTTGCAAGGGCGGCTTGTGTCTCAGCTGCCTCTATTGTCTGCATTTGCAAGGGCAGCTCAATCTAGAACCGCCCCTACAGTTATTTTTCAGAAAAAAATAAAAATTACAATAATCGAGTTGACAGCACAGCACAGCACCACATACATATATACATATATAATCAGATTCTCAACATCACAGATTCACAACATAAATATCCATACATATACACAGCACCATATTTCAAGTCCAAAATGTTTCCAAGTCCATTACAAATCCATCCAAAAGAGTCCGAAATTTTTCAAGTACTAATACAAATCGATCACAGTCCATTCCAACAAGTTCACATGTAATCAACGACCTAGACATAGCCTATCCCACTGACGGAGGTGCTGGTAAAGAGGATTGCTACCTAAGTCGGAATGTGGGTTATGGTAATCACCTTTGTAATAAACAACATGGTCCATTATAAAGTTGCAAAGGTCACCGACAATCTCTAAGAGGTCATCATCCCTGTAGACATCCCTTTTTAGTCCTTTTTCTTCTTTCCACTACAAGATCATAAAAGACAAGTTTAGGTCTAGTGTAAAGAAGAGATTGCAAAGCTAAGTGAGAAATACTATGTTTTCATACTACAACCCACAAAGAGATTCAAACTTACCAATTCAGGGTGTCTCCTGTAGCCTTTTGTGTTACTGATGAAAGCACATACATAGTATCCACAATGGAGACTCCCTGGCCTTTGCTTGGGAAACTTTGTTTCAATTTGCAAATGGAGATGTCAAGTATAAGTACTGAAAAAATTAGTAATTTTATGCCAAACTAAGTCGCACTTACTGAACATAGAGATTTGAAACGCTAGTGGCTCCCCAGACCTGGATCATGCCTTCCTTTGTGATTCTTGACATAGGCCCTGAATGCCCTGTTTGAATGAGAATCGATGTGACTTACAGTATGCAGAAGTCGATATTAAAGTGAATCATATAAGGTTACTAGGATTACTAATTTGCTTACGTAATGAGAATTGACATGAAGTCTTTATATGTGTGAGGGTCAAAATCTGCAGAATCACAAATCCATGCCATGTTCATCCCGACATCGACACCTATGACTATCCAGTGATTGCTACAACAATTTTAAATAAACACATAAGTACCTTTGCATCAAAATAAGATAAACCGAACAATTGTTAAGTATACAATTAATCGAACTTACTTGAAGTGGTATGGAATCCATATTGTTTCGAAGTGTTGGAGATTCTTTAAACATACGGCAATCCACGCCGCAACCTTAAGAGACTCTTCTCTTATTTTGGCCGCACGGATCTTTTCTTTCTCCGCCAACGTCCCTCCAGCAGCTAGTTGTGGCGCATCCAATTTCCATCTCGATGGGTAATTAAAATTTATTTGTGCTATAGGCATAGGGTCTACATACCCGGCTTTCGTTGAGCGTGTAGATTTCATAAAGTGTGCTTGCATTCTAAAAATCATGACGTAAGTTAGTTTTAGCAAAATCCAACTAGGTTACTTTCAGATCATATCAAGAGGAAGAGGACTTATAGGCACCAAGTGCGAATCAGATTCATCGACATTGAACTAAGGTGAAAGCATGATTGGATATCGCTGAAGTCAAAGGCAATACCCGAAGCATGGCCTCCAAATGTGCGAGCAGGTATTACTGCTTCCAACACATTCAGTTCTGTACGTGAAACATGCAAGTAGTACCAATCATGGAACCTTCTCATTCCATATGGCATCTTACATAAGATCCGGTTTGGTAGGAAACGTTTGCCTTTTACATATTCTTTCGGGCAATCCTTTGACCACTTGATGGTTTCAACATCTGGATACTTTGTTATCGTTGTGTAGTCTGAGGTGTCAGTGGGCATCCTGTAGGCAAATTTGTTCGGGCCTTGGTTCTCAGGCTTGAACTGGTCATGAGCATACCACTTGTACATACCCGAGACGTTCATATCCACAAAAGATTTTGACCCTGTTGACCTTATCATGATGGGGATCTTTTCACGAGCTTCACATACTAGAGGGAGTAGTTCTTCATGTGTCGGCGGTGCTTGTTGAAAAGTCTGTGCCATCTCATCATGGCCTTGCTCGGGGCGAGCTGGAGAAGGTTGTGGCTTAGGAGGCACATGTGGTGTCTCGTCATGCTCTGACTCGGCACGAGCTGTAGAAGGTTTTGGGCTATGAGGCACATGTGGTGTCTCGTCACGCTTTGGCTCGGCACGAGCTGTAGAAGGTTGCGGGCTCTGAGGCACTTGTGGCGTCTCATTCTCTGGCTCCGCATGAGCTACAGAAGGTTCACCTATTTGAGGCTCATGTGGCGTCTCATCATGCCCTGGCTCGACCACTTGCTCGCCAGCGGTTGGAGAAGCCGGTGCCCTCTCATGCATCAAGTGGTCCTCATGAGACGGTGAATACACCTCTCCATCCTCAAGGTGGACTCTCTCCAGGTGTACATCACTTGGAGTTGGCGAGGAAACATTCAACACAATATCCTTTTTGTACCAGAGGATGAACTGTTTCATGAGTAGTCCAAGCTCACGAATCCCCTCGCTAGTTGGGTGTTCAATCTTATGCTTCGCGTACTTGGGATTCACGGTATGCACCTCAACCTTACTATAGTCGGCCGGGATCAGTTTATGGTGCCAGATGTCGCCTGGAATTGGAGGATGTGCCAGAACCGTTGCCACCTCAGCCATCTCCTGTGCCCTACCGATGGGAATCAACAGGATGCAACGAGTTGGCACCCGTATGTGATCGACTGAGGCAGAGGTTGCATTGGAACCTTGGCTGCTTTGAACATTTGGAGGGCTACCAACTAGAACCAAATCCCTAGGTGGCTCCATTTGTGACCGTCGCTCAGTAGACAGTCCTTGCTCCTATAGTTCCTTGGCAACTAGGGTCTTCACTAGGGTGGCAAGACTCTCCTCCCGGTTTCTACCATGTTTCTTGTACATCTCCACATCCTCTCAAAATCCTTCCTTCCAGGTCTTATGTTTCCCTAACCCCCTGACACGGCCTGTGTGCTCGGGGTTTCCCAAGCCAAGGCTAAGCTCGTCCTTCTCTCTAGAAGGAGTGAATGAGCCCTTCTCGATGTCTTCAGAATATTTCATTATCCTTAACACTGCCTCCTCGGTCTCTGGCTTGGCAAATTTCAGACTGCTGCCTGATTCTTCAAGATTCCTTGCAAAGACCCAACGCTTGGTGCGTGGCTTCAATTTCATTACTTTTGTATTCCCAGCAACTACGGCCTCCTCTTCCATCTTTCTAAACATCTCTTCCTTTCCCTCATAGCCACCGGGGCCTAGACGAGGGTGGTGGATGTTCTTCTTCGCCTGCAAGCTGTTCTTTTCACTTAAGGCCAAAGATTCTGGTGCAGTCTTCTCAGCCACGAGCAACACCCAGATAGCAGGAGTTATGTGTCCATACTTATGGTACGGAGTTAACCCCCTTTTGATGTACTCGGTGTTCAGCTCATTCCTCCAACGTCGGAAGGATTCTCCCATCATCTTCATAGCACGTCGTCTTTCTAGGGGTAGCTTCTCTGCCGGAATCCTAAAATTAAAATTGACCGACAGGCGATTTTTCCATAGGTCATCCTTTATGTCCTCTGGATAGTCGTGCCAATTACGGATTGATGGGTTCAACTTGTCTCTGACTAGGGCCCCAATTGCATTGTGGAATTTTGATTGGAACTCCTTTGGCTTAAGGATCTGCCCTTCTTCCCCAACCTCGTCAATCACATAAATCATTTTTGCATTTGGATAGTGGTTTGGCTTTCTGACCCCTCCTTTCCTTTTCAATTTGGTAGTCGAGGCCGACGTTGTGCCTTTAGGTTGCGGAGCAGACGCCACAATGGTAGTCTCTGTGTCTGTTGCCTCTGCCCTCCTTTCCCTTGCCCCGTCATGTCCGGCGAAACGTGCCGGATGCCGACGTGGTCTTTTTGAAGGTTTAGGAGGGACCTGTATAAACAACAGGTCAAAGTGTTAGTAGAGGTAACACAGCCATATCGTTACCAAAATTTATGATTTACTAAGTGACCTTCATATCCCTACCTCCTCGTTTGGGTCAAAGTCCTTGTCCAACTCATCCGTCGTTGGCTTCTGTCTAGGTTCACATAGGTGTGGATCCTCAGGACTTTCATATCCCGAGGTTGAGTCATCGTCCTTGCTAGATCCTTCATCAGTCTCTCCTCTTCCCGCTTCTCCCCCTTGCTCCTCGCCAGACTCCTCCTGAGTAAGCATAAATGCTACACCATTGCCCACTTCTTCATCAAACTGTTCCTGAGAAAACTGATCATGTATTTCTTGCTCTCTAGGGCTTGGGTGCTCTTCATGTTCGTTGGATCGGGCTGCATTGCTTGTTGTCCGTGTCATTTCATGATTTGTTCTAACAGATGAAAGGAATAAAGTGTGCTTTAGTAGTAGTAGTAGTAGTAGTAGTAGTAGTAGCAACAACAACAACATTAGTAGTAGCAGCAGCAGCAGCGCTTTAGTAGTAGTAGTAGCAGCAGTGCTTTAGTAGTAGTAGTAGTAGGTTGAAGAGAGGAGAAGAGAGAGCAGTAGTGCTTTAGTAGTAGTAGTAGTAGGTTGAAGAGAGGAGAAGATAGAGCAGCAGTGCTTTAGTAGTAGCAGCTATGCTTTAGTAGTAGTAGCAGCAGTGCT